>NC_031990.1:57717288-57784808 GCF_001879085.1 Nicotiana attenuata | reverse complement strand
TTCTCTACTCCCTTATGCTTAATACCCACTAATCTAATCACAAATTCATCCTTAATTTCGGATTTTTGAATGAAAAATTGGTGGAACTTCATAGGCTAAACTATTGAGTTTTGAGTGGGTGTTTGACCTTCGATTTGGGAGATTTTTATATGGTTAGACTCGTGAGAGTGCGAGGGTTCTGAAAATGTAAAAATTATTCGATTCCGAGGCGTTGGCCTGAAGGGCATTTTGGTCATTTTACCTAATTTCGCGCCTTAACGTTGAATTAATTAGTAGAATCAGTTGCTTGCGATGTTATTTACAATGTGCAATTGGATTGAATAGATTTGGGCCATTTGGAGTCGGATACTCGTGGCAAAAGTGTAATTTTGAGTTGATTTTGGAGCCGGTTCGAGGTAAGTGGCTTGTCTAACCTTGTGTGGGGGACCTTTCCCCTTAGGATATGATATTGGTAATTGAATGCCTTGTGTGTGAGGTGACGAGCGCGTACTTGAGCTAATTGTTGAAAAACCCGATTTTACTTTAAATATTTAGACTGAGTTTCTTTCTTACCTGCTTTATTCTACTTGCAATTATAGCCTGTGTTAGTTTAGAAAAGCATGCTTAGCTGACCTAAATTGCCTATTTGCTTAAGTTGCCTTGATTGTACTAGGTGAAGCATGTTAGGCTAGAACTACTTGTTGCCTTGTATTTCCTTGTACTCTAGTTCTGAATATCTTCTTGTTGTGGCTGCGTATTTACATTGGGACTACGGATGTGGGATTCCGGTAGTTCCCCTTGTTGTTTGTTTACTTTGGGACTGCGGGTTCGATTCCCGATAGATCCCCCTGCATATTTACTTTGGGACTGCGGGTTAGATTCCCGATAGATTCCCCTGCATATTTACTTTGGGACTGCGGGTTCGATTCCCGATAGATCCCCCTGAATATTTACTTTGGGACTGCGGGTTAGATTCCCAATAAATCCCCCTGCACATTGATAGTTGGACTACGGGAGGGTATCCCGGGAGATCCTTCGGTTTTATACATATGATGGACTACGGGACGGTATCCCGGGAGATCCACTGGACAGTTGAGAAAAGGACTACAGGACGGTATCCTGGGAGATCCTCATTGTTACCATTGGTATTGAGCTGTACATATTTCGCGTTTACTCCGTTCCTTGTGTAATTGTTATTGCTTCGTTTAGCCCGTCTTATTCCATTGGTGTACTCATTATTACTGCCTATTTTCATACCGTTAATTCATATTATATTGTTTAACCTCAGTAGGGCCCTGACCTGCCTCGTCACTACCCAACCGAGGTTAGGCTTGGCACTTACTGAGTACCGCCGTGGTGTACTCATGCCCCTTCTGCGCATGTTTTTCATGAGCAAACCCAGGTACCTCCACTCAGGCGTACTATCCTCGAGGTGGAGAGATCTAGCGGAGACTTTGAGGTATATCTGCCATATCCGCAGACCAGGAGTCTCTATTCTGTTCCAGCTCTAGTAGTTACCCTATCCTTTTCTTTCAGTTGTTTAGACATTCTGGAGTTAGAGCAGCATATTGCATTTCTATTAGCCTGTGGTTCCGTGAGTTTTAGGGTTTTGGGATGAAATTGTAGACTTCCGTGTTTTACTTTTGGGTTGTATATGCCAAGTGACACTTATATACCGTTCCTTTTAGTTTTGCTAAATTTAATTAAATGTTTCCGCAATTTATATTAACTTCCGCATTGTTAGGCTTACCTAGTTGTAGGAACTAGGTCCCATCACAACATGTCCATGGAGGGTGAACTGGGGTCGTGACACTTTCAAAGAGGGGATTTCAACCTAGCATTGTGAGGTAAGTTATTTCTACTCAATGTGAGTTTAATAATTGGATTTTGGGTAGATTAACACACAAAAGTTAGTAAAAATCATGGAATTTGAGTAAAACCTAGGGTTTGATAAAAACAAGATTTAACCACGAAATTTGTTATAGAATGGAGTAGAAAATATATATTATTGATCCTTAGGTTATGGGTAACAACTTTCTTCAAAAATTTCCGGAATTGGGGCACGTGGGCCCGGGGATGAATTTTAGGAACCTTGCATTTAGGGTTGGGAAATTAGTTTAATAAGTAGAACATGAACTTTTGAGCATGTATTGACTAGTTCTTACCCCATTTGAATAGTTTTGGATCGTTCGGCTTCAATTTGGAGGTTTGAGCGCGTTCTTGAATGGGGATATAGGCTTCGGAGCGAGGTGAGTCTCCTTTCTAACCATGTAAGAGGGAATTGTCCCCATAGGTGAATTAATTGAATATTTGCTGCTATTTGTGGGGGCTACATACGCACGAGCTGACGAGAGTCCGTGCGTAGCTACTATTATGCTTAAGTCCGGGTAGTCTAGGACCCAAAAGCATGCTTTGCTTGCAATATTTGAAATCTCATTGTCAATTTCAAAGTGCTTAAAACATATCGAATGTGTAAATGAATATCAAAATGACTAGTCATCGTTTCCTTTATTTTTTTAAAAGCGAAATTTGCCTTTTACTTGGATAATTGTCCCTTGATGAACTATTGATTGACTGTTTGAATGTATTCATATATTGTGGAGCGGGTCGAACGCCTCGGCAAATTAAATAGATGCATCTATGATTCGCGCCATTCGACCCTCTGGCAGTGCACAGTTTAAATATTGTTGGATCGGGCCGTACATCCTCGGCATGATTTGCGCATGCTTGTATTGCTTGCCTTGAAATTTATTGAAGTTGATATTGTTTCTTCCCGGCTTGAGAATATATGTATAAATGATGTAAAGGAATTTGGGAATTTCCTATAAAAGAAAGAATTGTTTAGTTGCTTCATTTTATTGAATTACAATCATGTTTATAAAAATCCTCGACTTATTATATTATTGATGTATTATTACTGGGCCACTGGTGTCACGACTCCAAATCCCCCGGTCGTGATGGCGCCTATCACAGTACTAGGCAAGCCAACCAAACATTTACCATAACGAACTCTTTTATAAAAATCAGTTTCTAATATCGAATAAGTTTCAAATTCATCATATGAAATAGTTCAAATAAACAGAATATGCGGAATATCTGTACGTTAACCCAACACAGCCCAACCATCTGGTGCTAGTCAAGAGCCTCTAAATACAACCCAAATCTGACTGAATAATACAACATAAGTCGGATATGATGGAAATACTAATATAGGAAGGAGGGAAGCAGGGCCTGCGAATGCCATGCAGCTACCTTGAGATCTCCTGGTAAACTCTTAGAATGTTGGAAACTCTCAGTCCGATACTCGGGCACCTGGATCTGCACACATAGTGCAGGGAGTAACATGAGTACGCCAACTCAGTAAGTAACTAAAGTAAATAAGGTCTGAGTGCAGTGACGAGCATCTAAAATCACATATCATGAAATCACAACAGAAATATCAAGTCGGAAATCTGCATTTTTGAATCCAAGTCTTTGAAATCATTTATTCGATCGTTTTTCAAAAGAGGCTTAGTATAAAAGATGAGTGAAAACAGTATATGTCATAAAAAGGGCCCCTTGGGCAAAGTATCACTCAAAGTAAAGCCCCTCGGGCAAGCCTCACAGTCACTCGTGACTCATCTCTCGTCACTCAGTACTCACTCTCAGCACTCAGGCTTAATAGATATCTCATAATAGTAATAATAGTAATAATTGTTGCGGCGTGCAGCCCGATCCATAATATATAGTCGAATACGCTCACTGGGGGTGTGAAGACTCCGGAGGGGCTCCTTCAGCCCAAGCGCCATATCGCTGCGGCGTGCAGCCTGATCCATATAAATACCGCTGCGGCGTGCAGCCCGATCCATATATATATATCGCTGCGACATGCAGCCCGATCCATATCAATATATAATACGATGCGGCGTACAGCCCGATCCATATCAATATATAATATCGCTGCAGCGTGCAGCCCGACCCATATTATATATATAATCCTCACCATAAGGTCCTCAACCTCTCTCTGTCACTATCCTCACGGCCACTCGGGCATCTCAGTGAAAATCAGGGAACTCAGCCCAAACAGTTAAGAAAATGAGTAGTGAAATCAAGTTTAAGTAATAGCAGGTAAAACATGACTGAGGGTATGCTTTCGAACAAATAGAGTGAGGAAAACAATAAAAATGCCCCTAAGGGTCTCAACAGGTCGGCACAAGGCCCCAAACATGGCATACAGCCCATAATATAGTATCAATCTCTAAAGCACGTGATATCATATGATTTTAAATCAAATACGCGGCTCCGTAGCCGCTACGGGATGGACCAAGTAACAATCCCTTCCGGTGCACGCCCACATGTTCGTCACCTAGCATGTGCGTCACCTTAGTTATCAAAACAATACGAATACCGGGGTTTTATACCCTCAGTTCCAGATTTACAATGGTTACTTACCTCAAACCGGATGAAATACTACTCCGCGACGCCTTTGCCTCTCGCCTCGGCCTCAACTCGCATCGAATCTACCCAAAATCAGAATCATAAAATTAGAATATGCTAAGGAAACGAAGCCCGTGCGAAAATAATCAAATTATACCAAAAATCCCGAAATTGGTCCAACCCGACCCCCCGGGCCCACGTCTCGGAATTTGATAAAATTTACATCAATAGACTCCTTATCTCCCCACGAGTTCATACATATCAAAAGTATAAAAATCCGATCACAAATGACCCCTCAAACCCTTGCTCAAAGGTCTCCAATCTCAAGCCCTAGTTTCCCAATTTTTAACCCTTAATTTCAATTAATTTTCAAGCCAAATCAGTGAAATAACACCATAGAAACGAGTTTAGCGTCCAAAAACCTTACCTCTATGAACTCCCCTTGAAATCCCTCTTCAAATAGCTCCCTCAAGCTCAAACCCGCATGAAAATGGTGAATAATAACTCAAAAATCGCAAAGGAAAACCTTTTATACTTTCTGACCCAGGATTTTCGCACCTGCGGTCCCATTACCGTTTATGCGATCCTGCTTCTGCAGTCCGCGAAACTGCATTTGCGGTTTTCACTCATACTCCAAATTCCGCATCTGCGATCATATTCTCGCACCTGCACTACCGCAGGTGCGCTTCCTTAGCCGCTTTTGTGGTTCCAGCTGATCTTCTTCTTGGCCGCATCTACGGCTGCCTTCCGCTCTACGGGCATCGCACCTGCGGCCTCCCAACCGCAGGTGCGGTTATGACAGCAACAAAAATGCTTCAGCTTCCAAACTCAACTCCAAACTTTCCGTCAATCATTCGAAATCACCCCGAGGCCCTCGGGACCTCAACCAAACATGCCAACATATCCCATAACATCATTCAAACTTGTTCCAGCCTTCGAAACACTCAAAACAACATCAAAACATCAAATCATAATCGGATTCAAGCCTATGAATTTCAAAACTTCCAAATTCCGAATTCGATCAAAAAGTCTATCAAACCTCTTCCAAATGACCTAAAATTTTGCACACACATCACAAATGACACAACGGACCTACTCCAAATTTCGGAATTCCATTCCAACCCCGATATCAAAATTTCCACTACCAACCGGAAAATGCCAAATTTTCAATTTCGCCAATTCAAGCCTAAATCCTCCACGGACCTCCAAAATACATTCCGATCATGCTCCTAAGTCTCAAATCATCTAATGGAGCTAACCAAATCATAAAAATTCCAATCCAAGATCATATACTAACAAGTTAAAACTTGGCCAAACCTTTCAAATTTTAAGCTTCGAACTGAGAACTGCTCTTCCAAATTCATTCCGATTACCCTGAAAACCAAAACCGACGATTTACATAAGTCATAATACATCACACGGGGCTATTCATGCCCGAGAACGAGCGAAGTTCAAAATCTCAAAACGACCGGTCGGGTCGTTTCAACTAGTAAGTGTCGAAGTCGATCTGTCGTCTCTACTTCTTCGAGATTAGACGGGATACTTATTGAGTACACGTTGTTTTCGTACTCATACTACACTTGTTGTGCATTTTTGTTGCACAGGCACATGTATTTCTAGTGGCTTACTGGGCGTAGCAGCATGGATGATACGGAGACTAGGTGAGCTGTATTTCTCGAGGCGACCAGCAACCAGTATAGTCTCTTTCAGCGTATTGTAATTTACTTCTGTCCAATCTGTATTCCGGACAGTTATTGTACTTTATTCGATTCTCTTAATAATTGCTCATGCACTTGTGACACCGGGTTTTGGGATATCTATGGGATTATTCAGTATTTTGAAATTTTAAAGGTATTATTATTTATTCAGTGGAACTTATCCTTTGTTGTTTAAATATCTATAAAATAAGTAAGTTAAGAAATATCTAAAACAAGGAAATACTAGTTGTTTAGTGTTGGCTTGCCTGACAATGGTGTCCGGCGCCATCACGGCCCTTAGTGGATTTTGGGTCGTGACAACATGGTATCAGACCACTAGGTTCCCTTAGGTCTCACGAGTCATGAGCAAGTCTAGTAGAGTCTCGCGGATCGGTACGGAGACGTCTGTACTTATCTTCGGGAGGCTACGGGGCTGTTAGGAGTACTTCCCTTCTTGATTTCCTCATCGTGCGATTTGAATTCTTTGAGGTTTATGCCTTTGTTTCCTTCTCAATCGATCTTATGCGACACGAAGCGCTTATTATAAATTAGGAATTGAGAAATTTTAAAGGTACTGCAGAGGTGGTGCGGGATGCTTCTCCGGTGCAGTTGATTTGACTATTTTCGTCGCATTGTGGAAAGATATTCCATCATTTTAGCTCAGTAGTCATACTTCTGAGAGCTCTGAGGCTAGGCACAAGTTTCCATGATGCTTATGAACGATTGTCGCACGGTATTGATGTGATGTTAGGGTGTTTGCCTACGTGTCGGGGCAGTGAATGACTTGAATGGAGGTTTACTCAGTGCATGATTTAGAGCTTCGGTATTTTATTCCTGGTGGGGGAAAGGCAATCGGGCTAAGAATGTTCAGATTTGGGTTGATGGAGTAATGAGTCTTTGTATTTGCGAGAGTGGTGGAATTTTCATCTGTGATGAGGTGTCGTTGTCCTTGTTGAATGTACTACGTTTGCCGGTGTTATGACTTTCTAAAATTCGCCCTGTGGCAGGATATTGTAAAATAGTATTGGAGAAGCGGCTGTCAGAGATCGCGGGGTGCGGTGGTTCAGGATTAAATGTGTATTTCTAATGTTGAAGGCTCGAGAAAAATGATCTACGGGAAGGTTTAAAAGTTAGTAGCGGTCTGTTGATTCAAGCGCTACTGAGATAGGTTTTGATCTAAGGTATCAGCTGAGCAGCCAAGGATGAGGGAGGACTTGTGGGAAGTGTTATGCGATGGTTAAATTTCTGGAAGGCTAAGTGTAAGAAGCGAAAGTCGAATAGTTGAGTAAAGAAGAGGGTTTGGCCAAAGTGGGAGAGTGGCAGAGCAGCACGTGGATTTAGTGGCAGGATAACTTCACCCTTGGGGAAAGTTTGGAGTGATTTGGAAATTTTTAGTGGACGGTGGCTGGGTCTACGAGCTTAATTCGAAATATTGGCTAGCATAATAGCAGGAGATTTGATATGACGGAAAGGAGCTGCTTGATAGGAAGAAGGATACAACATAACTTTGAATTCGAAGATATTGTCACACATTTAGTTAATGTCCACGAGGAGTGAATGGACTTGTGCAGTGGGTGGATGAGCACGGGTTCAAGATGGGTTATTGATGTCGTAGTAATGGTACCCCGTGCACCGACGTCGGAAGATGTCGGCGTGTAGTCTCCACATTTGGGGATGTCTCCTATGAGCAGATCAGCGGTCGCGTGGTTGGCAAAGCTTCGACGAAGGATTCTATTAACTATCCGGTAAGAGGTCCAATATGTGAATGTTGCTAGAGATTCAGGGTGTTCATGAAACGCTAAAGGAAGGATTTCACGGAATTTGGCGGTTTGATTGAGCAAGGTCGTGTCAATAAGACATAAAGAATCTTGGTAGGCTCTGGAGTGGTGTAATAGTGGCTTCAAGCTAAGTGGGAGAGTCCCACCGCCTA
Source organism: Nicotiana attenuata (assembly GCF_001879085.1). Classification (NCBI taxonomy): domain Eukaryota; kingdom Viridiplantae; phylum Streptophyta; class Magnoliopsida; order Solanales; family Solanaceae; genus Nicotiana; species Nicotiana attenuata. The sequence goes on along the minus strand of NC_031990.1, from coordinate 57,776,786 downwards.
CCGTGGAATTGCTTGGTCACCTATTTGTAAGATTTCTGGTTATCGGCATATTGATAGGTTACCAAGACTGAGGAGAGAGAACATCAGTAGTAAATTGAGCAAAGGAATTGAAGAATGTGTTCTAGAATTGGAATCACCGATTCATGTTAAGGCTTTGGGAAGACTCAAGAATTATGCTTCGCATAGAAGTGAGTTGCAAGGAAGGTGATTCGGCCAGGTACTTCTTTGAGGGGGTGTTCATGTGCTAGCGGAGCCTTGCAGTTGATTATATTCGAGACCATGTCAGAGTGGGTGATTCTCAATAACGGTCATAGTGAATTCAAAGGTTAAATGCGATGCCTAAGGAATTAAGCCCGCAGTATGTTTAAGAATTGAGCTTGTGAAGCAGTTTATGATAAGAGGCTCAGAATGTTCTATGATGTTTAGACTTTCAGAGTAGAATTGAGAGGAGTGTGTTATGTGTTGAATGAAGTTATTATTATTCTAAGGCAATTAAGGATAAATTGGAAGAGGTTGAATTGATCAGTCATGGTCGAATTGGCATACTGGTGGCAGTGATCAGTTCCTTCAGCGTGATTTAGTTATGCAAGTGATTTGTGATGGTACGTGTGAGGCTTGTCGGCGGCCGTAATTGATTTTATTCGGAAGTATTCTACTATTATGTCCTGCTATGTGTAGGCAGATCCCGGAAAGAGCTATGGTGGCTTAGGCCACTACTTGAAGAATTGTATATTCTGCGGTTATGAGAATTCGCTCATGTGTTGCTATGGTTCTCTTGGAACGAGTTAAGTAAGAAGTTTCCATGTGAGGAAGTGTTTACCATGTTAGTGGTTCAGGGGTTGTGATGAAATTCTTGTACTATCGCATGCTGGCTTGTTAGGTGCAGCGAGCAGTATGAAATTTGAAGGTGAGGATCAAGGTTGCGGTTTGGTATTGACAAGGATGTCACGAGCTCGGATGAGCATGAAAGGGATTTGAATTTTTAGAGTAAACTGGCATTGTCTTTAGCGTCACTCGGAATCGGTGTTTTGTGAAAGAGGCTTTGCATCCTAGATATGGATTCTTGATCGCTTTTTAGCGTTAGTGCGGCCGGTGGTATGGATGTTCAGACTTATTATCTATTACAGAAGGTCATGGGAGCGTGTCCCACAGGAAGATTGTATAAGTGTGGCATGTAGTCACTTGATTGATTGGAGAATAAAACCAAGTATGAAGATTATAGTGATATCATTAATTTGAGAGTTTATGCCTGAAGGGCACTCGACTTATTGGGTTGTGGACTGTGGAGGATTACTTCAGTTATGATGGTTGTTCTTGTGTGTTATGGGAAAAAGGAGCTATTATGGACCCAGAAAAGATTATTGGCCTAGTTCGGTACGATCAGAATCGGCTTGAGGTCTGTGGATGGATTTAAATATGAATATGGGCTCTATATCAGGTCGAATGTGTTCATTCCAGCATAGCTCTCCTTATGGAGGAGTATTCGGACGTTGGATGTTATTTCGTCGTCGGCTATTTCATGTAATGCTATATTGTGCCGTGTGAGTTACGAAATGGCTTGGTAAATTTCTTACATGTTGAGGTTCCACGTAGCGATGGTGTTGTGTGAACAGGATGGCTCTTTAGTTTTAGAACATGTATCGCAGCTCAGTTGTGCTTGAGTTTGTTAGCTTATGGCACTATATGTCCCCTCAAGGATGGTATTATGCACTTAGCGTGCTTGTGACCGATATTCGGTATTTATGTTGTAATGAGCAATTTAGCTCGATGTGTACCTCCTTATGTGAATTTTATGTGTGGATCGGGTGGCACGCCGCCATGAGTATGTTGTTTGGATCGGGTTGCACACCGCAACAGTGTGATGATGATTACAGTCCCTTGTGTTCTATTCTGTGTGTTTTGCTCTCCATTTTCTGAGGAAAGTTCATATTTAGCTGTGTGAGTGGAGTAGTCCCTTCTAGAGCTCATCGTTCTTATATATCACGTTCGAGTTGGTAGCCTATGGGCACATGGTGGCATCATATGAGACTTTTGGTTATGTATGGGGTAGCTTGTTGCCTGAGCAGTTCGTACTGGGTGAGACAAGGTTATTGGACCTAGGATCAGTGCAACCGGATTGTATGAAGTATATTACAGAGCAAAGATCATTATTTGGTTCAGAATGAGGTAATGTTCTTGTCAGGAGTGTAGACTCAATGATTTGTTGACTCGGCAGTTGGTTATGAATCTCTACATATCTCTTCTATCGTGGCAGTATTGTAAGAGTTGGAACGAGACTTATATATATCATGAGGTGCGTTGTGAGCATCAGATTCGGGGAATGTTGGTTATTATGATCAGAGAATGTTATTATGGTCCTGCGAATGATGTGGTGCATGGTGAGAATTCAGCAAAGGTATGCAGTCATGTTCTGGTACCTCGTGTAGTGATTGATACGGTATTCATATATGGGAAGCAGGCCTGACGGAGAATTCCGGATGTTGGAATTGGGATCTAAGCTTATTTGTTTGAATAAAAAGAGAATATCTTCAGATTTGATCGAGTTAATGTGCTCAACTGAGCTGTGGTAGCACGGGTAGGTGCTCAAGGTGTTAAATAGTGATTTCGGACAACTCTGGTGTAGTTCTCAGGACGTTCAAGGACAAACGTATATTTAAGTGGGAGAGAATGTAACGACCCGACCGGCCGTTTTGAGCTCTAGCTCGTCGTTCAGCAGTTTGAAGCCCTGAGTAGCTTCACTTCAGGTATTACGACTTGTACGCATGGTCGGAATTGAATTCCGGGAAGTTCAGAGTTGATTTGGAGAGAGAATTCTCATTTCGGAAGCTTTAAGTTGAAGGAATTGACTAAGATTGGATTTTTGAGTAAACGACCTCGGAATCGTGATTCGAAGGTTCCAGCAGGTTCGTATGATGATTTTGGACCTGGGCGTATGTCTGGATCGGATTTTGGAAGACCCGAGAACGTTTCGGCACCTATTGTGGAAGTTAGCATTTTGGAAGAATTTCATAAGTTTGGGTTGAAGTGCATTTGAGTGTTATCGATGTCCGTTTGGGAGTCCGAGTCTGGGAATAGCTCCATATGGTGATTCTTGTGTTGGGAGCGCGATCGGAAGTGAATTCGAAAGTCCGTGGGTCATTTTGGAGTCATTTGGCTAAATATAGAAATTTGAAGGTTTTGAGAAGTTTGAGCGAGAGTTGACTTTTTGATATCGGGGTTGGAATCTGATTCCGGAAGTTGGAGCTGGTGTATAATGTCGAATATGACTTGTGTGCAAAATTTGAGGTCAATCGGACGTGATTTGATAGGTTTAAGCATTGAAAGTAGAAGTTTGAATCTTAAAGTTCATTAAGCTTGAATTGGAGTGTTATTCATGGTTTTAGCGTTGTTTGATGTGATTTGAGGCTTCTCAAGTCTGTGTCATGATTTTAGACTTGTGCGGGTGTTTGGTTTGGAGCCCCGGGGGTTCAGGTGAGATTCGGTATAGCTTCAGAGTGATTTGCTAAGAATTGGGATTGCTGGTACTGGTATGGCCGCATTTGCGATGTTTCGGTCGCAAATGCGTCGCATTTGCGAAGGTAGGCTTGCATTTGCAAACCTGGAGCTGCTGAGGGAAGATCGCATTTGCAAGGAACATTGCATTTGCTATTGATCGTTTCCTTGATTTTTTTAAAAGCGAAATTTGCCTTTTACTTGGATAATTGTCCCATGATGAACTCTTGATTGACTGTTTGAATGTATTTATATATTGTGGAGCGGGCCGAACGACTCGGTAGATTGAATAGATGCATCTATGGTTCGCGCCATTCGACCCTCTGGCAGTGCAAAATTTAAATATTGTTGGATCGGGCTGTACGTCCTCGGCATGATTTGTGCATGCTTGTATTGCTTGCCTTGAAATTTATTGAAGTTGATATTGTTTCTTCCCGGCTTGAGAATATATGTATAAATGATGTAAAGGAATTTGGGAATTTCCTATAAAAGATAGAATTGTTTACTTGCTTCATTTTATTGAATTACAATCATGTTAATAAAAATCCTCGACTTATTATATTATTCACGTGTTATTACTGGGCCGCTAGTAAGTGTCGAAGTCGACCTCTCGTCTCTACTTCTTCAAGATTAGACGGGATACTTACTGAGTACACGTTGTTTTCGTACTCATGCTACACTTGCTGTGCATTTTTGTTGCACAGGCACATGTATTTCTAGTGGCTTACTGGGCGTAGCAGCATGGATGATACGGAGACTAGGTGAGCTGCATTTCTCGAGGTGACCTGCAGCCAGTATAGTCTCTTTCAGCGTATTGTAATTTACTTCTGTCCAATCTGTATCCCGGACAGTTATTGTACTTTATTCGATTCTCTTAGTAATTGCTCATACACTTGTGACACCGGGTTCTGGGATATCTATGGGATTATTCAGTATTTTGAAATTTTAAAGGTATTATTATTTATTCAGTGGAACTTATCCTTTGTTGTTTAAATATCTATAAAAGAAGTAAGTTCAGAAATATCTAAAACAAAGAGTTACTAGTTGTATAGTGCTAGCTTGCCTGACAATGGTGTTTGGCGCCATCACGGCCCTTAGTGGATTTTGGGTCGTGACAATATATATATTATTTTGTATAAAATGCATCAACAGATTTTTTTTTCCTACGTTATATGGAATAGACAATTAGATTTTTCTTCTATTTTATTTTTAATATAAAGTGTTGATTTTCACATTTTTTTACTTCAAAACTATATGTTCTTTTATTATTTCGTAAAAATGTATCAATATTTTTAGAATTTATTTTCTATATTTTATGGAATAAGCAATTAGACTTTTTTCTTATTTATTTTCAATACAAAGTTTGCATTTTTATATTTTTTTCTATGTTGCTTGTAATTATTTCAAATTCAAATTAGACTTTTCTTTCTATGTTTAAATTCAAATTCAAAAAGAGTAATGTAACGATCCGGCCGGTCGTTTTAAGAATTTACGCCCCGTTCCCCTATTAACTGCATTCCCCGTGTTTGTTTCTGCTAATGTGAGTTGTCGGGAGGATTCATTTTGAGTTTCGGAGTGTTTTGGGACACTTAGTCCCTAAATGAGAGCTTAAGCTTTAGAATTTGGACCGTAGTCGGAGCAGTGTGAAGACAGCCTCGGAATGGAGTTCCGCCGATTTCGTTAGCTCCGTTGGGTGATTTCGAGCTTAGGGGCGTGTTCGGATTGTGTTTTGGAGGTCCGTAGCTTAATTAGGCTTGAAATGCCGAAAGTCAAATTTTTGAAGTTTCCGGATCGATATTGAGATTTTGATATTGGGGTCGGAATGAAATTCCGGAAGTTGGAATAGGTCTGTCGTGTTATTTGGGACGTGTGTGCAAAATATCAGGTAATTCGGACGAGGTTTGATAGACTTTTTGATCAAAAGCGGAAATTGGAAGTTTTGGAATACTTAGGCTTGAATCCGAGGGTGATTTGGTATTCCGGCGTTGTTTTGAGTGTTCCGAGGGTTGGTACAAGTTTGAATAGTGGTATATGACTTGTTCGTATTTTTGGTTGAGGTCCCGGGGGCCTCGGGATGATTTCGGAGAGATGACGGAAGAAATTGGGAGATTTGGAAGCAGTTTCAGCTGCTGAAGATCTGTCATAACCGCACCTGCGTGCATGGGACCGCAGGTGCGGGCCCGCAGAAGCAATGAAGAAGCCACAGATGCGACTGGGCATTTGAAGTTCTGAAGTCGCAGGTGCGAGAGAAGGAGCGCACCTGCGAGACCACAGGTGCGATAGAAGAAGCGCAGGTGCGGCTTGGTGCTTTAAGTGAATTCTCGCAGATGCGCATCTGGGACCGCAGGTGCGGGTCCGCAGGAGCGAGGAAAATGGCCGCTGGTGCGGAAACCTTGGGCCAGAACCTATAAAAGGTTTCAGTCGCGATTTTGCCTATTCTTTCACCATTTTCATCCGGAATTTGAGCTTTTTGGGAGGTTTTTGAGAGAGAATTCAAGGGAGCTTCAAGGAGGTAAGATTTTTGGAACCCAAACTCGTTTATATGGTATTATTCTATTGATTTGGCAAGAAATATATGGAAAATTAGGGTTAGAATTGGGGGTTTAGGGTTTGAAATTGGAGACTTGGAATTGGGGATTTGAGGGGTTGTTTGTGGTCTGATTTTCATGTATTAGGTATGTATGAACTCGTGAGAGTGTGAGGATTCTAGTTTTGCGAATTTTATTCGATTCCGAGATGTGGGCCCAGGGGACTTTTTGGGTGATTTTCCTAATTTCTCTTGTTAGCTTCGAATTAATTAGTTGAATTAGTTACTTGAAGTTATATTTACATTATGCAATTACTTTGAATAGATTTGGGCCATTTGGAGTCAGGTACTCATGGCAAGAACGTGATATCGAGTTGATTGAGCTGGTTCGAGGTAAGTGGCTTGCCTAACCTTGTAGGGGGAACTCCCCTTAAGATTTGGTATTGTTGATATATGAAATGCCTTGTACGTGAGGTGACGAGTGCGTACATGTGCTAATTGCTAAAAATTCTGTTTTCATTAAGTAACTACAATTTGTGTTTTCTTCCTTGTTGAACACTACTTGCAAATTAAGCCTACTGTTAGCTTAGGGAAGCATGTCTAAGTGATTTAAATTGCTTTACTTGCTCACACTATTTTATTCGAATTTTGTGCAGCATGCTAGGTTAGGAATATCTGTTTTTCCTTGGTATGAAATTGGATAGGATTGAATATTTTTCATGATGTTGTTGTGTGTTTACTTTCGGACTAGGGGCGATATCCCGGGAGATCCCCCTTGCTTGTTCATTTGGGACTACGGATTGGTATTCCAGGAGATCCCCCTGCACATTTATATTCGGACTACGGGATTGCACCCGGTAGATTCCCCCTGTACTGAGATTTACATTTGGGACTACGGATTGGTATTCCGGGAGATCCCCTGCGCATTATGAAATCGACTACGGGACGATATCCCGGGAGATCCATTGGATATTTACTTTTGGGACTACAGGACGATATCTTGGGAGATCCCCGGTTGCTATCTCTGTGTAGAGCTATCATCTTTCTGTGATTTTATCTCTGTTGTAGTTGTTGTCCTTCGTATCACCCTATGTTGCTTTATACTGTTTCATTTCCTTATATATATATATATATATATATATATATATATATATATATATATATATATATATATATATATGTTTATGACCGGTAGGGCCCTGACCTTCCTCGTCAATACTCGACCGAGGTTAGGCTTGGCACTTACTGGGTACCGCCGTGGTGTACTCATGCCCTTTTTTGCACATATTTTTCGTGTGCATATCTAGGTTCATCGGCTCAGCCATACAATTAGCGAGGCGAGGTGACATTTTAGAGACTTTGAGGTATATCTGCCGCATTCGCAGACCAAGGAGTCTCTCTCTATTCCCTCTGTTAGCTTTAGGTCTTCTGTACTTCCTGTTGACTAGATATTCCGGAGTTAGAACTTTATGTAAACTTTCTCAGCTTGTGATTTCATGAGATTCTGGGTTTTGAGAGTTGATTCAGTTTTTGAGAACATGTATTAGTTTATGCCGAGTGGCATCTTAAGCATTTCTATTTTGTTTTATCATCAGTTTTTTATTCGTTTTTGTATTTTGTTTCTTTTCCGCAATTTGTTATGCTTACCTAGTCGTAGAGACTAGGTATCTTCATGACAGTTCATGCAGAGCGAACTTGGGTCGTGACAGTCTAAAATGAAAAAATATTGCACTTCAGATAGGTCTTAAGTGCAACCAATGGTTTCATATACTTAAGGCCAATAAGCCTTGTCACGACCCAAACCGATGGGCCATGACGGGCACCCGGTACCTTACTCAACCGAGTACCAACGTAACGTATTTTTCTTATTACATCATCATATACACGTAACATACGGGCCTAATAGGCCAACATAATCATTTATAAACTCAAAACATAGGCCGACAAGACCGTTCAATCTTTCACGTACACGACATATGTCTACAAGCCTCTAAGAGTGCATAAATGTCATAAAGGTCGGGACAGAGTCCCGCCATACCAAAAAATACACGTCTAAATCATACTAACCAAACAAGCAACTCCGAAGCAAATGGAGCGCACCAACATCTTCCGCTGAGCTGATAGCCTACTTGGAGAGCTCTCGACCTGTCTATTGGGACTTGCGGGCATGAAACGCAGCGTCCCCGGACAAAAGGGACGTCAGTACGAAAATGTCCCAAGTATGTAAGGCGCATAAATAAGTACATAACAAACATGGAAGAAATATAGAGTAATTGACTCAACCTGTAAGTCTGGATAACTCTGTAAATCATAAATTACTTTTAGCGTCATGCATATGCGTATGAATGTCATGTCGTGCATAGGTACATGTTTCATAACATCATCAGCCTCTGAGGGCATCCCATCATATCATATCGGCCACTGTGGGCAAAATCATCAACGTATACCAGCTGATCAGGTGGTGGTGCGTATATAACGCCATAACCTTTTCCATATCCCATATACATATATATATATACATATATNATCCCATATACATATATATATATATATATATATATATATATATATATATATATATATATATATATATATACACACACACACATACATACATATATACGCGTATATAACGCCATCTGGTCATGGGTCATGCAATGCATGAAAAGTACATTAATAAAAAATTTCGGAATGTCATAAGACCATTTTGCCTTTGAATAATATCATAAAGTAAACTCTTTTAAACATTCGTATTTTTTTCTGAGACCCATGAACAGATGATAAAATATTATGACACATGGAAATTCAAGAACATAGATATCTCTAATACTTCTATGAATAGAGTCATTCATAGAATTTGTGCATTATGGATCATGCCAAAAGAAAGAAGGGATAGCCTTAACATACATGTTCCTGGAATTATTCGAATGAAATGAAGCTTCTGCTTCAGTGAAATATGTTGAACGAGATTTTGCTTGAATCCTTTGAAATTTTTGAAACGAAATTGTTCCTGCTTCTCACGTCTTTGGTGTAGTATTACAGTTAGCTTCTAATTTGTAAAATGTTCCTTGCTTTAGACCTTGGGACGTTAGTCTCTTTTTGACTAAAATGAAGGAACTTAGTTCTGATCTTCTCAAGTAGTTGAATTAGGAATGATTCTGTTCTTACGTTCTTGGTTTCAACCCACAAGCAGATTGTTGTTTTAGATCCTTTTTACAAAGAAGTCATACCAAGCCCTTCTGGATAATGATTAATGTTTACAAAATACAAGTCTTATTAAGACTTTATGCTTAAGTCATAATTGTGCTATATTCATAGGTGGCCATTTGGCAAAAGTGACCAAGAGTCACCTTTTGCTATTGTGGCTTATGCCACGTGGGAGGGTGGGTGAAGATTATTAATCTTTACCCACTTATTAGTTAATTGGGTAATATCCCGTTACCCGGTAATTATCCAATTACCCGCATAATTTAAAAAATTGCTCCAAATTACTTAAAATTCTATTTATTTTTAATATACTATATATATACTCTATACATTATACTATCGTGGTCATATGGTACCTTCATGGTACTAATTCATAATCATCGGGTATTATTGCTCGACCCGTTTTTTTTATTCCAAATTGGCCACTTTAAATGAAATTCGTTTTCTTTAATCCGTGTACCCCTTTATCCTTCATAAATTTACTAATCGCTTGTGAAATAGTTTAATCCTTATAATCTCCAAATAATCTTTTACTTGGACTGATATCAATTATCTTACGACAAATTTAACGTACAATACTTCAGAGTGCAACATCGTCGTAACTTAATACTGTTAAGCTTAACATCGCCGTAATGTAATACTGCAGAGCATAACATCGACGTAGTACTGCGGGGAGTAACATTATTCCCCTCTTTGGAATATTCGTCCTCGAATGTTGACTGATGCACTTATTATTTTCATAACTTATATCTTCCGAATACTTTAGAACTTCCCTTGCCATCTAGGCGACTGTTCTGTGAATGAGTCCAAAGTCCAGGGCATTCCCTCCTTAGGCCTCCTTCTCACATCACAACTTATAGTCGGAATCCTTCCAATCTCGTAACTATTGCTACCTTTCATCATACAGCATGTACAATTTTGACCTTGTAAGTGTGCCCAATCTCTAGGCTTCATATGTAGAGCTTGATAAGATGTCCCTTTGGGCACATATGAGTATACTTAAGTTCTTCGCTCGGTACTTTGTTGAATTCACGAATATTGCTATATCTCATCGCATAGGTCCGTTTAGCCATCCATATGAATTTACTGCCATAACTCTTACTTTAATTTATCGTTGCTGAGGCCTGCTACCAAATCCCAGCTTACTCTCATGCTTATTCCATATGTATAAATTTAAGTCCTTTAGTGCTTCCTCATTACTGCTCATCTTTAGAGTGACGGCCTAATCTCATCTCATACTTTGTGACTTTTGTCCATCTATTGTTGATTTACCTCAATATTGATCTACAATATACCACTGATAACTTGAAACTTCTTACGTAATACTTTGCCCCTAGGGCTTACGTTACCTCAAGGAATATTCGAAGTGATTCCCATAATCGTATTCCATAGTGTTTCAATGTGATTCACCTTATGGGGGTATCCTAATTTCGTGCCGCCAGCGAAATCTTTTCTCCTTCTCTTCTTTTTTTTTTCAAATCATTATTCAAACGAAGGCCCAAACGTCATCCTTTATCTGTCACAATTATACCCTCATTTTATTACCAGGTCAGCATTTCCTTCCTTCTAAATGCTATTAATCTTAATCTCCTTTAAATTCATTAAGGCTATAGTGAACTTTGTATACCTAGAGAAATTGTCTACTCTTCTTGTTTTCATGGGCTTAATCCTAAAGACTTATCCATTCTCGTCACCTTTTCACTTGCCTTTCCTCATCCTTACTCATGTTTCCTTAAAACTTTGTCGCTCTACCATACTTTAGCTTGCGACCTATACATATCCATCTATAAACTTTCCTTCAACTTGCTTGCACCATAGATTTCCTTATGTTATTCTGGAACGTCAAGCGAGACATCACATCGTCTCCAACTTTTCTCTACTCTCTTAACTAGATCTCTCAGTACTTAGAAACCATAGGCTGGAAGACATGCCGTCGACGATGCCGCTATCATTCCCGGTTATTGGATCCCCGTGCTTATAGCCTTCTATCCGAAGTATGGACTATTCACGATCTTCTGCCTTTGAGTATCTTGTACGTTGTTCACCTTTACCTTACTTACCTTAAAATCTCGCATTGTATCTTCTATCTCTTTCCTGACCTCCCTTTCACCTAGGTGTAATTCACGTCCATAACTTGAAGCTCTATTATAATACTCACACCTCTGGTACATACACAATCCGGTAGGAGCTTCGTACTGACTTCTTATGAGGCTGGTACTTCTTCTAACTAGCTTCCTTGTAGAGCCATTATAGATTATGGTGGTTGTGTTATTTCTCTTGAACATCTGATATTAAGAGTGATTCTGTCATGTTCTCAAGCACAACTTCTATAATTCTTCTAGGTCCAATAATCAGACTCCTGATTTACTTGGGTGATGTATTTCTTTAGTTTCCTCTTCCTTCTGATCAGCCTTTACGTAGGCTTAATCTATCTTCCGATCTGTGGCTCATAGTATCAGTTATTACCTTAGCCTTTCACGGGCGTTATGGAATATTCATGATACAATCTTCTAACAATTCAATCCTTTGTCTATGCCTTGGGCTCAATTCTTTCTTTTAAGTTATACCGGAGTCTTCTATGGCTGTATGATTGTCAACAAATATGCTGCCTGGATAATGCTCCAAAATCTTGAGTGTATCCATAACGTACTAACTCTGGATCATTGATCGAATAATTCTTTCGTTCCATCTTAGCTTTCTTTCAACGTAAGCTATTACTTTTCCTGGTCTTGCTGCCCCCTTGTTGCGTCCATACTTAGCTTATCTTAGTGCCCACACTTGCCAGAGTTTTCATACAACTCATATGATCTCGAATATTATTTTTAATTTTTACTTCCCGTTCATTAGCCACGATAGGTGCCACTTTCCTTTGGAATGCTTACAATGTTGTTGCGAGATTGTTGTTACACGACCGTTTCCGCTTTAGGTCGTTGTGCTTAGGTTGAAGCCTTCTTTCTTATCTCCTCAGCTAGTCTTTTGTTGTAGTACTTAGGGAGAACCCTTGACTCTCGTAAAGCTGTGAGCTTATTACGGACCTTTTTGATGTCATTACTTGCCTATAATCATCCGTAGTTGCTTACTTCCATGCCCTTGTGCTTGTATGGTTGCTTCTTTCTTTTATCCCCGTAACACTCATACGGTACCTTTAACTACCCCGACTCTTGTTTGAATATATCTCAAGTATTATAATGATATTCTTCGAGGCTGAATTCTCCATGTTGGGTTCTACTATGTTTATCTTACACGATCTGATGACTCGTTTGTAACCTCCTGTTTAGCCATAACTGGGATCTTCCTGACCAATTACTAACTACTCATTGGCCCATTCTCATATCAATATTCCTCATAATCTTTCTTGGGTTATTTCCTTTGTCTTAACTTACGTCTCGCACTGGCTCCTTATTTATCAATAACATCTCGTGGAGGAACCTTTACTTCCTCTCCTTGACGTCGTGCTTGCACAATATTCTTGAATCGTAGTGTATCTGTAAGATTTGGATAAGTGCCATCTCATTCCTCTTTCATTTNACGACGAATGCTCTTGGGTGATAGTGGCATGCGTAGTTTGGTTGAGATAGAAGGATTCAGACTCGACGGTTTAGTTTTGTGCAAAAGGAATCAGGGGAATTCTTGACGGTTTCTACCACGGTTAGAGAGGTATATTTTTTGCTGGCGTAAAGAGCATGGGATGTGTAATGATTTTATTCTAGGTGGGATCAATGGGAAGTTCTTGACTAGTTGAGTATGTAGATGTTTGTGGCCCGGAAGGGAGATGAAGTTCTCATGTTATTCTAGGATGGTATGGTATATGCGGTATGTTGTGGAGGATTGATATTTGCGTGTATAAGGTTACGGTTCAGTTCTGAACAGAAGGTCATAAAATCCTTAGGCAACACGGGCAGTTTCAGATAATTAGAGAAATGAACTTCAGATGATTAGGGGAACGATCTTCAGATGATTAAGGAAATGGTATTGCTAGTTGGAGGTAATTTGACAAGGGTATATGTTTCAGAAAAAGGCAATGTGATTAAGTTGATGGTACTTTGGTAGTATTACGGCACTTTCTTGTTAGATCGACTGCTGATATCCGAGTTTGCTCGGAGGCACAGAAGAATGTTAGAGTATCTCTCGTGGGATGATTGGGTATTAGAGATGTGGTATGTATTTGGACGGCGAAATTGGGATCAGGTATGGTAATTCGTGTGCTATATGGAGTTGGAGACTGGGAGTTCTCATATTCAGGCTATGTTGTGGTTGTGGGAAGTATGTATCGGCACTGTTTAGTGACTATCGGGGTTTGGAGACCCGAGTGGATCTTTTGTTGCTTGGTAGGTCAGATTTTGGATGTGATATTGGGTGCAGACTGGTTGTCTCTGTGCTGTGTTATTCTGGAATATTGTGCTAAGGCGGCACTGTTAGCTACGCCGGGAATGCCACGGATTGAGTGGCGAGGTTCGACAGATTATGTTCTTAGTAGGGTGGTTTTATATTCCGAAGACCCAGCGGATGGTTGAGAAGGATTGTTTTTCTTATTTGGGTTTTCGTGATGGATGTCAGTGTGGAGACTCCTACCGTTGATTCAGTTCCGGTGGTGAGGGACTTTTCGGATGTGTTCTTGTGGCCGGGCATGTCAACGGGCAAGGCTGTTGGTTTCGGTATTGATTTGATGCCGGGCACCGTATCATATGGCACCGGCAGAGTTAAAGGAGTTAAGGGAGCAGCTTCAGGGTTTCCTTGATGAGGGGTCCGTTGGCAGGCCAATATGGATGTGTGTATAAACTTGATTCGGCTTGGTTGGCTCCGAGTTGTAATGTGGAGGGATGTGTTGATTCGATTGTTATTGAGCTTATCAGTAATCTGGGGAGATCTATGAGTTACCTTTCTGTGTTGCGAGGCGTTATGATTTGTTGGTTATAGGCACATATGGCGCGGTTCTATTGGGGTCTCATAGTGGAATTCGAGCGGGAAGAGTATTGGGTATTGCTCGGTGGATGGCGTATCGGTTGTGTCCTTTCGGGTCTGTGTAATGATATGTCAATTGCTTCGTTGTGGTTATGATGATTTGCTTTGGTTCTAGACATCAAATTGCACGTGGTTGTCGATTTGAGCATAGTGACTTAAGGTGTTTCATGTGGCCCAGTGTTTGAATAAGGTCGCGCATTGGAGCGAAGTTATGTGGAGGTAAGATCCTTCGGGTTAGATTCGTGTGTTCTGGTTCTACGATGTGTGATGGGTTCTCAGCATTGTGTTGTGGTGGTACTGGTGAGCTTGCGGTACAGCTCTCTCATTTGAGTCATTTTCATGATTTGAGTACGTTCAGATTATTGCCTATTGGTGCGCGGATTGCACGAGTTGTGGTTTTAGATTGTATTGGTGTGTCATGTCATCAGAGTAGTTGTGTTGGAATTAGATGAGATTGTTGGGATCCAGAATGAATACAAACGGATTCGATTTCAGCGTGTTGGGAGGATAATATCGATGTTCGGCTCAGAAATTTACTATGGTCCTTGCCAAGGGAGAAGTGACTTCACGAATGGTTGATCTGAGGAGTGGTTATGACTTCCTATGTGTTTCATTATCATTGGTAGTATACGGAGGTATTGGAATGAGGCTTTATGTGATAAAAGGTTTATTATCGAAATTCGGATGTTTTGAGCAATTATTGTGATTAGAAGTTATCGCTACGAGAGTTTGAGCTATGTAGTATATCATGTAATTGCATTTGAGGCTGCAGGTATGGTTTGTTACAACTTGTTCAGACTTATTCAAAGTATAGATGTGAGATTCTGATCTTATAGATGATTTCAGAAGTGGAAATGTGGTTCCATGGTTTATGGGCTAGATTGGATTGTGAAATTTCAATTTCTATGTGTTATCGGACCTATATGAGATAGGGTGACGTGGGATCACCCCCGGGTATATGCATGGTAAGGCTATTCAGCGAGTGGTTGGCTTTTGGAACAACTCTGGGCACGTTCGAGGACGAACGTATGTTTAAGTGGGGGAGGATGTAATGACCCGACCGGTCGTTTTGAGCTTTTGCACTTTGCCCGTCAGTTCTCGGGCATGACTTGCCCCGTATGATGTATTAAGACTTATGTAAATTGTTGGTTTTGGTTTTCAGGGTAATCGGAATGAATTTGGAAGAACAGTTCTTAGTTTAAAGCTTGAAATTTGAAAGGTTTGACCAAGGTTTGACTTGTTTGTATATGATCTCGGATCGGAAATTTTATGATTTGATTAGCTTCGTTAGGTGATTTGGGACTTAGGAGCATGATCGGAATGCATTTTGGAAGTCCGTGGAAGGTTTAGGCTTGAATCGGCGAAATTAAGATTTCAGCATTTTTCGGTTGATAGGTGAGATTTTGATATAGAGGTCGGAATGAAATTCCGGAAGTTGCAGTAGTTCCGTTATGTCATTTGGGATGTGTGTGCAAAATTTTAGGTCATTCGGACGTGGTTTGGTTGGGTTTTTGATCAAAAGCGGAATTTGGAAGATTCTAGAAAGTTTGGCTTGAATCCGATGTGTTTTGGGTGATTTGATGTTGTTTGAGATGATTTGAAGGTTGGTACAAGTTTGAATAAGGTACTAGAATATGTTTGTGCTTTTGGTTGAGGTCCCGGGGGCCTCGGGGTGATTTCGGAATAATTTCGGAGAAGTTTGGAACCTTGTTGCAGCTGCAGATTTTCTGCTTCTGGCACTTCCGCACCTGCGGATTGGTGACCGCAGGTGCGACGCCGCATATGCGGAGAATTGGTCGCAGAAGCGAAAGCTGGTGAAGTTGGCAGGACCGCAGAAGCGGATGTGGACCACATCTGCGAAGGCGCAGGTGCGGCTACTTCATCGCAGATGCGGATTGGGCAGTTAAGTGAAGAACCGCAGAAGCGGCTCTTGGACCGCAAAAGCGGTACCGCAGATGCGGTGGATTGACCGCAGATGCGAAAATGCCTGGGTCAGAATGCATATATTTCACCCTTCGCGATTTTGAGAGGGTTTTCACCATATTTCATCTGGGAGAAAGCTTGGGAGAGCTAATTGAAGAGGGAATTCAAGAGGATTTCATGGAGGTAAGATTTTTGGACCCTAAACTTGTTTCTATAATGAATTTTAACATTTGTAAGCTTGAAATCCATGGAAAATCAGTAGCAAAAATGGGTAATTAGGGCTTGAGATTTAAGAGACCTTTGAATGAGGATTTGAGGGGCCATTTGAGGTCCGATTTTGATGTTCTTGATATGTATGAACTCGTGTGAGGATGAGGATTCCATTGATGTTAGTTTTATCGGATTTCGAGACGTGGTCCCGAGGGCCGGGTTTGAGCAATTTCGGGATTTGTGCCCTTTATTGATTGTTTTCGCTTGGGCTTTGTTCCCTTAGCATATTTTGATGTCCTCGTTTTGATTTTGGATCGATTCGACGCGCGTGGAGGCCGATTCGAGGGGCAAAGGCGTCGCAAGCTAGAGATTTAGCAGGTTCGAGGTGAGTAATGATTGTAAATGATGTTCTGAGGGTTTGAAACCCCGGATTGCACATCGTAGTGCTATACTGAGGTGAGGCACATGCTTGTTGACGAGCGTGGGGTCGTACACTATTGGGGATTGTGACTTGGTCCGTCCCAGTTGATGATTTTACCGCGTATTTGCCTGAAACTTATTTGCTATCATTGTGATTTGGGCTGAATGCCATATTTGGGCTTCGTGCCAACTATTTAAACCCTTCGGGGCTTTTTTTATTTATATTTCCTAGTTTTGACTTACTACTTGAACTCAGTCGTGTTATTTTCCACTGTTTTACTACTCAGCCATTTTTACTCAGTTTTGAGACTTAAATGATATTTAAAGGATGTCTAGGCTGAGAAACACTGTTTTACTATTGCCCGAGGGGCTTGTGAGGATTTTTGACTGAGTAAGGCCGAGGGCTTATGTTGTGAGGAAACACTGATACTGATTTGAGGCCGAGTGCTTGAGATATGAACGCCACGAGGTGGCTTGATTGATATGAGGCCGAGGGCCTAGATTTGATGCCACGAGATGGCTTGTTATTGCGCTTGGGCCGTAAGGGGCCCCTCCAGGAGTCTGCACACCCCCAGTGAACGCGGGTACCCATTGTGATGTGAGATATAGCCCGAGGGGCTGGTATTGTTCTATGTGATTGCCCGAGGGGCTGATGTTGTTCCATGTGATTGCCCGAGGAGCTGGTACTGTTGCGAGATATTGCCCGAGGGGCGGGTTTGTTGACATTGTGACCGAGGGGCGAACCTTATGTGCTTATTTTTCTTATTTGCCTGTCATTTACCTGTTTAATTATGTATTTGTGCCCGAGGGGTGGATTTCTGTGCTTATCTGCACAAGTTGCTCTGCATTCATTTGCGTAACTGTTGAAAAAGTCATTTTCAAAGAAGTTCAAACTGAGCTAAGATGTTTTAAGGGATTTTACAGCTTCACTGCTTCTTACTGGTTGTGTTTTGAACTGCTTCTATACAGCATGTTGATGCACTTTTCGTGATTTCTTACCATTCAGACTTTAGTTATGATTATTACTCACTGAGTCGGAGTACTCACTTTACTCCCTGCATCTTGTGTGCAGATTCAGGTATTTCAGCACCCGGTAGCGGGTATTGGCTGAGCTGAGGCAGAGTCATTGGAGTTTTAGCAAGGTAGCTGTTGGCGTTCGCAGCACTGCTTTTCACTCTCTTCATTCTATTAGTCTGTACTTAGTACATTTCAGACTTTGTCAGTTGTATTTAGACCTTAGTAGATGCTCATGACTAGTGACACCCCGGTTTGGGCTGTGTTTGGGTTGTACTTCCGCATTTAATTGATATTATCCGTTACTTAATGCTATTGAATCATGTTTTAGACTACTTTATGTTGTTTAACTGTTTTAAAAAGCTAAATTGGGTTTAGTTGGCTGGCCTTATCTTCACGAGAGGCGCCATCACGACCGGGTTCGGGGAATAGGGTCGTGACAGAAATATAAAGTAATTGACTCAACCATTAAGTCTGGATAACTCTGTAAATCATAAATTACTTTTAGCATCATGCATATGCGTATGAATGTCATATCGTGCATAGGTACATGTTTCATAACATCATCAGCCTCTGAGGGCATCCCATCATATCATATCGGCCACTATTGGCAAAATCATCAACGTATACCAGTTGATCAGGTGGTGGTGCGTATATAACGCCATAACTATCACGACCCAAATTCCACTAAAGGTCGTGATGGCGCCGGACACCACTGTCAGGCAAGCCAACCCAAAATACTTAATTAAATTCTCATTTTAATACTCTTGAAAACTGGGACTTTTCTTCAAATTTACCAATTTAAAAGATAATCATCTCAATCAAATTAAATAATAAGCAGCTGATACAAAAATACTCTACAACTATCCCAGAACCCGGTGTCACAAGTGCATGAGCAATTTCTAAGAAAAACTCGAATAAAGTACAACAGCTGTCCGGGATACAATTGGACAGAAAATAAATAGAATTCTGAGAGAGACTATACTAGCTGCGGGTCGCCTCAAGGAAATACAGCTCACCTAGTCTCCGTTTCAACCATGCTGCTACGCCCACTAGGCCACTAGAGATGCATGTACCTGTGCAACAAAAATGCACAGAAGTGTAGTATGAGTACAAAAACAACGTGTACTCAGTAAGTATCCCGCCTAATCTCGAAGAAGTAGAGACGAGATGGCAACTTTGGCACTTACTAAAGGTCCAGTAATAATATTATTAATGCGATGAATCACAGATTTATTAAGAACGACAGTAAATTTCAATGAGTCACGAAACAGGTAAAAGTTCCTTTTTATTAAAAGTCTCCGGATTCATAATCCATTAATTAACAATTATCTCAAGTCGGGGAGAGCAGATATCAATATCAATAAATCTCAAGGCAAGCAATACAAGCATGCGCAACTCATGCCGAGGTCGTATGGCCCGATCCAACATAAATGTAAAATATGCACTGCCGAGGGTTGAACGGCACGAACCATAGATGCATCTATTACCCCCTCGCGAATCATACATGCGACGCGGTCAAATTTAAATAAACAATCACCCTGCTCGTGAATCATACATGCGACGCAGGTACACGTAGAAATACATGCTCAAACCACAATTTAAGAATTTATCGGGGATCATTTATCAAAATAAAAGCCAATTCTCTTTTAACGATTTAAGGAATGAAGTTCAGTTCCCTTAGAAATTCATTTACCAATTCGATAGGATTTAAGAAATTCAACTGTCAATAAGATTACAGATATCCCAAGTATAGCATGCTTTTGGGTACTAGACTACCCGGACTTACACATATTAGTAGCTACGCACGGACTCTCGTCACCTCGTGCGTACGTAGCCCCCACAAATAGGAGCACATAATCAATTATTTCACCTATGGGGACAATTCCCTCTTACAAGGTTAGAAAGGAGACTCACCTCGCTCCAATGTGCACTTTCAATACCAAGAATGAGCCTGAACCCTCAAATTGGAGCCGAACGATTCAAAACTAGATAAACCAGGTAGGAACTAGTCAATATAAGCTTACAAGATCATATTCCAACTATTTAAGCAATTTCCCGCCCTTAAACACAATTTTCCTAAGATCCAACCCCGGGCCCACGTGCCCGGATTCCTAAATTTTTTGAAGTAAGTTGTTCTTTATAACCTAAGGATCAAGAATATACGATTTCTACTTCATTCTACGACAAATTTCGTGGTTGAACCTTGTTTTTAACAAAACCCTAGGTTTTACTCTATTCCCATGATTTTCACAGATTTTTATGTGTTAATCTACCCAAAACTCAAGTATTAAACTCACATTAATTAGAAATAACTTACCTCACAAATGCTACGTGGAATCACCCCTCCAAGAGCTCCAAAATCGCCCAAGAAATGGGTGAAAAATGAACAAAAATGGCCTAGAGCCCGAATAAATGAAGGCCACTGCCCCCCTGCGTTTTCCGCATGTGCGGTCCTGGGCCGCACCTGCGATTAGCGCTTCTGCGGAAAGAAGACCGCTTCTGCGGTCTGGGCCGCTTCTGCGGACAGGCCCACCGCTTCTGCGGTTCCGCTTCTGCGGATTTAGGGCCGCATCTGCGGTCTTGGGCTGCCTGGCCTTGGGCCGCTTCTACGGTAGACGGACCGCTTCTGCGGTCTCGCACCTGCGGTCCACCAACCACAGGTGCGGTGATGACAGAAACAGCAGCTTCAGCACTTCTCAAAATTCCATTTTCGATCCGTTAACCATCCGGAATCCACCCGAGGCCCCCGGAACCCCAACCAATCATACCAACCAGTCCCAAAACACATTACGGACTTGCTCGAGGCCTCAAATCATATCAAACAACGCTAAAACCACGAATCGACCTCCAATCCAAGCTTTATGAACCTTAGAATTTCAAACTTCTACTTTCGATGTTTAAACCTATCAAATCACGTCCGATTGACTTCAAATTTTGCACACAAGTCATATTCGACATTACGGACCTACTCCAATTTTCGGAATCGGATTTCGACCCCGATATCAAAAAGTCCACCTCCGGCCAAACCTCTCAAAAACCTTCAAATTTCTATCCTTAGCCAAATGGCTCCAAAATGCTCCACGGACATTCGAATTCACTTCCGATCGCGCTCCCAACTCCAGAATCACCATACGGAGCTACACCCAGACTCGGAATCGCAAACGGATATCGATAACACTAAAATGCACTTCAACCCAAACTAATGAAATTTCTTCCAAAATGCTAACTTCCATAATAGGCGCCAAAATGCTCCCGGGTCTCCGAAAACTTGATCCGGGCATACGCCCAAGTCCGAAATCATCATATGAACCTGCTGGAACCTTCAGATCCCGATTCCGAGGTCGTTTACTCTGAAACCCAATCCTAGTCAATTCTTTCAACTTAAAACTTCCGAAATGAGAATTTCCTTTCCAAGTCAACTCCGAACTTCCCGAAATTTAATTCCAACCATGCGTACAAGTCATAATGCCTGAATTGAAGCTGCTCATGGCCTCGAACTGCTGAACGGAGAACTAGGGCTCAAAAAGATCAATCGGGTCGTTACATCCTCTCCCATTTAAACATACGTTCGTCCTCGAACGTGCTAGGAACCGTGTTGGGGTTGTCTGGAATCATTGCTTAATACCTCGTGCACCTACCCGTGCTAGCACAACTCAGTTGGGCACATCAGCTCGATCAGATCTAAAGATAACCTCTTTCATTTAGGCAAATAAGCCTTGGAGCCCAGTTTCAACATCCGAAATTCTCTGCCAGGCCTGCTTTCAACATGTGAACACCGTATCAATCACCACACGATGTACCAGAACATGAGTACACACCCTTGTTGAATTCACACCATGCATCCCATCATTCACAAGACCAAAGTAACACTTTCTGATCATAATAGTCGACATTTCCGAATCTAATGCTCACAGTGCACCCCATGACATATATAAGTTCTGTTCCAATTTTCGCAATGCCACCACGACGGAAGGGATGTGTAGAAATTCATAACCAACTGCCGAATCAACGATTCATAGGGTCTATACTCCTATCAAGAACCATCACCTCTTTCTGAACCAAATAATGGCCTTTACTCTTTAATACACTTCACATATTCAAATTGCACTGATCCTAAGTCCAATGATCTCGTCTCACCCAGTATGAACTGCTCAGGCATTAGCCACCCCCGGACATGGTCAAAAGTCTCATATGATAACACAGCGTGCCAATAGGCTACCAATTCAAACGAGATACAATAGGAAAATGAACTCTGAAAAGGAAATACAATTACCCCGCTCGCGAATCATACATGCGACGCGGTCAACATAATTAAACGGACACCCCGCTCGCGAATCATGCATGCGACGCGGGCACAAAGCTAATATAAGTTCCTCTCAGGAAGGGAGGAAACAAAACACATAAAACCGACACGGGGAACTATACTCAACATCATACTGTTGCGGCGCGCAACCCGATCCAAACAACATGCCCATGGCGGCGTGCCACCCGGTACACACATAAAATTCACATAAGAAGGTACACACCAAGCTAGATTGCTCATTACGACAAGATATTGAATATCGGTCACAAGCACGCCATGTGCATAATACCATCCCTGGGGAGACATATAGTGCCATAAGCTACAAACTCAAGCACAACCGAAGTGCGATATACGATCTAAATCTCAAGAGCCATTTTGCTCATATAACATCATCTCTACGCGGGACCTCAACACATAAGCAATTTCCCAAGCCATCTCTCAACTCACACGGCGCAATGTATCATTACATGATATATCTGACGGCGAAATAACACTCTGACTACTCCTCTATAAGGAGCGCATTACCGAAATGAACACATTTGGCCTGACATAGAGCCCATATTCACCTTTGAATCCATCTACGGACCTCAAGCCGATCCCGATCGCACTGAAATAGGCTAATAACCTTTCAATGGTCCATAATAACTCCTCTTTCGCTCATAACACATAAGAACAACCATCATAAACGGAGTAATCATCCACAATCCACAACCCAATAAACCGATTGCCCTCCAAGGCATCAATCCTCAAATTAACGATATCACCACAATCTTCCTACTTGGTTTAACTCTTCAACCAATCAAGTGACTACATGCCACACTTATACAACCTTCCCGTGACAATAACAGGTCTGTACGTCCGGACCGCCGATCGCACTAACGCTAAGGAGCGACCAAGAATCCTCAACCAGGATGCAAAGCCTTCTTCACAAAACACCAATCTCAGGTGACGCTGAAGACAATACCAACTTGCTTTATACATCGAAACTCCTTTCCTGCTCATCCGAGCTTGTGACATCCTTGTCAACACCGAACTGCAACCTTGATCCTCACTTCAAATTCCATACCACTCACTGCACCCAACACGCCAATATACGATAGAATACGATTTTTATCATAACTCCGGAACCACTAATAGTTTAACACTTCATCGTATAAAATCTTTTCACTTAACTCACTTCAGGAGGACCATTGCGACACACAGGTGAATTCTCATAACCGTAGAATGCGCCAAATCTCTAAGTAGTGGTCTTAAGCCACCATAGCCCTTCCGGGACCCGCCTACACATGACAGGCCATAACAGTAGAATACTTCTGAATAACGTCAATTACGGCGGCCGACAAGCCTCACATGTACCGCCACAAATCACTTGCATAACTTGATTGCGCTGAAGGAACCGATCACTGCCACCAATATGCCAATTCAACTATGGCTAATCAATCTATCTTCTTCCAATTTATCCTCGATTGCCTTAGAAATAATAATAACTCCATTCAACACATAGCATACTACATCCGCACTCATCTCGAATGACCTTGACTCACGAGACCATGCTGTCTCAAATCCCACGAACCATTTCATACCTCCCAATTGCTACCCTGCAGGTCAAAACATCATAAAACCTTCTGGGCACCTCCTCATAAGCTGCTACACGGCTTGATTCTTAACTGTATCTATAGGCTCGAAGCCATTAGGCATCACACTTTACCCCTTTGAATCAACTAGGACCGTTGTTGAGAGCCACCCGCTCTGACTCGGCCCCGATTATAATCAACTCCATAACTCTTCTAGCACGTGAATACCCTCTCGACGAAGCACCCGGCAGAATCACTTCCCTTGAAACCCACATCTATACAAGGCATAAATCCTAAATCCTTCCCCAAGTCTGAACATGGGCCAATAAGGCCAACCATAGCATACCTTTAATAATTCCTTTGCTCAAATCATCGATTATGTCCTTTCCGTAGCTGAAATGACCCATCAATATTCTAATAACCAGAAACCTCGCAAGTAGTTAACCATGAAACCCTAATCATAGGCGGTGGGACTCTCCCACTTAGCTTGATGCCATTATTACACGACTCTGGACTTCACCAGGATCCTTGATTTCTTATTGACATAACCTAGCGCAATACACCGCCAAAATTCTCGAAATCTTTCTGTAAAACCCCTTTTTATACTCTGAATCATCAACCACATTCGCGCGACCGATCTCCTTGCTGTATAACCAATAAAATTTCCGCAGAAGCTTCGCCAACCATGCAACTGCCGATCCGCTCACTGGAGATAACCCACCTGTGGGATTTACGTGCCGACGTCTTCCAACGCTGCTACACGGGGTGCAATCCCCACGACATTAATGACCCATCCTGAGTCCAAGCTCACTCTCTAGCTGCACGAGTCCATTCACCCTCGTCGTCGGAACTCTACAAGTTAGTCGCGGCGACAACTCTCCCTACTACTTACNGTTCAATTAAGACAATGACACCTCATCATAGAAGAAAACTCCACTATGCTCGCAAATACCAAGTCTCATTACTCCACCAGTCCACATCTGACCATTCTTAGTCCGTTTGCCTTTCCCCTGCCGGGAATAATATACCGAATCTCTAGATCATGCACTAAGCAAACCTCCCTTCAAGTCATTCACTGCTCCGACACATAGGTAACCATCCTACCATCATATCAATACTGCGGAACAAGCGTTCATAGGTTCATGGCAACTTGTGCCTAGCCCCAGAGCTCTCGGAAGTACCGCTACTGAGCTGAAACGACAGAATATCCTTCCACAGGGCGACGATAATAGCTCAGACAACTATGCAGGGAGAAACATCCCGCACCACCTCGGTAGTACTATTACAATTCTTCAATTCTCGATTTATAACAAACGGTTAGCGTCGCGTAGGATTGAGTAGGAAGAAAACAGGGGCATAAGCCTCCAGGAATCAAATCGCACGATGAGGAATCAAGAAGGGAAGTACTCCTAACAGTCCTCCAGCCTCCCGAAGATAAGTACAGACATCTCCGTACCGATCCGCGAGACTCTACTAGACTTGCTCATGACTCATGAGACCCTAGGAACCTAGTGCTCTGATACCATATTGTCACGACCCAAATTCCACAAGGTCGTAATGGCGCCAGACACCACTGTCAGGCAAGCCAACCCAAAATACTTAATTAAATTCTCATTTTAATACTCTTGAAAACTGGGACTTTTCTTCAAATTTACCAATTTAAAAGATAATCGTCTCAATCAAATTAAATAATAAGCAGTTGATAACTAAATACTTTACAACCATCCCAGAACCCAGTGTCACAAATGCATGAGCAATTTCTAAGAAAAACTCGAATAAAGTGCAATAGCTGTCCGGGATACAATTGGACAGAAAATAAATAGAATTCTAAGAGAGACTATACTAGCTGCGGGCTGCTCAAGAAAATACAGATCACCTAGTCTCCGTGTCAACCATGCTGCTACACCCACTAGGCCACTAGAGATGCATGTGCCTGTGCAACCAAAATGCACAGAAGTGTAGTATGAGTACAAAAACAACGTGTACTCAGTAAGTATCCCGCCTAATCTCGAAGAAGTAGAGACGAGATGGCAACTTCGACACTTACTAAAGGTCCAGTAATAATATTATTAATGCGATGAATCACAGATTTATTAAGAACGACAGTAAATTTCAATGAGTCACGAAACAAATAAAAGTTCCTTTTTATTAAAAGTCTCCGGATTCATAATCCATTAATTAATAATTATCTCAAGTCGGGGAGAGCAGATATTGATATCAATAAATCTCAAGGCAAGCAATACAAGCATGCGCAACTCATGCCGAGGTCGTACGGCCCGATCCAACATAAATGTAAAATGTGCACTGCCGAGGGTCGAACGGCGCGAACCATAGATGCATCTATTACCCCGCTCGCGAATCATACATGCGACGCGGTCAAATTTAAATAAACAATCACCCTGCTAGCGAATAATACATGCGACGCTGGTACACGTAGAAATACATGCTCAAACCACAATTTAAGAATTTATCGGGGATCATTTATCAAAATAAAAGCCAATTCTCTTTTAACGATTTAAGGAATGAAGTTCAATTCCCTTAGAAATTCATTTACCAATTCGATAGGATTTAAGAAATTCAACTGTCAATAAGATACAGATATCCCAAGTATAGCATGCTTTTGGGTCCTAGACTACCCGGACTTACACATATTAGTAGCTACGCACGGACTCTCGTCACCTCGTGCGTACGTAGCCCCCATAAATAGGAGCACATAATCAATTATTTTACCTATGGGGACAATTCCCTCTTATAAGGTTAGAAAGGAGACTCACCTCGCTCCAATGTGCACTTCCAATACCAAAAATGAGCCCGAACCCTCAAATTGGAGCCGAACGATTCAAAACTAGATAAACAAAGTAGGAACTAGTCAATATAAGCTTACAAGATCATATTCCAACTATTTAAGCAATTTCCCACCCTTAAACACAATTTTCCTAAGATCCAACCCCGGGCCCACGTGCCCGGATTTCTAAATTTTTTGAAGGAAGTTGTTCTTTATAACCTAAGGATCAAGAATATACGATTTCTACTTCATTCAACAACAAATTTTGTGGTTGAACCTTGTTTTTAACAAAACCCTAGGTTTTACTCTATTCCCATGATTTTCACAGATTTTTATGTGTTAATCTACCCAAAACTCAAGTATTAAACTCACATTAATTAGAAATAACTTACCGCATAAATTCTAGGTGGAATCACCCCTCCAAGAGCTCCAAAATCGCCCAAGAAATGGGTGAAAAATGAACAAAATGGCCTAGAGCCCGAATAAATGAAGGCCACTGCCCCCATGCGATTTCCGCATATGCGGTCCTGGGCCGCACCTGCGATTAGCGCTTCTGCGGAAAGAAGACCGCTTCTGCGGTCTGGGCCCCTTCTGCGGAAGGCCCACCGCTTCTGTGGTTCCCCTTCTGCGGATTTAGGGCCGCATCTGCGGTCTTGGGCTGCCTGGCCTTGGGCCGCTTCTGCGATAAACGGACTGCTTCTGCGGTCTCGTACCTGCGGTCCACCAACCGCAGGTGCGGTTATGACGGAAGTAGCAGCTTCAGCACTTCTCAAAATTCCATTCTCGATCCATTAACCACCCGGAATCCACCCGAGGCCCCCGGGAGCCCAACCAATCATACCAACCAGTCCTAAATCACATTACGAACTTGCTCGAGGCCTCAAATCATATCAGACAATGCTAAAACCACAAAATGACCTCCAATCCAAGCTTTATGAACCTTAGAATTTCAAACTTCTACTTTCGATGTTTAAACCTATCAAATCACGTCCGATTGACTTCAAATTTTGCACACAAGTCATATTCGACATTACGGACCTACTCTAACTTTCGGAATCAGATTCCGACCCCGATATCAAAAAGTCCACCTCCGGTCAAACCTCTCAAAAACCTTCAAATTTCTATCCTTAGCCAAATGGCTCCAAAATGCTCCACGGACATCCGAATTCACTTCCGATCACGCTCCCAACTCCAGAATCACCATACGGAGCTACTCCTAGACTCGAAATCCCAAACGGATATCGATAACACTAAAATGCACTTCAACCCAAACTTATGAAATTTCTTCCAAAATGCTAACTTCCACAATAGGCGCCAAAATGCTCCCGGGTCTCCCAAAACCTGTTCCGAGCATACGCCCAAGTCTGAAATCATTATACGAACCTTCTGGAACCTTCAAATCCCGATTCCGAGGTCGTTTACTCTAAAATCTAATCCTAGTCAATTCTCTCAACTTAAAGCTTCCGAAATGAGAATTTCCTTTCCAAGTCAACTCCGAACTTCCCGAAATTTAATTCCGACCACGCGTACAAGTCATAATGCCTGAATTGAAGCAACTCATGGCCTCGAACTGCTGAACGGTGCGCTAGGGCTCAAAACAGCCGGTCGGGTCGTTGCAATAACCTTTCCTATATATATATATATATATATATATATATATATATATATATATATACTGTCATTTGGTCATGGGTCAATGTACATGAATGCAATGCATGAAAAGTACGTTAATAAAAATTTTCGGAATGTCATAAGACCATTTTGCCTTTGAGTAATATCATAAAGTAAACTCTTTTCAACTTTCGTATTTTTTCTGAGACCCATAAACAAATGATAAAATATTATGAGACATAAGAAATTCAAGAACATAGATATCTCTAATACTTCTATGAATAGAGTCATTCATGAAATTTGTGCATTTGCACGTTTCGTTCGTATCGTATAGATCATGCCAAAAGAAAGAAGGGATAGCCTTAACATACCTGTTCCTGGAATTATTCGAACTTGCAAGTGGAACAAGGCTTCTGATGCTCTCTCCTGGCTGCAAGAGCATCATAGCAGTAACAAAAGAGGACTTGGCTATGGGACTCAAGCTCCTAAATGGGATCAAAAAAGCAAGTACCTCACTCTTCCTGAAAATAAAATCTGCACACATTGTGGTAAGACTGGCCATTACAAATATGAATGTAATGCAAAAGAAAAGGCCAGTCAAAGAAACAAAGCTTTTGTTCAAGAAAAGCACAAGCTGCCTAGTTGGGCAAGAAAGAATATGATTCATCCTTTTGCCCATAGAAAGGGACCCAAATTAGTTTGGGTTCCTATGACTAACCCCTGATTTCCTTTTGCAGGTCCAGGTGAAAGGGAGGAGCCAAATATGGTATATGGATAGTGGCTGCTCAAAACATATGAGTGGGGACAAGGACCAGTTCCTTTCACTTGAGGACCTAAAGGGAGGTAATGTCTCCTTTGGTAATGGAAAGAAAGGTGAGATTATTCGGGTTGGAAAGGTAGGCAAATTAGATTCTCATTCTATAGAGAATGTCTACCTCATAGATGGCTTGAAATATAGCCTAATAAGTGTGTCACAATTGTGTGACGGAGGTAACCTTGTGGCTTTTACCTCCACCAAATGCTTTGTGTTAACCTTATCACTGACAAGATTGTTTTGCAGGGAAAAAGAGTTAACAATATTTACATTGTAGATTTGTCCACTCTTTCAGAAAATGAACTCACTTGTTTAAGTGTGTTGGTTAGTGATCCCCTCCTGTGGCACAAAAGACTTGGTCATGTAAGTCTAAATCAACTAAACAAATTAGTCTCCAAGGACTTGGTTATAGGGTTACCTAATATCAAATTCAAGAAGGACAAAGTTTGTGAGGCATGTGCAAGGGGGAAGCAGGTAAAGTCATCCTTCAAATCCAAGAAAATGGTAAGTTCGTCCAAGACGTTGGAACTGGTTCATATGGATCTATGTGGTCCAATGAGAACCATGAGCAGAGGTTGAAAGAAGAATGTAATGGTGCTAGTTGATGACTATTCTAGATTCACCTGGGTTTTATTTCTAACTTCCAAAGATGAAGCATTTGACATGTTTTCTGCATTTGTTAGGAAAACTCAGAAACAATTAGGAAATCAACTTGCATCCATTAGGTCTGATCATGGAACTGAGTTTGAAAACTTTAAATTTGCTGAGTTCTGTGATGAAAGTGGCATAGATCACAACTTCTCTGCACCTAGGACTCCACAACAAAATGGAGTAGTTAAAAGGAAAAATAGAATTCTTGAGGATATGGCTAGAACAATGTTACTATCTAGCAAATTGCCTCACAGTTTCTGGGCAGAGGCTGTAAACACTGCATGTTACATCACAAAATAGATGCATGACCAGACCTCTAGTAGAGAAGACTCCCTATGAGTTACTTAAAGGGAGAAAACCAAATATATCCCATCTTAGGGCATTTGGTTGCAAGTGCTATGTGCACAATAATGGAAAAGACTCCCTAGGAAAGTTTGATCCCAGAAGTGATGAGGGAGTATTCTTGGGATATTCTTCACATAGTAAAGCTTATAAAGTATTTAATAAAAGAACTCTATGTGTAGAAGAAAGTGTGCATGTAGTATTTGATGAAACTAACACTCTTTCTGAGAGACAGGAACATGAAGATGAAGCCATTGGACTGGTCAAAGACTTGGCTGAAGCATCAGATCAAATCAAAGTGACACCTACAGAAGGAACAGGTGATGAACCAGGTTTTTCCTTACAGGGCAACCTGATAGGGGGAAGAAGTCAAAGAGGAATTGAAATAAACTCCTTGAAGGAACCTGTTCATAAACCTGTTCCTCATCAAATGGCTGAAACATCCAGCAAAAGCCAGTTGGTTGTAAAACCTCACAAGTATCAAAGTTCTCATCCCATTGAGAACATTCTCACTGATCCAACATCTGGAGTCAAAACCAGATCACAATTAAAGAATCTGTGTGCTTTTGATGCTTTCTTATATTTCATTGAACCTAAAAATATTGTTGAGGCTTTGCAGGATGCAGATTGGGTGAATGCAATGCAGGATGAACTAAACCAGTTTGAAGAAGTCAAGTTTGGCACCTAGTTCCAAGACCCAAGGGCAGATCAGTCATTGGTACAAAGTGGGTCTTTAGGAACAAACTTGATGAAGATGGAACTGTTACAAGGAACAAGGCAAGGTTGGTAGTCCAAGGTTACAGCCAAGAGGAAGGAATAGACTATGATGAGACATTTGCTCCAGTTGCAAGACTAGAGGCAATCAGACTTCTCATAGCCTTTGCAACACATATGGAATTCACTCTTCATCAAATGGATGTCAAAAGTGCCTTCCTGAATGGTTACTTAAAGGAAGAAGTGTTTGTGAAACAACCCCCAGGGTTTGAAAGCAAAGAATGTCCTGAACATGTGTACAAGCTGGACAAGGCTCTCTATGGACTCAAACAGACACCAAGAGCATGGTATGAAAGACTGTCAAAGTTCCTACTGGAGCATGGGTACAAGAGAGGTAAAATAGATAGTACCTTATTCTTAAGGGAAAAAGGTAAGGACCTTCTTGTTGTACAAATTTATGTTGATGACATTATCTTTGGGGCCACCACTGACAAGCTAAGCAAAGATTTTGCAAAACTAATGGGAAGTGAATTTGAAATGAGCATGATGGGTGAGCTTAACTTCTTCTTAGGGTTGCAGATCAAACAAAGCCAAAATGGAACCATGATTTATCAGCAGAAGTATACAAAAGAACTAATCAAGAAGTTTAAAATGGAGGATTCTAAAGAAATAGATACACCTATTGCAACTACTACTAAATTAGATATTGATGAACCTGGTTAATCAGTTGATCAAAAGTTGTATAGGGGTATGATTGGTTCACTCTTGTATCTTACTCCCAGTAGACCTAACATTGTTTTCAGTGTAGGGCTATGTGCTCGTTTTCAGGAAAATCCAAAAGAGTCTCACTTGACTGCTATCAAGAGGATATTGAGATATCTGAAAGGCACTACTGAATTATGTCTTTGGTACCCTAAAGGTAGTAATTTCAATCTAGTAGGATATGTGATAACACTAGTGCTATAAGTATGACAAAGAACCCTGTTCATCATAAAAGGACCAAGCACATAGATGTTAGATACCACTTCTTGAGAGATAATTATGAGAAAGGATTAATCTCAATAGAATTATGTGCTACTGATAAACAAATAGCTGACATCTTCACCAAAGCACTGAATAGGGAAAACTTTGAAAGGAACATGTTGGAATTAGGGATGATTAAGATCACCTAAAAAGGAACCAGTTCAGAATGCAATGAAAAAAAATGAAATGAAAAAAAATCACATTTTTGGTTAGAAGTTCTGACTTTATGTAAATATCTAGACCAATTCTTACTCAGTCTCATACTCTAATCAGTATACTCCTGTGACGTGTGTTTATATTACTTCATTGATCTCTTACAAAGTTTTTTTCTATTCTGATATATGAGGCATAATCAAGAGAAGTTCTACTTGAAGAACCTGGTTCATCAGTATATGCTCATGTGAAAAGGTCAGGTATGTTTCTATACTTTGCACAATTAGAAAATTAAATATTCCAATTATGAGCAGAAGTCCTATTCTAACCAAACTCCTAAAAATAGAACCGTTGAGCATTGAACCGGTTTCATTCTCCTAGAATTCTAAAGAAAACGGGACTATTTTCTAAAACCAAGCGTCACCTATTTATAACTAAAAGACCGGAGTCTTAAAGGGATTAGACTCTTGATTGACCACTGCAAAAATGCTGTTGTTACTGCACCTAATCATACTCCACTTTAAATACACTCCACATACTCTCATTCTACTCCATAACCGTCATTAAGCCTTAAACCTCAAATCATCATCTTTCTCTGTAAATAATCTCCAAAAATCCCCAAAATTCTCCAGAAATTCTTCACCATGACTACTCCTCAAGAAAATCCAGGAACTCCCCCACCAGTATCTCCTAACACACCCTCATCTGCACCTCCTAGCGACAATCCTAAACCAAGATTTCGCCGGCAAAAAATGTTGGCAAGAAAGACTGTGGCTACTGGTGCTCTGAGAACGACTCTAAACGAAAAATTGAGAGCCAGCCCGAAAAAGGAGAGCTCTGAAAAGGAATCATCTGACTCGAGCTCTGAGTCTGAAGTGTTTGTTTCTGCAAGGGATGGAGAAGAACGTGGGTCTTCTGGCTCTGACAAGAATCAAGAAAATCCTAGGGAGGTAAATACGTGCTATATTTTTTATGATGTAGTTGAGAAGGTGGACAATAGGTTTGTGTTGGTGGGTTCTGTGAGAGATGTAAGTGAGGGAAAGTCGAGTAGAAAGGGAAAGAAAAAGAAAGATAAAATTCTTGCTATTTGTGGAGGAATAGAGGAGAGTGGCAACAAGCCAGGGGGAAGTGAAACTGGGGAGGCTGCTGAAGGCCTTGTACACCTGAATGAACAACAAGATGAACCTGGTTCATCTGTGGAAGAAACCTTGGATGACATTCTGAAGAAGGTTGGAGCAAGCTATGATCCCAAGAAGCGCAAAGCTTCTTCTCAAAAGGCTCCAACCGCCTCTAAGCCGACAAAGAAGAGCAAGGTGTCATCTCCTAAGTCTACTGTCCCTCCAGTACCAAAGGTGAAAGCTACTAGAAGCAGAGTAAAGCAAAGTGAGGCTGAGTTGCAGAAAGCCTTAGAGGCAAGCAAGAAAAAGAAGAAGGAAAAGCTAAAAGCTAAAGTTGTGGAAAGTTCTGTGGCTGCAGAAGAAGAGGAGGAGAAGATGGAATTGGTCCATCAGGAAAGAGGTACAACTGAGGAGGTTCCCACTCCTACACCAAAAAGATCCAAGACTTCTACAAAGAAGTCTTCAAAACCTGTATCTGCTGAACCCTCCCCGGCCAAAAGAACCAGGTCTGCAGTTAAAGGAAAACAAGTGAAAGTTCCTGAAGAAGAAGAAGCATGGAGTGGAGAGGAAGAAGAAGAGGAATCTGAAAAAGAACAGGACAGATTTGTCCTTTTTGGAAGGAGAAAGATACTGAAAGGAAGAATTCTGAAAGACCCAGAGGAGCCAGGCATGAAAAGATTGGTTGATGCCCTGGATGCACAGGGGTGGAAGGACATGGTTCTTCAACTGGATGGCTGGCTGGCAAGGAAAGAGCTGATTGAGTTTATGGCAAATGCCACTGTGGTGAATGGGGTTGTTACAAGCTTGGTGAGGGGAGTAGAGGTGCAGTTTGATGCACCTAAATTGGGCAGAATTCTAAACATACCCTGTGAGGGCTATGATGACTATACTAGGCAAAGGTGGCGCTGTCTAGATTCTCTCCCTTCTGCTCTCCAAATCACCAGAAATTTCTGTGATACCAAGTTTGCTGACGAAGTGCCTGAGGCTAGGTTTGTGCAAAAGAGTGTGATGAAGCCTGAACACAAGGTGCTCTTTGAGTTTGTGAACAAGTGTTTGCTGCCCAGACAGGAGAGAAGACACACTGCAAATTATATGGACCTGGTCCTTCTGGAGTGTCTTGTGAGAGGAAAGCAGATTAACTGGCCTGCTTTCATTGTCAAGCTGCTGGATAGAGTCATCAATGGCTCCAAGGCCCATGCCACACCTTATGGATTTATACTGACAACTGTCTTGGCCAAGTTAGATGTGCCATTGAAAAAGTGAGAAATCACCTCCAGCAAAGAGCACTTTGGAATCATAACTCTGCAGGCTTGTGACTATCTGCTAAGTGTAACCCCAGTTGAACATGGTTCATCCTTGAAGACTCCTGTGAACAGAAAAGTTAGGGCATTGGTTCTAGAGTGTGAAACAAAAGATGCAGAAATTGCTAGGCTCCAGGCTCGCATTGCTGAACTAGAAAGTGAAAGAAATGGCCTCAAAGCTGAGCTAGCAAAGGAAAAGGAAAAGAGTGAAGGGATGCTCCAAACAATGCTCAATCTTCTTCAATCCCAACCCTCTAGTTCCTCCAAGCCCTAGAACCAGTTTAGAAAACCCCTCATTGACCCAGATTCGGGACTTTTCTCTATTTTTTTTTTGCTCATGGTTGGATATTTGTTTTTCTTTTTGTGGTCTGTTTTGTAGAAACACCTCCTAATCAATGACAATGTGCTTTGTTTTCTCTTGTTCTATGAAACTTCTGATCTTAATAGCTAAATTTCTTGTGAAGTTGATTATTGATTAACTGAATCATGTTTTCACTTGCAGTTGCCCCAGTGGCCATGAGTAATAATTAACATCTGGGATTCATATAATATGCAACTTTTCGATGATGCCAAAAGGGGGAAGAGATATTGTGCCTTGCTTTGTATTCTGAAATAAAGTGATATTTATAACCTGATTAAACTTGGTCCTTAATGATAAGTTAAATTAAAGTGTGATAATTAAGCAGAGTTCCACAGGGTTTCTGATCAATAAACGCACAGAGTTTGTCATCATCAAAAAGGGGGAATTTGTTGGCCCAAGTTCAGATGAAGTTTTGAAGATTGACAAAATGAACTCAGTCATGAACCAGGTCCATCACATGAGACAGACACGGTGTTGATATACTTATACATGTGACATACGTGTGAAGATAAGTCTCAAGGGTCAGCAACAATATCTTCTGAGGTGATCGAAAAGGTTGCATAGGATAAGGAGTTGAAGTCTCCTTATGTGAAGAGAACTACATCCGGATCAAGAATAAGGATTGGAGTTTGAATTGTTCTAGGACTCGAATTTGATGAAGGATCAGCAATTCGAGTTTTAATCAAACTCTGATTACTAACTCTATAAATAATAATGATTGTTCTCTTTTACAGGGTTGCACACAAACGCAGAAGTGAAACTAAATTGAAGAGCAAAATAGCAAGGCTTTTTGCAAGCAATTTACGTGAGATTCAAGTGTGCATTCCTGAAGCTACTTGGACAAGATAGAAGAACCAATTCCATTGTGTCTTTCTTTTATTCTAGTTCAATTGTAGTAGGTGTTTTAAAATTGTACCTTTCAGCTTTCATAGAAGCAATTGTATTAGGTACTTTGAGTATTCAAGTTAGAGTTAACTTGAAAGTGTCGCAGCAGTTGAGGCTGTGTGCCACACTGGGATTAGAGTTTAATCCTTAGGTTTACAAGAGTTTTGTAAATGCTGTTTTGGCTCAGTGATTTTAGTGGAAGTTTGGGAAAATCCTACTGAGTAGTAGGTCGTGGTTTTTTCACCTTTTGAGCCAGGTGTTTTCCACGTAAAAACCTCTGTGTTCTTTACTTTATGCACTCTTAATTCCGCAAACAGTCTTAATAAGTACATCTAGAAGAACCAGGNATTAGGTACCACACAAATCACCCCGCTTTTTGTGTGGTATTGACGTCTAGTACATCATTCTGCTTCAGTAAAATATGTTGAACGAGATTTTGCTTGAATCCTTTGAAATTTTTGAAACGAAATTGTTCCTGCTTCTAACGCCTTTGGTTTAGTATGACAATTAGCTTCTAATTTGCAAAGTGTTCCTTGCTTTAGACCTTGGGACGTTAGTCTCTTTTTGACTAAAATGAAGGAACTTAGTTCTGATCTTCTCAAGTAGTTGAATTAGGAATGATTCTGTTCTTACGTTCTTGGTTTCAACCCACAAGCAGATTGTTGTTTAGATCCTTTTTACAAAGAAGTCATACCAAGCCCTTCTGGATAATGATTAATGTTTACAAAATACAAGTCTTATTAAGACTTTATGCTTAAGTCATAATTGTGCTATATTCATAGGTGGCCATTTGGCAAAAGTAACCAAGAGTCACCTTTTGCTATTGTGGCTTTATGCCACGTGAGAGGGTGGTGAAGATTATTAATTTTTACCCGCTTATTAGTTAATTGGGGTAATATTCCGTTACCGGGTAATTAACCAATTACCCGCATAATTTAAAAAATTGCCCCAAATTACTTAAAATTCTATTTATTTTTAATATACTATATATATACTCTATACATTATACTATCGTGGTCATATGGTACCTTCATGGTACTAGTTCATAATCATCGGGTATTATTGCTCGACCCATTTTTTTATTCCAAATTGGCCACTTTCAACGAAATTCGTTTTCTTTAATCCGTGTACCCCTTTATCCTTCATAATGTACTAATCGCTTGTGAAATAGTATAATCCTTATAATCTCCAAATAATCTTTTACTTGGACTGATGTCAATTACCTTACGACAAATTTAACGTACAATACTTCTGGGTGCAACATCGTCGTAACTTAATACTGCAAAGCGTAACATCACCGTAATGTAATACTGCATAGCATAACATCGACGTAGTACTGCGGGGCGTAACAAGCCTGAAGTGAAAATTTGCATTTCAGATGCACTTAAGGCCAAAAGGTCTGAAGTGCAACTAATAGTTTCATGAACTTAAGGCCAACAAGTTTGAAGTGAAAATTGCACTTCGGATTAAGGCCAAAAGGTCTGAAGTGCAACAAACGTTTTCCTACACTTAAGGCCGATAAGTCTGAAGTGAAAATCGTATTTCAGATGCACTTAAGACCAAAAGGTTTGAAGTGCAACCGATGGTTTCGTGCACTTATGGACAAATAGGCTTGAAGTGCAAATTGCCGAGAAACATAAATTTTTTCTTCTAATTTTAACAATCCAATATATTATTTAATACCTAAATCTACTCCAAATGAGCTCAATTTTGAAACATAACCTCCAAGTATCATTAAGAACAAACCCCAATCATTAATTTGTCAAAACAACAATAAATCTAATGAACCCATTTTGCAATTAAGAAAAAGAACAAAAAAAAAAAGAAATCCTAAGCAATAGTAAAAAAATAAAACGCACAAACAGCTCACTACTGTAAAATGTCATAAACTAGCTCACCACTGTAAAATATCATAAACTACCTTAAAATATATTTACAAAAGGAGTTAAAAGGAGGAAGGGGAAGAAGAAGAAGAAAGAGGAGGAGAAGAAAGAGGAAAAGAAGGAGAAGAAGGCCCGAAGTTGTTTAAACAGTGGGTACATATTAAATGGGGACGATGAAATAAGACTCCCCATGCAATTTTTACTATCTTTGCCATATTACCACCACAAAAAGTACATTAACCACCAAACGTTCCACCATAACAACACTAAATACCATTGCAAACCAAAAAAAAGAAAAAGAACAAGAAGAAGAGAAGGAACAAAAGCAACAAGAATGAACATTCTAGTAAAATACAACTAAGAAATTGGTTCAAAACCTTAGAATGAGAGTAAGGGTAGGGGTCTCTCACCCCAAAGTCACCCATTAAGTCTGTTACAACAACAATTGCATATTCAGTGTAATTTTACATAGTGAGTGATTAGGAAGGTAGACCCTCGCACAAGAAAAGCATAAGCACAACAATGACGACAAAGGAATAATGTAATGTAGAAGCCATGTGGAGATAATAATAAGATAATCGAAGAAAAAGAAATAATACGCAGCACTAGAATTTTAAGAATAAAAAATACGAGACTATAAAGGCTCGACTATTCACTACCCTCATACCCTAATTCTCAATCTATACACCTCCTCATCAAGGGTCGTGTCTTCGGTAAGCTGAAGATGTGACATGTCATGCCTAATCACCTCTTCCCAATATTTCTTTGGCCTACCTCTACCTCTCCTGAAATCCACCATACTCAACCTCTCACACCTCCTCACTTGGCATTGAGACTATTTTTTATATGCCCAAATCATCTCAGCCTTGCTTCCTGCTTCTTGTCCACCATGAAATACACTCTCACCCTGACCTAAATATCTTCATTCCTAATCATATCTTTTCTAGTATACCCACACATCTATATGAGCATCCTCATTGAATCTATCCCCTTGCAATAAATTTTGGTGCAAATCCGAGGTTGGGTGGTTTGCGGGTAGGGAGTAAGAATATTAGCGTTTTCGGCATTTTGGGTAGTGCATAAAAAGAGAGAATATATTGAAATTGGTGGAGACAAACATATATAATTTACCATATCCATAATCTATATTTACTTAAAAGGAAGAAAGTCAGCCATGAGATTTTGCCATGTGTCACGTCCATAAAATGCCATGTAGCATTTTTAGGACAAATTAGTTAATTTAGGTAAAATTAGTTTCTCTTTTTAAATTTTGAATTTGAAAATAATTAATTAGTTATTCTATATTTTAAAGAAAAAGTAGTTTCTACTTATTATTGGAAAATTGTAGCGCTTCAATCCCACGCCATTAGTTAGTTTAGGTGAAATTACTTTCTTTTTTTATTAAAAAAAAACTTATTAGTTACTTTTTTTTATTAAAGAACCAGTAGTTCCACAGTTTTAAAAAAAATTGTATTTTCAATCCCACGCCATTAGTTAATTTAGGTAAAATTACTTTTTTTTATTAAAAGAAATTATTAGTTACTTGTTTTTACTAAAGAACCAGCAGTTCTAAAGTTTCCATTAGTTAGCTTAGGTGAGATTACTTTCTTTTTTTATTAAGAAAAAAACTTATTAGTTAGTTTTTTTTATTAAAGAACCAGTAGTTCTACAGTTTTTAAAAAATTATATTTTCAATCCCACGCCATTAGTTAGTTTAGGTGAAATTACTTCCTTTTTTTATTAAAAACAATTTATTAGTTAGTTTTTTTTATTAAAGAACCAGTAGTTCTACAGTTTTTAAAAAACTGTATTTTTTATAAGAAAGAGGAATTGGGAATTCGGCGCTTCAGACCCACGCCCTTCCTTCGCCTGTTTGCCCTAGAAATAGCAATCCAACAAATTCAGCTTCTATCCCACGATCTCTCACCACGATTTGAACTCCTCACCCACGCACTTCTGTCCTACATTCTCAGTAACATGATTTCACAGTTTTCTCAATTCAGTTTTCTACTTTTACAATATATATTTCTATTCTTTCTCCCTCTTGTGCGTATCAAACAGCAATTGTGGACTACAAGAGGTGATCGGTATGATTTATATTTCATAAACAATCTTTATTACAGTTGAGATTGTATTCTGGATACATTTTTATGAAGTTTGTTGACGGCGTAACTCCTATGGCAACTGTTGTTTACCAATCTTAGGGTTATACCACAGATTCTTGCTGATGATTTTTTCGAGAATCGTCAGCAAAAAGTCAATTATTTCACATGATCTCTTCCCTCATATGTGTTTTTATAAGCATTTTGTTGGAGTTTGTACTAATATTTATGAATACCTCTATCTATTTTCAGGACTTAATGGCGGCTGAAACAAATTTCGTTAGCGAAATTAACAACAAGTCAATGAATTGTAAATTAAAGGTTCGTGTTGTCAGGCTTTGGGAAAATCCGGATCGCGACAGACCTGATACCCCTTTTTCTATTGAGATTATTATGATGGATGAAAAGGTATTGATTTAGACTTCACGATTACTTTCTATTTGCATTGTTTACATATAAATAAATATATTACAGTCATATAGAAAATAACTTAGTCATTTTAACTAATAGACTAATTTTTTTAGGGCGACCGCATTCACGCAAGTATTGGCAGGTCTTTTATCCAAAGGTTCAATCAACAAATTAAGGAAATGGGTTTGTACATCATGAAGAATTTCGTGGTTTGTCCAAATAATATGAAACTGAAGACCAAAGACCACAAGTTTAAGTTGATGTTCACGTATAAGACCATACATGATCCACATTTCAACATGTGTATCTTCAAATTTAAAACCTATGAGCAGCTGTCAAATCCTCAGGAATTCGACAATACTGAGCTATTCGTTAATTAAATTTCTCTCATTTTTTCCAGTTTTATTTTACTTTTAGTTATTTGTTATATGAATGCTAAGTGAGAAGTAATTCAATATAACTAAATATGGCAGTGAAGTAGTAGCAAAAAAAAAATTTCCTATTGCTACAGTCTATAAATAGGACTACTTGATAAATCAGCCAAATTTCCACTTTTCAAAGTATGCTGATGTTGTGGAGACCGGAGAGAGTTCACATAGAGAAGTTTGCCAACTATGTCTTACTGTCACATGTGCATGAGTTAATCGTTCTATTTTGTATAGATTTAGTAGAAATAAAATGGTTGTCCTATTGCCTTTCAAATAGACTCAGTCGTAAATGAACAACATCTATAATTAGTAAGAGAAAATATTAATTAATAAACACATTAAATAGAAAGGTAAACCTAACTTTCACTTTAAAAAAAATATTTAATCACAATAGGTGATGTATCTGAAATTTTAGTCCTAGGAGGTTAGTTCAATAAATAAATCAATTGCCAAAGGTTGAGGGACTTTTATCTTAGATGAAAAGTTTAAGTTTTTTCCAAATAAACTAACACTACTATTTAAATGGAGAAGGATGGAGATACGGGATTATCATCTCCAAATTTTAACAAATGAGGTTGACCCAATGAGTTGGCTCTAAATACCTTTTTCTATTAACCAACAAAAAAATTGAATTATCTGAAATGTAGTACATTTTGATTGAATCATACACTAGCTCTTTCTAAGGTAATGCTTATTCTTTATTGTTTAGACAACATAATTGTTCCCCGTAAAAAATATCATTCTGTTTAAGGTGAATAATAATTTTTATTTCTTCTTTTGTTGGTTATAAATCTGTTAGCTGGATTTGTAGTTATATATATCACTTTGTAGTTATATTTCTTAGAAACAATTACAAGAATATACTTCTGCAATCTGATCAATAACCAAGAATTTGGACATTTTGCTTAAATGTTCAAAGCAATATGTAGATCATTAAATTAAATAATTCTTTAACAATCTTCCTTTATATTGTCCCTAATGATTACTAATTTTGAACAAATTTCAATATTATTGTAGATGTTATTGGCGAAATTGTGAGCTATGAAGACGTACAACCTATCAAACAAGACGATAGCATCCGTATGTTCATGAACATTGAGATACAAGATTATGAGTAAGCTCGCCACAATTTATTAAACTAACTAAATATTTCAACAATTCTTTAATTTGATTCTTATGCTTAACCTTATAATAATTATAGGAGCAATAACATTTCTGCAACTCTTTGGGGAGACTTTGTCGAACAGATCAAGCCGCATTTGAATGGATCCAATCATAAGCCTGTTGCCATCGTCATGCAATTGATTAGAGCACATCGATATCGAGGTTATTAAATTATCTACTTACTTACAATACAATGTCTTTATACAATTAGTAAACTCTTAAAAATTACTTTTATGTGTATAGAACAATATTCGGTGCGGAACACTTGGCACGCGTCGAAGCTTTGGATCAATTCAAATCTTCCTCAAGTTGTTGACTTTTGCTCCAGTTCTATAAGTTATACTTAATTAAAGGATATTTCAAATCAAATTTTAGTCTTAATATTTATTAACATATCTCAACTTAAAAATGAAATAGAATGGTTTTTGTGCGTGGAGAAAGCTCACAAAGAGTTACTCAAATTTCATCTCACA
Source organism: Nicotiana attenuata (assembly GCF_001879085.1). Taxonomy (NCBI): domain Eukaryota; kingdom Viridiplantae; phylum Streptophyta; class Magnoliopsida; order Solanales; family Solanaceae; genus Nicotiana; species Nicotiana attenuata. The sequence goes on along the minus strand of NC_031990.1, from coordinate 57,734,932 downwards.
AAACTCATTCTGTTGCTGATGAGCTAGCATCTGGAAGCATTGAAATTAAAACTATTGAGGATCTGAGTGACTGTAAGCATGTGAGTACCTACTTTTTAGTTTTGTTAATTTTAAATTATCACAACTTTTATCCTCTCTTTCTCTCCATAACATTTGTATATATAATTTTTATGTGCAGCCAGGAGCTTTCTGGGTTGTAGCAACTATTGTACACGTAGAATTAGACCGTGGATGGTGTTATTTAGCATGCAAAAATTGCGCAAAAAAACTAGACGAAGAGGGAAAAAATTCTATTGTAAAAAATGCGAGCAGATTCAATCTCCCACTCATAGGTATGACCATAATTTATAGTTTTATTTTATATTATTAAAGATTAAAAATTTAAAACACAAACTCTTTCCAGGTACAGGCTAGAAGTTAAGGTGATGGATTGCACCGGTACAATTTCTTTGCTGTTGTGGGATAAGGATGCAACTAAGATTATCGCAAAATCGGCAAATGATTTAAAGGATGTTGTATTCGAGGTATAATATAATTGTTTAGAAAAATAAGACCATCAACCTTGAAATAAGTGGTACATGATCCAATCCCCTGCATCTCCTTTCGTTCTTATTTTTGGGGTAGTTTAATTTGTGTTTATAAGCATGTGAGGACTGTTAAACTTCAAAGTTCCAAGTTTAAGTTACAAAGTCAGCACTGAATGTTGTAAAACTTCCTGTATTGACCTTCACATTATCAGAATGGCTACTTCTGCCATTTAATTTACTTTGAATTCTCAGATAGTATTATTTTTCTATAAACGTGAAAGCTAAAAAGTGACTTTGACCGAGCAACAAGCAAATCACTGTGTAAGGGTAAGTAGCTTTACCTTTTTAGCATATATATTTCTTTGGTTCCCATGTGTCGTGGTTTCTTTCTGCTTTCTTGTGTCTTTTATGCTTCTGGCCCTTGCTAATAATTTATTTAACACATCATGCTTTATTGCTCTTTCAGTTTGGGTTTTTTAAAGTCAAATGAGCTTATTTTGCTAAATCCGTATGCATTTGCTCTTTTTATATTTACTTTAGAGGGGATAAGTTTGAAATGATGGTAATAGTTCTCTATTCTTAGTTGTCCCTAAGTTTTGGTGTCTTTTAAAGAGCATAAATGTTGTTTGAATTTTGATTGATGTTTTACTTTATTTTGATCCTACTTCAGAAAACTTATGCTTTCACTTTAGTTTCTGATGTTCTACTTTCCTCTTTTTATTTTAGTAACTTTATTCAGTGTATTGTTCCTGGCATTTAGCTTATGCTTAATAACACACTTACTATGAGAATTGAAGCATTATCTTTGTAACTATTAAATCCATTCTAATATGGAACAAAGAATATGTGTACACCATATTACATTTATTTTTTTACTTTTGTTGTTGTAGCTTCTGTTAACCGTTGTGATTATGTCCTTTTTCTTAGAATTATGGTGCTGCAGACGACTCTTCATGTCCAATGGAGATAGAAAATATTGTTGATAAAAAATTTATGTTTAAAGTGGAGGTTAAGAGTTCCAACGGTAAGAATCAAGATGATGTCTTGAAAGTTGTTACACTTAGTGACGACGAGGAAATTATAAAGAAATACATTCCTTCTCCATGTGAAGAGACATTCAAAGTATGTTTCTATACTTATGATGCACAATTTCTTATAGGATCCAGATTTCAATAATAACGAAGTCAGTCATGAAGATAATGAAATCACGGTGATTTTATAACTCATTATTAATATTTTACATAATTCATTCTTTTAATTTAATGATTTGCAGGTTATACAATAATAAAGCAATAAGAACTATAGATTAACAATTGATTTTCACAAGTTTTTATGTTTTAAATATGTAGGATTCTACTGAAGATAACGAGTTGATCGATATTGCAAATACACCTGCCAAGATTGCAGCAGGGGTTGTGTAACGACCCGACTGGTCGTTTTGCATTTTGGAACCCCGTTCCCCTAAATAAAGCCTCCCGTACTTGCTTTAACTAATTTTGCGACTTGCGGGGGCGATTGGTTCGGGAGTTGGAAGAGTTTTGAGTAAAAATATGCCCATTTGCTTCTTTAAGATTTTCTTAAAAGACCAAGTTTGACTTCGGTCAACATTTTGAGAAAACGGACCCGGATTCGTGATTCGACAATTTCGTAGGGTCCGTGGAAAAATATGGGACCTGGGCGTATGACCGGAACCGAATTCCGAGGTCCCTAGCCCGAGTAATGAATTTTTATTGAAAATTGTCAAACTGAAATCCTAAGAGTTTAATAAAAAGGAAAATGCTTGCTCACATTGATATCGGGCCCGTATGTTGATTCCGGAGCCCGGTACAGGTTGGATATAATATTTTAGTCTTGTCTGTGAAATTTGGTGAGAAACGGGATTGATTTGACGTGATTCGGATGTTTGGTTGAAAAGTTAGGAATTTAGGTGTTCTTGAGGATTCCATGCATTTTTGGTGTAAATCCATGGTTTTAGGTATTAATTATGCGATTTGATTGCTTGAGCAAGTTTGCACATGGTTGTAGGACTGGTATGAGTGTTCGGAGTGGAGCCCCGAGAGCTCGGGTGAGATTCGAGCATAGTTGGAGTTGAGAAAACATACCAATTTTCTGGTATTTTTTATCCCTGCTGCAGGTCTCGCAATTACGAGACACTGTTCGCAATTGCGAGTTGGTCATCGCATTTGCGAAGCTGGGGTGGCTGGGCAAGAGTCGCAATTGCGACCTTATACTTCGCATTTGCGAAACCAGGGGGTTCGCATTTGTGGAACTCCCTTCGCTTTTGCGATCGAGGTAGGGGGAGGGGTTGTTCGCATTTCCGATTGAAATGTCGCAATTGCGATATCGCAATTGCGAGCCCTGTGTCGCAATTGCGACATCAGAGGGCTGGGAAGGGTTTTAAAAACGGGACTTAAGAGCATTTATTTCATTTCTACACTACACTTGGGCGATTTGATAGCTTCCAAAGAGGGGTTTCAACATAACATTGTGAGGTAAGTTATTTTCATTCATCCTTAGTTTAAATACATGTATATTAGGTAGATTAAACATCAAGAAATTAGGAAAATCAAAGGGGTTAGAGCTAGACCTAGGGTTTTAATAAAACTAAGATTTAAGCATGAAATTTATTATGAAATGGAGTAGAAATCATATATTATTGATCCTTAGGTTGTAGAAAACAATTTCCTTCGAAAAATCTCGGAATCCGGGCACGTGGGCCCGGGGTCGGAATTTAGAAAACTTGTGGAAAAGGTTGGGAAATTACTTAAATAGTTAGAATTCGACCTTGTAAGCCTTTATTGACTAGTTCTTACTTATTTTAACTAGTTTGCGATCGTTCGGCTCCGAATTAAGGGCTTGGGCTTGTTCTTGATATTGGAAGTGCGCTTTGGAACAAGGTGAGTCTCCTTTCTAACCTTGTAAGAGGGAATTGTCCCCATAGGTATAATAATTGAATTATTTGTCACTGTATTCGGGGGCTACGTACGTACTAGGTGACGAGAGTCCGTGCGTAGCGACTATTATGCTAAGTCCGGGTAGTTTAGGACCCATGAGCATGCCTTACGTGATATTCTAGTATAATTGATCATCTTGGATTTATATGAACTCTTGTGACTAAGAAGAATGAGATTAGAAAATGACCCTCAACCTATTTGGTTCTTTAAAAGAAAATAATTGGCACTTCTATGTACGGCCACCCTCATATGCGTATTCATTGTTGTTGTTGCTTGACAATGAGCTTATTTCTATTTCACCGCGTCGCACGGGTGATTCGCGAGCGGGGTAATAGATGCATCTATGGTTCGAGCCGTTCGACCCTCGGCAGTGCACAGTTTATTTCATGTTGGACCGGGTCGTACGTCCCACGGTGATTATTTGCATATGTTTTGCTTAGAAATCCTTCAAGGGCTGAGATACATATTTGCTTAGACTATATATACAGGCATTCTTGTTAATGTTTGGGAAAGAACTGTTATTCCATGATTATTAAATGTAAATAGCTTGAGATATCCATGCTTATTATAAACTCTTCGCATATTAATTGACCCTAGTAAGTATCAAGTCGACTTCTCGTCTCTACTTCTTCGAGATTAGATGGGATACTTACTGGGTACATATTATTTTATGTACTCATACTACACTTCTGTACTTAAATGTACAGGATCTGAGGCAGGTGGATCTGGTTATCATACTGGTGCGCATCCGTGAGCGGACTTGGGACTTCTACGGTGAGCTGCTTTCCCTTCATGTCGACCCACAGTCGAAGAAGTCTTTCCTTTGTATTTACATTTTCTATCTATTTGGATTCAGACAGTAGGATAGTGTGATATTCTTTTGGATATATATTCTACTAGCTGCCCGTAGCTTGTGACACCAGGTTCTGGCACACACTTTGGTAGACGATTATTTCAGGGTCGTGTAATTATATTACTACAGTATTTCGCTCTTCTGTCTTAAATTCCAAGTTAAGTGTTTATTCCACTTCTTTCTAATTAAGGAGCAACATAAGAATTTTAGTAATGTTTTTGCAATGGCTTGCCTGACAAGGGTGTCAGGCGCCCTCATGGCCTATTGTGGAAATGGGTCGTGACAGGTTGAAGAAGATACGAATGCACAGTTATCGGGAAATAAGATCAAGAGAGTATTTAAAAAAAGAAGACAACATAAGTTGTTTTTAAATGTAACTGTTGCAGGAACTAAGATCTGTCTGATTAGTTAGTTCATTAGTTATGAACAAGATGTTTGAATCATTTCATGTTTTTCTTGGTATTGAACTTTTCCAGTTTATTTAGTTTTGTATTCTCATTTGTTTTGGACAAGATATTTGAATCAGTTCATGATTCTCTCAGGTGTTAAACTTTTACTCTCTACATACGTAAGATAGTCCATAGATTGTTAAACTTAAATGTAAATCATGAAATTGTTCAGTAACATGGTCATTAAGAATATTAATGCCCTCTATAAATAACATATGAGTATTGATATTTAGATGTTTTCCCTTTCTTTTTCTGCCAATTTATTCCATTCAAAAATATTCTTTCACAATATTTATTTCAAGATAAGGACCATAGAACTAGATGGCAAATGAATCAAACTACAAATTTGGGATACTGCTGGCCAAAAGCGGTTTCGGACAATTACAACAGGTATATATGTAGGCTTTTGTAGTTAATGGTTTGCCTAAAACATAGGCCATGTCAGTCCTTTATATGCTGCCTTTAAGTTGAGCATGCATCCTTCATGAATACTCAGCTTTCTCTTTTGTAATGTAGGTTTTTGCAGTTAATTGAGAGAAACATATACCTTTAAATGACTGGCATTAACGATATCCAAAAGAGACCGAACACTTATCGTGAAGTCAACTAAAATGTGCGATATTGAGCTGCAATTATGGACGATGTGTATATGAACTGGAAGTGAATTGCAGAAAATCTACTTTAGCTTTTGGCTTATCACAGTTACCCAACCTTCTCTGCTAATCATGTTTCTGTGCATAAATATTGATGGGCCCTAGCATAGAAATTCATATATTTGTTTTTTTATTTAATTCTTTTGAATGTGATTGCTAAATTTAGTCTACAATAAAGACCTGTTTCTACTATATCATTTTTTTCCTTTGAAACAATCGGCGCATCGCACGGGTACGTATACTAGTAATATATTGAGCGAGAGAAGGTTCACTGCTCAGCTCACACAAATGCCAATGATAGAGGATATGATGGTGGCTTTATCCATTTTCAATTCGATTGTGAAGAAGCCATTTGTGGCCGCTATTATGCAAAAATAAAAGAGTATACAGACGAAAAAATAGGTAAAAGTTTAAGAGTTGGCTAAAATGGCTAAAAAAAATTTGGGATTTTTACATACCTATGCACTATTGGAAACTTTATTACTCTCCCTACTCAAGTTTTAATTTAATTACATCCTATATACAAATTTACCAATTATATACACTTTAGGAATTAAATGAGTATCCCTTTATATTAGGAATCAATTATTTCTCATCCTTATTCTCTCTCCCTCCTGCTCTCTCTCTCTCTCTCTCTCTCTCTCTCTCTCTCTCTCTCTCTCTCTCTCTCTCTCTCTCTCTCTCTCTCTCTCTCTNGCAAAGATTTGCTATCTCTTCGTGTTCTGAACTGTCTTCATCACTCCAGCTTCCAAAAGATTTGTTCTTGTTAAAGCCTCTAGAAATTTTTCTTTTTAGTTCTGGGCACTCAGCTTGAATGTGTCCAAATCTTCCACACTCATAGCATTTTCCATCATTCTTGTCCTGTTCGTTGTATTGCCTGGATCGTCTGGGCGGAATTCTTCCTTTCTTTGTATTTCTGAATCTTCTCATTAAGCCATCCATGTTTCTTGATAGCATAGCAATCTCTTCTTGTAGAGCTTCAGGATCATCATCAATTTCATTTTCAGCTATTTCAGTTGAAGCCTTAAATGCGACTATTTTCTTTTTTTCTTCTTGACTAGTCTTCTTGAGATGTGTCTTTTCAAAGGCTATGAGTTCTCCTCGTAGTTCATCATATGATAATTTGTTTAGATCCTGAGATTCAAGTGTGACTACTTTGGTCTACCAAGTAGTTGGCAGGCTTCTGAGAATTTTTCTGACTTGATCATCACTAGTATATGGCTTGCCAAATGCCTTTAGATCGCTAATGATTTTGCTGAACCTAGCAAACATCTCTTCAATAGATTCTCCTTCTTTCATTGAGAAGAGTTCGTGATCATGAACTAACATGTTGATATGTGTTTTCTTTACTTTGCTGGTTCCTTCGTATGTAACCTCAAGCTTGTCCCACATTTCTTTGGCTGTGTCACAGCTAGAGATTTTCTCATATTCTTCACCACTTATAGCATTGTGAAGCAGATTTCTCGATTTATTGTTAACTTGTACCACTTCCATTTGCTCTTTTGTATATGAATCTATATCTTCAGGATCAGCAAGTGGTGGAGTAGCAGCTGGTAAGGGATAGTTCCCCTTTTTGATGACTCTCCAAACTTTAACGTCATAAGCCTTGGCAAAGATCTCAATACGCAATTTCCAGTGAGAGAAATGTTGTCCATTGAAGTATGGTGGTCTAACTTGTGAAGTTCCTTCCTGGAAGAGAGCTCCTATGATAACTTGATTTGCCATGATCTTTTCTCACAAGCTGTTAAGCAAAAGTAGAATGTGAGCCTTGCTCTGATACCAATTGAAAGTACAAGAGGGGGGTGAATTGTATATTTTTAATCTTAATCTCTATTGGTTGACTGATTTTTCAATTAGTCGACTAGATACAATAACCTAACAGTTATAATAGCAGAATATAAAACACAGAAAGTAAGTGCAGGAATTAAAGACACCGGAATTTTATACTGGTTCGGATTCAATGTGAATCCTAGTCCAGTCCCCTTGGGTTGCAAGGGAGTTCTCGTTAGTAAATGCGTTTCTTCAAGTACAATGGAAATGACGTGATAGCTCAGTTCCTATAACACTCGTCTCTTTTGATACCATGCCTCACCAGTGTTGTTCTCTCTTTTTTTCTCTGACTTGTTACACAGCAGGTCTTAAAGAACTACAATGTTTGTTTGCAGTAGAACAAAGAGAGGATTTTTGGTTCGATCAAAGTATATTTTGTCTAAGGCTTGATGCTGAGTATAAATACTTTGGTGAAGGCCGTTCGAGACTTGACAACCGAAGAGATTTGATCCTTGGAAAGAGATTGATTCTTTCCAAGAATAAGATTGTTTGTCGTTGCTCTTCCTTGATGAGATGAAATTGACAGCTTTCCTTCTATAGTTGTTGATGATGAGGGTTTACTCCTTGATTGTTGGTCCTTCCAAAATTAGCAGCTCAGCTAATCTTCTTACAGAATCTTCGATGCTTTTTGACTGCTTCAATCTTTCGGATTGAATGTGCTGGCCTTGATTGATGCCTTAAGTTTAGGCTTGCTTGATTCTTTCCGTCACAGCTGTCCATGATTTCGTAATCTTTGCTGATTGATTTCTTTCCTTAAGCATCCAAATTGACTTCAACAATCTCGTAGTAGCTCCTTGATTCCTTGATCTTCTCTAATTGATTTCCTGCACAGATATATTATCTGCATCATTAAAATTAGATCTAACAGGCGAAAATATCCTTAACATAAATTTATATTTTTCAAATTATTTCTCATTAATTTAACCTTTTTTTTATTTTTACCATCTTTTTTGTTCTTTTATTTATTTTATATTTTCACAATATTCTTATTCTCCTTCTCCCAGTTCGCTTCGGAATAGTCTCTGTACTATAAATAGATATCTTCTTCTTCTTTTGTCATATCTTCTTTTCTTCGTCTCCTTTTCCTCTTCGAATAAAATTAGGGATGAAATTATTGAGAAATATTATCATGTATAAGGGAAGTTTTTATTATTTCACGGTGAATATAGGTTTTTAATTTATAGTGAATGATATATTTTGATATATTTAAATAATCATGTAAACAATAAGTAATTATACTAGATATACAATATTATATTTTTGAAAAATCTAGTCGAGTGACCTTCTGAGTGCAATAGGCATGGTTCAATGACTTTGTTGTTACAAACGAAAGAAAAGTGACTTTATGAGATAATTTGGATAGTTGAGTGACCATTGCACAATTGACTCTCTCAAATTGTGTCTCAAAACCAAATGATATAGGCGATATCGACTGTATTTTTGTTGATGAGAGAAACATCGAATAATTAAGGCAATGCGAGATTGACCACTATTGAGAGACTTAATTATTATTTTGTTTCCAGTTTGTACTGTGCTGAGTCAGCATGTAGCTATATCTAGTTAGTTGTAGTAGTTATACAATTAGTTGTATTTTGTACAACTGTCATACGTGCACATATATACACATTTGCAATAATGAGAAGTTAGTAGAGTTTCATTTCACAATTCGTTTTATACTCTCTCTCTCTCTCTCTCTCTCTCTCTCTCTCTCTCTCTCTCTCTCTCTACTCTCTCTCTCTCTCTCTCTCTCTCTCTCTCTCTCTCTCTCTCTCGTGTGCTCTCTATCTCTCTACGTCTCTCTCTATCTTTCAATCCCTAATTCCAGTAATGTATAGCAAAGGAAAAAAGAGCAGCAATTCCACCATTGACAGCCATTAAAAAGCTTTGAAGCTTTGAATTCGAATTTGAATTTTCAAAAAAATATTATTTGTTTGAATTGGGTGTTGTTGCAAACAATTGGGAATTCTCTCTATGTCTCTCTCTATCTCTCAATCCCTAATTCCAACAATGTAAAGCAAAGTAAAAGAGAACAGCAATTCCACCATTGACAGCCACTTCAAAAACCATTATTTGTTTGGATTGAGTGTTGTTGCAAACAATTAGGAATATTGTTTGGAGTTTATAGCTCAATTTTGAGGGTGTTCTGGTGAAGATTAGACTTGATTTTGGCTGAAATTCAGATTGAAACTCGAAGAAGAAGAAGAAGAAGAACAAGACATGACATACATTATTCATACGAAACTGTAGTAAAGTTGTAGTAAAATTATAAAAAAAATTGTATTATCCTGTAGTTATACATATTTTTTAATTTAAATATTGTATGAAAGTGGAACAATATCTATATTATTATAAAAGCATGAATATAATGTTGGTTTACAAAAATAACCTTATAATATTAAGTATAATAACTCACAATAAAATATGACGACCTGGCCGATCGTCTTAAGAATTAACGCCCCGATCCCCTATTAACTGCTTCCCCAAGTTTATTTCTGCTATTTCGATTTGCCGAGATGTTCGGTTTTTAGTTTCGGAGAGTTTTGGGACACTTAGTCCCTAAATGAGAGCTTAAGTGTTGGAAAGTTGACCGTAGTAGGAACAGTGTGAAGAAGGCCTCAAAATGGAAATCTGATGATTTCATTAGCTCCGTTAGGTGATTTCGGGGCTAGGAGCGTGTTTGGATTATGTTTTAGAGGCCCGTAGCTAATTTAGGCTTGAAATGCCGAAAGTTGAATTTTTGAAGTTTCCGGTTCGATAGTGAGATTTTGATTCGAGGGTCGGAATGGAATTCCGAGAGTTGTAGTAGTTCCGTCATGTCATTTGGGACGTGTGTGCAAAATTTCAGGTCATTCGGACGAGGTTTGATAGACTTTTGATCGAAAGCGTATTTTGAGAAATTTTGGAGTTCTTAGGCTCAAATCCATGGTTAATTCGAGGTTTCGATGTTGTTTTAGGTGTTTTAAGGATTGGTACAAGTTTGAATAAGGTATTAGGTAATGTTGGTGCTTTTGGCTGAGGTTCCGGGAGCACCGGGATGATTTCGGGTGGTTGACGGAAAGATTTTTGAAGTTGAGAGATTTCAGATTTTAGCTGGTACCTGTCATAACCGCACCTGCGGTTGGGGTTCCGCAGGTGCGGAGCCGCAGAAGCGGCGTAGAGACCGCAGAAGCGGATGTTGGTATTTTCTTCAGATTTCGCAGATGCGGGAGGAGTACCGCAGATGCAGTTTCGCATCTGCGAAAAGGAAACCGTAGATGCGGCTCATGGGAAATTAAATGAAAGTCGCAGATGCGACGTGGTTTCCGCAGAAGCAGGACCGCATCAGGACCGCAGATAGGAAACAGCTAGGCAGAAATATGAGATTTCGAGGGTTTTGTTTCAAAAGTTGAAAAATCGATTTGGAGCTCAGGAGAGGGCGATTTTGAGAGGGAATTGAAGAGGAGATCATTGGGTAATGATTCTTTAACCCTTTCTAGTTATATTCCATCAATCTATAGTTAATTTCACCATTTAAATCGGATTGGGGATGAAAATTGGGGAAAAGTTGGAAGAAAGCTCCTAGACCTAAAATTTGACTTTTGATTGGGAATTTGACCTTGGATTTGGATAATTTTGGTATGCCTGAACTCGTGAGAGTATGAGGATTCTGCAAATATAAATTTTACCCGATTCCGAGATGCGGGCCTGAGGGGCATTTTGGTTATTTTACCTATTTTTGCGTCTTAGCTTAGAATTTAATTATAGAATCAGTTATTTGAAGTGTTATTTACATTATGAAATTGAATTGAATAGATTTGGGACATTTGGAGTCGGATACTCGTGGCAAAGGCGTGGTTTCGGGTTGACTTGCACCTTATTCGAGGTAAGTGGCTTGTCTAACCTTGTGTGGGGGACCTTCCCCTTAGGATATGATGTTTGATAATTGAAATGCCTTGTACGTGAGGTGACGAGCACGTACTTGAGCTAATTGTTAAAAAATCCAGTTTTATTTTTAGTATTTAAGTTGAGTTCCTTTCCTTCCAGTTTATTCTATTTGCGACTTTAGCCTGTTGTTAGTTTAGAAAAGCATGTTTAGTTGACTTAATTGCCTTTTTGCTTAAACTGCTTTAATTGCATTATGTGAAGCATGTTAGACTAGAATTAATTGTTTACTTGATACGTATTTAGCATTTAATTGAGTATCCTTGTGTTGCTTCTGTGTGTTTTAATTTGGGACTACGGGACGGCATCCCGGGAGATCCCTTGTACGTATTTATGATTTGGACTGAGGTGCGGGATACCAAGAGATCCCTAGCACGTATATTGAGGATACCAAGAGATCCTTGGGATACTAAGAGATCTCTAGCATATATTGAGGATACCAAGAGATCCTTGGGATACCAAGAGATCCCTAGTGTGTATATATATTGAGGATACCAAGAGATCCTCGGGATACCAAGAGATCCCCGATATATATTGAGGATATCAAGAGATCCTCGGGATACCAAGAGATCCCTAGCGTATATATAGTGAGGATACCAAGAGATCCTCGGGATACCAAGAGATCCCTGATTATTATCCCTGTTGTGAGTGGTGTTACCTGGTGATTTGTCTTTATATTCTGTTTCCGTTATTGTACTCTTATTATCATGTATAGACTCTTACTGTAGATTCTCAATTATGTTGTTTATCTTAACCTGTCACTATTATTATTATTTACCTCAGTAGGTCCCTGACCTTCCTCGTCACTACCCGACCGAGGTTAGGCTTGGCACTTACTGAGTACCGCCATGGTGTACTCATGCCCCTTCTGCGCATGTTTTTTCATGTGCAGCTCCAGGTACTTTCGCTTAGTCTTATCATCCTTGAGGCGAGGCGCTTCCGTAGAGACTTCAAGGTATATCTACCGCGTCCGCAGACCAAGGAGTCTCTTTCTATTCTTGGTGTTTAGTACTAGCCCTGCTGTATTTTTTAGTCCTTGTTAGACATTCTGGAGTTAGAGCTGTGCAGTACTTCTTAGCTTGTGATTCATGGGTTTCTGGGTCTTGGATTTATGTGTTGGTTTTGAGCGTTAAATATGGTGTTTGCCGAGCGGCACATTTACACACTGGTTATTTCTTATTCTGTTTTAAATTGTTTTATTTCCGCAAATTTTTGGTTTCTTTTCAGCAATTTAGGCTTACCTAGTCGTAGAGACTAGGTGCCGTCATGATGGTTCACGGAGGCCAAACCGGGGTCGTGACAAGTTGGTATCAGAGCTCTAGGTTCATAGGAGTCATGGATCACAAGCCGGTTTATTAGAGTCTCGCTGATCGGTACGGAGACGTTCGTACTTATCTACGAGAGGCTATGTAACTGTTAGGAAAATTCCACTTCTCGATTTCCTTATCGTGCGACTTGATTCCTTGAGGCTTATGCCCTTGTTTCCTTCCTACTCAATCTTACGCAACGCGAACCGCTTGTTATAAATCGAGAATTGAAGAATTGTGATGTTACTACAGATGTGGTGCGGGATGTTTCTCCAGGTATAGTTGGGTGAGCTATTGTCGTCGCCTTGCGGAAGGATTTTTCTATCATTTCGGCTCAATAGTTGTGCTCCTAAGAGCTTGGAGGCTATGCACAGGTTGCTATGATGTTCGCGATTGGTTATCGCACAGTATTGACTTGATGGTAGGAGACTTGCCTGTGTGTTGGGGCGGTGAATGAGTTGAAAGGAAATCTACTCAGTGCACGATTCAGAGATATGATATTTCACTTCCGGCGAAGGAAATTGGCCTATGAATGTCCGTATTTGGGGTGATGGAGTAACGAGACTTGGTAAATTCGAGCATGGTGGAATTTTTATCTGTGATGTAGTGTCGTCGTCCTCGATTGTATGTGTTAAGTTTGCCGGGGTTATGGTCTTCTGCAATTCGCCCTTGCGGTAGGATATTGTGAAATAATATTGGAGAAAAGACCGTCGGATATCGCGGGGTGCGGTGGTTCAGGATTGAATCGGTGTTTCTAATGTCGACGGCTTGAGAAAGATGATCTCTGGAAAGGTTTAAAGTTAGCAGCAAATTGTGGGTTCAAGCTACGAAGATAGATTTTATTAAGGCAACAACTGAGCAGCAAAGGATGAGGAAAGACATGTGGGGAGTGTCAGGCGGTGGTAAAAATTTCTAGAAGGCCAGGTATAAGAAGCAAAGGTCGAGTGGTCGATTAGAGGGGTAAGTTTCGCCAAAGTAGGAGAGTGTCAGATTTGCATATGGGCTTTGTGCTAGGATGACTACGCACCTTAAAGAAGAGTTTGGAAAGACATGGGAATTTTAGTGATTGATGATTGGGGGCTACGCATTTAAATAAAAGTATTGGGCTATTATGCGGCAGGGGATTCGATATAACGGAAAGGAGCTACTTGAAATGAAGGAGGATAAAACGTAACTTTGAATTGGAAGGATGTTGCCGCACATTTAATTGATGTCCACGAGGGGTGAATGGACTTGTGCAGCTAGAGAGTGAGCTTGGATTCAGGATTTATGCCTTGCATAGAGGCGGATTTCAAGGGAAGTGATTCTGCCGGATGCTTCATCGAGAGGGTATTCATGTGCTAGAAGATTCATGGAGTTGATTATATTCGGGGCCAAGTCAGAGTGGGTGGCTCTCAACAACGGTCCTAGTGGATTAAAAGGGGCAAAGCGTGGTGCCTAACGATTTCGAGCCTACGGTTAAGAATCAAGCTTTGTAGCAGCTTATGAGAAGAGGCACAGAATGTTCTATGATGTTTTGACTCGCAGTGTAGCATTTGGGAGGTATGAAATGGTTCGTGGGATTTGAGACAGCATGGTCTCGTGATTCAAGGTCACTCAGGATGAGTGCGGATAGAGTGTGTTATGTGTTGAATGGAGTTATTATTATTTCTAAGGCAATCAAGAATTAATTTGGAAGAAGATAGATTGGTTAGCCATAGTTGAATTGGCATATTGGTGGTAGTGATCTTTTCCTTCAACGTGATCAAGTTATGCAAGTGATTTGTGACGACACGTGTGAGGTTTGTGGATCACCGTAATTGATGTTATTCAGAAGTATTCCACTGTTATGGCCTGTCATATGTAGGCGGATCCCGGAAGGACTATGGTGGCTTAGACCACTACTTAGATATTTGCATATTCCACGGTTATAAAAAAAAATTCACCTGTGTGTTGCTATGATTCTCTTGAAGTGAGTTAAGTGAAAAGTTTTATATGATGAAGTGTTAATCTATTAGTGGTTACGGAGTTATGATGAAAAATCGTGTTCTATTGTATATTGGCATGTTGGTGCAGTGTGTGGTATGGAATTTGAAGTGAGGATCAAGGTTGCAGTTCGGTGTTGACAAGGATGCCGCGAGCTCGGATGAGCAGTAAAGAAGTTTCGATGTTTAAAGTAAGTGGGTATCGTCTTCAGCGTCACCTGAGATCGGTGTTCTGTGAAAAAGGCCTTGCATCCTGGTTATGGATTCTTGAACGCTTTCTCAGCGTTACTGCGGCTGGTGGTATGGATACGCATATTTGTTGTCTGTTACGGAAGGTCGTGGGAGCGTGCCCCACAGGAAGATTATATAAGTGTGGCATGTAGTCACTTGATTGATTGAAGATTTAAACCAAGTACGAAGACGGTGGTGATATCATTAATTTGAGAATTTATGCCTGGATGGCACTCGACTTATTGGGTTGTGGACCGTGGAGGATTGCCCCGGTTATGATGATAGTTCTCGTGTGTTATGAGAAAAAGAGGGTTATTATGGACCTTCGAAAGGTTATTAGCCTAGTTCAGTGTGATCAGAATCAGCTTGAGGTCTGTGGATGGATCTAAATGTGAATATGGGCTCTATATCAGGCCAGATGTGTTCATTTCAGCAATGCGCTCCTTTGGACAATGTCACGACCCAAACTCCACCCCGGTCGTGATGGCACCTCTCGTGAAGACAAGGCCAGCCATACCACTCCAGAACACCTCTTTTAAGCAGTTAAACAGTTCATAAGCAGTTTAAATATGATTTCATGATATTAATTAGCGGAAATACAACCCAACACAGCCCTAATCGGGGTGTCATAAGTCACGAGCATCTATTAGAGTGTAAATCCAACTACAAGGTCTAAAATATACAAAATCAGAATAATAAACAAAAGAGAGAAAAACGGTGTTGCGGACGCTGGCAGTAACCTCGCTAACTCTTATAACTCTGCCTCTGATCAGCCAAACCCGCTAACGGGTGGATAAATACCTGCATCTGCACACGAGATGCAGGGAGTAAAGTGAGTACTCCAACTCAGTGAGTAATAAAGGTAAATAACATCTGAGCAGTAAGAAATCACGTATAGTAAATCATCATGCTGTATAGAGCAGTGCAAAACCCTTTTGAGAAAAACAGTGAAACTGTGAAATCTTTAGAGAAACATCTTAGCTCAGTTTATACCTCTTTTGAAAATGACTTTTTCAGCGGTCACGCAAATGAACGCAAACAAATAGTGCAGATAAGCACAGAAATCCGCCCCTCGGCACAACACTCAGTCATCAGACAATGCCAGGCAATCAGTGTAACGGCCCGGCCGGTCGTTCTTGGAATTCACGCCCCGATCCCCCATTAACTGCTTCCCCTAAGTTCATTTCTGCTATTTTGGTATGCCGGGACGTTCGGTGTTAAGTTTTGGAGAGTTTTGGGACACTTAGTCCCTAAATGAGAGCTTAAGTGTTGAAAAATGGTCCGTAATCAGAACAGTGTGAAGACGACCTCGGAATGGAAATCTGATGGTTCCGTTAGGTGATTTCGGGGTTGGGAGCGTGTTCCGAATGTATTTTAGAGGCTCGTAGCTCATTTAGACTTGAAATGCCGAAGTTTGAATTTTTGAAGTTCCGGTCTGATAGTGAGTTTTTTATCCGACGGTCGGATTGGAATTCCGGAAGTTGCAATAGCTCCGTCATGTCATTTGGGATGTGTGTGCAAAATTTCAGGTCATTCGGACGTGTTTTGGGTAGGTTTTTGATCGAAACCATATTTTGAGGAAACTTGTAGTTCTTAGGCTTGAATCTTTGATTTAATCGGGTTCCCGGTGTTGTTTTAGGTGTTTTAAGGATTGGTACAAGTTTGAATAAGGTATTAGGTGGTATTGGTGCTTTTGGTTGAGGTCCCGTGGGCCTCGGGATGATTTCGGATGGTCGACGGGAAGAAATTCTAAAGTGTGCAGCAGCAGATTTTGAGTCTTCTGGTATTTCCGCTTCTGCGGCTTGGGAACCGCAGAAGCGGAGCCGCAGAAGCGATTCCAGACATCTCCGCAGGAATCACAGAAGCGGTCCCTTCCTCCGCATAAGCGGGACCGCAGAAGCGGAATTTGTACCGCAGAAGCGGAGTCTGGCCTTAAATGAAAAATCGCAGAAGTGGCTCGTGGTCCGCAGAAGCGGTCCCTTGTCCGCAGAAACGGAAATGACTGTTCAGAAATATCAATTTCGAGGGTTAAATTTCATAAGTTTGAAAATCGATTGAGAGCTCGGGAGAAGGCGATTTTGAGTGGGTTTTGAAGAGAAAATCATTGGGTAGTGTTTCCTTGATCCCTTTTCATTATATTTCATCATTATATAGCTAAATACATCATTGGAATTCGAATTTAGGATCAAAAGTTGGTTAATTTGGGGTAAAACTTCATTACCTAAACTATTGAGTTTTGAGTGGGCATTTGACCTCCGATTTGGGAGATTTTTATGTGGTTAGACTCGTCAGTGTACGAGGGTTCTAAAAATGTGAAAAATTATTCAATTTCGAGGCGTTGGCCTAAAGGGCATTTTGGTCATTTCACCTAATTTCACGCCGTAGCTTTAAATTTAATAGCAAAACCAGGTGTTTGCGATGTTATTTACAATGTGTAATTGAATTGAATAGATTTGGGCCATTTGGAGTCGGATACTCGTGGCAAGAGCATGGTTTCTAGTTGATATTGAGCCGGTTCGAGGTAAGTGGCTTGTCTAACTTTGTGTGGGGGACCTTTTTCCCTTAGGATATGATCTTGAATATTTGAATGCCCCGTACGTGAGGTGACGAGCGCGTACTTGAGCTAATTGTTGTAAATCCGTTTCTACTTGAAGTATTTAAATTGAGATTTCTTGTTTACTTGTTCATTTTAACTGTAAGTTTGTACCTGTGCTAGCTTAGAGACTCATGTTTAGCTGGCTTACTTGCTTATTTGCTTTAACTGTGCTATTTGTACTCTGTGAAGCATGTTAGGCTATAATTTACTACTTCGTGTCCTGATTTTTAGCATTGTTCCGAGATTTATGAATCGTTGTTGTTGTGTGTTTAATTTGGGACTACGGGGATGGCTTCCCGGGAGATCCCTCTGTACTTGAGATATTCTGGACTAAGGGTGCGGGATACCAAGAGATCCCT
>NC_031990.1:57685838-57717188 GCF_001879085.1 Nicotiana attenuata | reverse complement strand
TCAGCCGATGCAAGACATAAATAAAGGTGGCGATCTTTCAGCCATGCAAGAAGCAAAATAAAGTGGCGATATTTCAGCCATGCAGGACATAAATAAAGGTGGCGATATTTCAGCCGATGCAAGACATAAATAAAGGTGGCGATCTTTCAGCCATGCAAGACATAAATAAAGGTGGCGATCTTTCAGTCATGCAAGAAGCAAAATAAAGTGGCGATATTTCAGCCATGCAGGTGGAGACAGGGCTTAGTCTCGAAAGGCAGAATGGTAGCCTTATGCAATGTAGAAATGCAGATGGAGACAGTGCTTAGTCTCGAAAGGCAGAATAGTAGCCTTATGCAATGTAGGAAATGCAGATGGAGGTAGAGCTTAACCTCGGAAGGCAGAATGGTAGCCTTATGCAATGCAGAAATGTAGATGGAGGTAGAGCTTAACCTCGGAAGGCAGAATAGTAGCCTTATACAATGTAGGAAATGCAGATGGAGGTAGAGCTTAACCTCGGAAGGTAGAATAGTAGCCTTATGCAAGAGATGAAAGACGAATAGTAATAACAATTCTTAGCTGATAGCTGGTAGCAAATTAAGATACTGCGAATGCTGGGGATATTGTATGCGGATGGCAAATGTGAATAGGTGCGACGGCTCTGAGGGTTGTATTCTTGAACAGTATGAGCGTATAATACATGATTTTGCGACTTGGGCGCCTGCATCGAAAGAAAAATTGTGAGTTTTGTGAAAGGGAGGAGGTTAGTTCGTGTCCGCGCCGACTTTGCTTGACCTGCTTGGCTCTAATTTTGGTGATACTGTGCGTATCATTGGGGGTAGCGTTGCTAAACAGAGAAATTTTGGTAACAGACATGCATGAGTTTGTAAAAAATAGGACATGAGTGTATATTTAAGAAATAGCTTTTAGATGAACCGACGACTGTGACGCGGTTCAGGACATTGCAACCTTTCTCGCTTCGGAATTTTGAGGGTCCTCCTCAAAATTCTGCCCCATTTTACTGGGCTGCTGCTTCTGACGGTTGCTTGCGATAATCGGCTGGAATTACCCCAGCTTCCAATTGCCGGGAGAATGAAAATTTTATTGAATTGTGACCGAACCCATAAGGCTGCCTACGTATCCCCTCTTAAACGGGAATCAGGTCAGACGTAGTTCAAATCTCTTCCTTCTCTGATGGTGACAAATGAACGCTGATTCGTGTTTCTTTGATGTTTTCTGCATCTTCCAGGTTAATAATCTCAGTCTCGTCGAGGTTGGACTTAGGCCTATTTTCGAAATTCTCAATTTCCTGAACAATCTCTTCCGATATACCATCTTCCTCTGAATCTATGTCCGTTTGTTGCGTTGTCTCGTTGCATGTCACAGTTGTTGGTTCATCAAGATAAGTAATAGTAATGCTGTATAAGTAAAGTAATGAGAGAAAATAATAAGAGTAAGATTTATAAGAAAATTGAAATGCTTTGATAAATTCCATAAATGTTTTGAACATTGGAGCTCTTTCTTGCAAAAATAAAATGCGAAAGGAAAGTAAACTAGTAAAATAAAATAGTGCATAGTGCTTGTTCAGCCTTGCTACCCCGAGGCACGCAGGGCTCTGGTGGTTTTGACGGTCCAGTTATTGAGGCATGCTCCTCTGCTTACCGCCTGTATGGAAGGGCCTTCCTCCCCCTCCTCCTCGAGAATGACACAGCAATCCATATCATCGTCTTCTAGGAACAAATTCCTCATTGCTGCTAGGGCTTCTTCTTCTTCTTCTGACCCATAGATGACCTCGGTCGGTTGGAAGGTCTGCTCCAAACGGGGTATCGGCTGCTCCAATGGATAGTAAGGACTGCACCAGGGTGGTGACCATTCATTGAATTCTTTCCAGGTATACTCATATCCCAATCCGAAGGTGGTGCCGTGTTTCTTGAGCTTGATGGGCTTAGCGATTCCTTGGAGATTCTTGCCAAGTCCCTTGCCAGGTTCATACCCTCTCCAGTTCAATATGCTTTCAATTTTGTTATCCCACCACTTATCTTTATCGACGGTGTTGACTCATTCGATGTGGTGGTAAGTTTCTCCGCCTATCTTTCTTCTTCCTCCGATTGCTAGGATGGTCTGGCGACTGTATATGGGATTGCTACCGTCGCCGTGAATGATCACCTCTTGGTGATTCCACTCAAACTTCACTACCTGATATAGTGTTGATGCTACAGCCCCAGAGGCGTGAATCCATGGTCGTCCCAACAATAAATTGTAAGATGCCGGCACGTCTATCACTTGAAAGTCAACATCAAACCAGGTAGGCCCCATTTGCAAACATAAGCTAATCTCCCCAATGGTAGACCTTTGGGGACCGTCGAAAGCTTTAACGTTGATGGCCCCGTCCTTGATTTCATGCAACCCCTTTCCCAATGTCCTGAGTGTTACCAATGGACAAATGTTGAGACTGGACCCCCCATCGACCATAAAATAATCTTCGCACTACACGGTGATGTGCAATGCCTTATTGTGACTCAATCCCTCCGGTGGCAGCTCATCTTCGTGAAAAGTGATTTTGTGACTTTCCAATACCTGGCCTACCATGTTTGCCATTTCTCCTCCAGTGATGTTGCTTGGTACATACGCCTCACTCAGCACTCTAAACAAGGCATTCTTGTGTGCATCGGAACTCTGTAGCAAAGCAAGGATAGAAATCTGCGCCGATGTTTTGTTCAACTGATCAATGACTGAGTATTCCTTTGCTTGTATCTTTCTCCAGAGATTATCGGGCCCAATTTCAGTGATGGCTTGTCGACCAGAGGTCTGCTTACTCGACTCAGCCAAGTGTTTCTGGGGAATAAACCTTGCCGGTTCTTGTCATACCCTGTGCTGCAACTGCTTCCCCGAACTTGGCTTTACCTTTCCTTCTTGCCTCGGCTATGTAGTCCCACGGTATGGCTTTTGTGTAGAATGGTGTTACGGCTGTCATTGCTACCGGTATGGGCACCCTTGCTTTGGAAGGTAACACGGCAACTTCAAATGGTACAGGCGCCTTTGGGGACCCGAACTCGACCTCAATTGGTGTTGGCGTCTTCGCAGAGGATGGCGTTTCAAACTCAAGTGGTATGGACATGTTCACCTCGGCGTCTCCAGAAGGCTGAATCTGGACTACAATCGAATTAAGGGTGACTGTTGGTTTCTTTGGATTGTCGCCTTCTGCGATCAAACCGATTGATCCCTTAGGATCCCAATCATCCTCAATTTCAATCATGTGAACACCTCCACCCTTGTGGTCTGGCAGAGGGGTATTGCGGACATTCGAAGCAGGCTCCTTTGCCACGATGATCTTGTTGTCAATCAAAGCCTGGATCTTGTCCTTCAGGGAACGGCATTCATCAATGGTATGCCCCTTCATGCCAGAATGGTATGCACAGGTTTTATTTGGGTTGACCCATTGGGAAGGGTTTTTAGTGGTTATAGCAGGGATAGGGGTGACATAACCAGTAGCTTTGAGCCTTTCGTACAGCTGGTCAATTGGTTCGGCAATGGCAGTATACTTTTTGGGCGGTCTGCGGTCGAAATTTGGTCGAGGTCTAGGAAAGTTTTGACGAGGGGAAGGTGATTGATAGTGGGATTGTTGAGCGTTATAAGCTTGGTAGACGTGTGCGGGCTGGGAATATTTGGGTGAAGCAGGTTGGTATGTAGGAGGTGGAGGTGATTGATAAGTAGGCGGTGGAGTTTGGTAGGAAGGTGCGGGTGTTCGGTAATTTAGGGTGGGTTGATATGTATGTGGAGGTATTGGATAAGTTTGGTATTTGACAGGTGATTTGGTTCTCTGTGCAACCATCACAACGCCTACGTCCCTTTTCTTGGACGTACCACCAGATTGTAGAGCCTTATTGGTAGCTTGCAAGGCTTCAAAGTTCGTGACCTTACCACTCTTGATACCTTCCTCAATTCTTTTCTCCTAGCTTGATGATGTCCGAAAATTTATGGTTCTCGATCAGCATCAGTCTTTCATAGTATTGCGGATCCTGAGCCCAGACGAAAAACTTGTTCATCTGTTCTTCCCCTAAAGCAGGTCGGACCTTAGCAGCCTCTGATCTCCAATGAGTGGCATACTCGCATAATGTTTCTGTTGGTTTCTTCTTTAGATTCTGAATGTAAAACACATCCGGTGCATTTTCCATATTGAACCTGAATCTGTCCATGAAGTCAGACGCCATACTTACCAAGTTTTACCACTTTTTTGGGTCTTAACTAATATACCAAGATAGAGCATCTCCTTTCAGGCTCCTCATGAAAAGCTTCATGCGGATCTTCTCGTCTTTTCCTACTCCGACCAGCTTGTCGCAGTATGTTCTCAAGTGAACCCTGGGATCCCCTGTACCATCAAACATTTCGAACTTGGGAGGTTTGTACCCCTCGGGCAGTTCGACATCGGGTTGTATGCATAGATCTTCATAGTTTAGCCCCTCAATTCCCTTACTTCCTTCAACGCCTTGAATTCTGGTGGTCAACTTCTTAAACTCTTCGGCCAAGTTTCTTATTAGCGAATCCTTATCATTGGACTCGGGTGTGCTTGAGATGGGCTGGGCGGAGTGTGGCACGGTCTCCACGTAGATGGGGATGTTGTGTTGGGTGTGGCAGTGTTCATTTGTGGAGTTCAAAGGTTCCGGGATGAGTAGTGGAGTATTGTTGGGATCGTGGCAAGTATTGCAGTGTTTGTGAGGAGCGGGATGGTTTTGTTGCTTTGGGATACTTTGTGGAGGTATGGGATTATGAGTTTTTGGGAAAGTAACTTCTGGAGTGGTGAGGGAGAATGAAAGACTCGCCAAATTCCGGACTTGATCAAGTTCTTCTTGGAACTTCAATAGTTTTTGTTCTAGTTGAGAGGTATTTTCCTTGGAGACCAGAGCACCACGAGTGACCTCTACCCATTCAGCTGAGTTGTTCGAATCTTCCATTCTTCTTTTCCTTTTGTGTCTGACAGGACTGGGAGGAGGAGTAGGTGGAGGGCCCCTGGATCTTGTAAAATATGATGATGTTGCAAGAGCTCACGAACTAACCTTTGGGGAGGGGAATAAACAAAAAGTAAAAACAAAAGGTGATAAGTCAGTAAGGATCATAAGGAAAAATGTTGCGATATTTAAACACGTAGTGCAGGAAGTATAAAGCGCGTCCTAATTTTGGGGACCTCGTTGTGGCCGAGGTAGGCCTAGCGACAAGTTAATTTGAGAACTTGGAATGCTAAATGCCTCATTTTATTGATAAAAAGGTAGACGAATCCCAAAACGAGACTAAATAATAATTAAAAGTCACTAATGGCCATTGGCCTTATTACATCTTATAAAGAGAAAATGGAAATTCCTATCTATTTGGTCCCAGAAGGACCTTCCCCAGACTCGGCATTGTTAGCTCCCTCGAACAGCTCTCCCAGCTCGCGCAGTCCTAGCAGCAAGTAAGCCCTGGCCAGATGTCCGCCTTCATTTCCTTCAGCAACTCGGCAGTCTTCGACCCTCTTCAGAAACTTCTTTTCCAGTTCCACTATACCCCGCTCCAAACAGACCAGTCGCTTGTTGGCGCTGACAGCCATATCCTTCCATTCTTCAATTAGTTTTTGATTGGCTTCTTGTATTTCACGGTGCTCATTTTCACATTCTCGAATCCTCTTGCGCAGTTGGTTGTACTTTACTTGTGCTTCAGCCTTTTCATCGATAATCCTGTGACCTCGAACAAACCCGGGTTGACCCAAACCGTTGTTATTGTCCTCCAGCCAGCCTGAATAGTGTGGGGTACAACCAGCATGGTAGCGATCTGGTTCGATGGTGTCCTTTCCCAAGACAATTTTGCAGTGCCACATATGTTGAGCCTGGCACCTGTATGGACTATCGTCGTTCTGGAAGTCAGCCCGGAAGTGACTCATCTTGTCGACCCTTGGTATAACCTGCTTCCTACCAGCCTGTCTCATAACTCGAAGAGGGACATAAGGGTAGGTCCCCCTCAAACCGATCAGTATTAGAAATGGCGTATCCCTGGATCGAACGATGAACTCTTCAGTAGGGAACCACTCGAACATCCATTGTACCCGGTCTTCAGTCAAATTATCTAAGAGTTCGACCCAGTCTCTAGCATTCTCTAGTTGGGCGAACATGTTGGGCATTTAATTCATTCGCTTTGGGTGATGAAAGGCGATATGATCGTCCCAGTCCCTACGATGTATTTCCTGTCGGTATTCACCCTTCTGAAGATGTTCCATGAGCCAAAGTTGAAGTAGCAGATTGCAACCCTCGAAATGTTTGGCTCCATGTTGACATCTTTCTAGGGCTCGGTATATTTCTGCAATGATCATTGGCACAAGACTGAATGGTTGTCCGTCAATTCCTTCCATTAGAGTTTTGGTGACCATAGCTAGCCTTGTATGGATTCTTGCTTTCTTCATTGGGAATACTATCATCCCCAAGAAACTGAACATGAAGACAAAGACCCTTCGATGGATATGCCCCAATGATGTAAGGGCGAATTCGTCAGGATAAGTACGGTAAGATTTGTTGTGACCGTACCTTTCGTACAAATAGTCAAAGGGAATGTACGACTCCTTCAAACATGTCAAGTCTGGATTCTTCTTTACACCCATCATTTTAAGAAAACCTCTACCATTGCAGTTTTTCGGCATTAACAAACCCGGAGTTTCCCACGGTATTCCAGCCAATCCTCCTATTTCCTCAAGCAAGGGTGTCATCTCAATGTCTCCAAAGCGGAACACAGACCTACCACAATCCCAGAACAGAGTGGCAGCTTCTATGATTTTGTTGTTGGGTTGAATTTCCAGGAGAGAAGGTAGATTTCCTAGATATTTCCTGACAAGAGCTTGATCACTGGAATAAAGATCTCCCCGCCAGTTTAGCAGTTTGGGGTGGATGTTGGTGACCATGCCGAATCTGGGGACTTCGTGCCTCATGTTTCTGCAAGACAAAAGGTTAGGCCTTTACCCCTACCAGACTTGAATACTAAATATCAATAATTGGCATTAAAGCACTTTAGTTCTCCAAATAAATGCATAAAACGTGATAAGGTCCGTTTGGGTTTCAAGGAAACCTAGTGGACTTTGGACAAGGCTATCTTAAAGAGTCATTATGCGGACAACATAACTGACTCGGCTAGGTTTGACCATGATGCATGTACAATTAAACAGAGTAAGGTTTCTATGTGGTATTAGACGGGTACCCTTGAGCGGACAACTCAAGAGGGAAAGGCGCAGAACCGTCGACTACACCATTGATCGACTGGTTTTACCGCAAATATGCCTTTGCCGGATTTAGGGGATGATAATATCGGAAGAGCGCAACCACTCATTATAAGCGTTGCTATGGTCTTTTGTTTGGCACGAGTGGAATATGATGTTGAATATGCAGTTACAATAATCAAACAAGTTATCACGTATTTGCACGTTCATAAAGTAATAATTACAACAGTTTCTCATAATTTACAATAGTATTAAAGGAAAGCGATAAAGGAAAGCATAAAGAGAAATAAAGGAAAGAAACAAAGAGCCAAGTCAATTTCGAGGTAGAAGAGGAAAAAAAATACTTAAAGGCATTTAAACAAATAAAGACATATAAAGAAGCATAAAGTCACAAATAGCATGAAATGGTAAAAGCCTTAAAGAAATCCCTAGCAGAGTCGCCACACTGTCGATGCCCCCTTTTTCTCGCGAAATCGGGTTTATGACATTTGGGCGGACAACTCATTTCCTTTTGGGAAGTGGTTTTGAATTGAAGAGTCGCCACCTAATGATTAAGTGCATTAGGACACTAAGAAGAAATTTGATTTAGAAAACCAGAGAATGGGTAAGGGCTTGAATTATCTCGAGGGGAAGGTGTTAGGCACCCCTCGAGATCCACTAGTGTGGTTTCCGGCCATACTATAAATGTGACTTTAAGTGCAAACAACAAGTAGTCAAGCAAGAATTACAAATACGAGGAGGTTTTCACATAATGGCGGCAAGCAATTGAAAGAAGTTAAAGAAGTTGAAGTTTGGGAAGAAAGCGGTTTTTTTTTTTTTGAAATTCCGAAAATAAACAAGTAAAGGAAAGGGGGTTTTCACATAATTACTGCAAATAATTGAAGTAAAAAAAAGGTTAAAGAAGCTGAAGTTTGAGAAAAAAAAGCAGTTTTCTAAAAATAAACAAGTAAAGGGAGGGGGGTCCTAGGTTTATAAATAATATGGATCACCCCACACAACACCCGGTACCGTTTATACACGTGGTATTATCGCGTGGTCATCATATCCATATCTACTCTTTCCCACCCCGTTAAGGTATTAAACGCGGAATGGTCTCGTTTTCTTATTGAATGCTACTACCTGCCTCAATCCTATCAGCTCCGGAGGTATTTGGGACTACTAATCCTAAAGGGAAGGGATGTGAGGTTTTATAGTTTCAAAGAACAAAATTCTAAGGCGACAATCAAAAAAAAATACATAACAAATATGGGGGAGAAGCACATAACAAATAGAAAGGCTCAAACAAACCTCTTTAAAAACAAAGAGAAGCATCTGGTTTAGCATGTCTTTACACGTACTGATTAGGGTCTGTTTAAACTTAAAAGTTGTGGCGGACTGATCTATTGCATATTTCAGATAAGAAGCCCAAATCAGGCATGCTTGCTGGTTATAGTTAATAAAAATCTGATTCAATTTATAAGTTATCCTATGGCTTGCCTAAGTGTTAGACGAAAACCTACAGGCATGATATCTATCAGTTTTAGAAAAAGAGGTATGTTGATTTAGGAAGAGAAGTTGTCAATTCCAGGAGTATAAATTCTGCGGTCGCTATTGTTTCTACTGATTTTAGACTTATAAGCGAATGGACGATTTAGATTTAGTTGATGGTTCCTATAGGCACGCTTTCTAGGCGTTATTGATTTTAAAACATCATTTTTTTTACACTCGAAACAAGAGCGCAGAAGTCTTATAGGCATGGTATCTAAATGCTGTTTAGTTTAAGATCCTATAAACAGGTTTGCCTAGTGATAGATGCAGATGCAAAATTCAGGAAGCCCTATAGGCATATTATCTATATGATATGCAACATTTCAGAGATGACTTATAGACATGGTCTCTACATAATGTAGAAGTGCAGAACCTATAGACATAGTTTCTATGTGAAATGCAGAACCTACAGACATGGTTTCTATATGAAACGCAGGACCTATAGACATGGTTTCTATGTGAAAATACATAAACGAAAGTTGAAAGCAGGACATGAGTGCAGAAGTATAATAATCACCTATGAACATGATATCTACCCTTTTTACATGCAGGATTTACCCTACCTTTTCACTAACAGCTCCAATTGTTATTACAAGTTATTACAGCCAGAATAAATAATAAAAGGTGAAATTACATCAGAGAAACTAAAATTTTACAACCAAGGAGAGCCTGATTCAGGTTTCCTGCCTGAAGCATGAAGTAAACCAACTCCCAAGATCAAAATCCAAAGCCTTTCTCATTTGGGGTGTGTCAGAGTTCCCTAAGAGCCTCATGGTCTCCGGGCAGTGCTCATACCCAAATACATTGCAAGATTGAGTCATAGTACACTGTGGAAGGGCCAGCCCTCAAATGTCCAAGTTCAGAGGGAACTCAAGGTCCCAAAGCAAGGCTCATAGGAGGGGGGAAGAACTTAGAAGCTAAGAGAGAGTGTAAGTGCAGAGAGGGAATTCTGGGGAAAAGCAAAAGACAGGCTAGTGGTCATACCTAGCAATTGGAGTACTGGCACACCCCAACCAGCCTGTTAGGCCACATTGTTTGGGAGTTAGGATCCCCTAAGGGATCAAGTCCAAACATGAGCAACAACATGGATTTTGCCATGTTCTGAACTTCAACTCAAACACATAGAAGGGGACAGGGGTGCAGGGATTCACAGTATAAACATATGCAAAGAAATTGACATGCTGATTAACATTAAACATAGGCTGTAAAACAGACAGGGGTGTACAAGCTATAAAATGAACACATTGGGATGAGGCTAAAAACCAAAATAGAACATACCAGTTTCAGGGAAACAAGAGAAGCAAGCAGTAGTTTTGTAAAGCCAAAGTGCAAGCAAATAGTCAGAATGCTATGATTAGAGGACTATGATATTTGAGTAGTGTAAAAGTATTAAATTGAGAGTGTGTGATTGAAAGTGTATGAAAAGTGTCGAATTCAAGGTGTCCTGGTGAGAAAGGAGTCGTGCCCTTTTTATAGTGTAGAAGGAAAGCAGAATAAGGTAGGAGAATAATTTAAAAAATCAGTTGTCAATCAATTACACAAATTTCCCTTTAGTTAAGGGATTCTGATTTCAAATGGGTAAAATAATTAAGGAAAGAGGTTGATCAAACACTTTTCCAAAGCAGCACAAGAAGGGTAAATACATAGAGATTTATTTAAGGAAAAAGTCTGATAGCACACGGTTTGTGCAAATAAGGAAAGGCAATCAATCAACAGCCAGTAAAATCAGAAATTGAAGATTTCATGTGAATAAAAAAGGTCAGGAAGATGGGAAAGATCATGACTTAAGGAAAATCAGTACAAATAAATTAAACCTAAAAGAAGATTCTTAATCAATCATAAGTTGAAAACCTTTTCGGAAGAAAGAATTCATCAGACATATAAAACATACAGCCGTGCTCAAGCACAAAGAACTGTCATACTAATCAGTAGAAGAGTCTAGCATAGAAAAAGTTCAGAGTCATAAACAAAGAAGTTCAAGCTCAGTTCATATACTCAGAATGAGTCTGAGAGAGTCCAGGTTCCAAAATAGAACCCTAGTCCAAACACAAGATCAAAACTCGCCAAAACCCCCAAATCCTAGGGTTTCCAACTCGAATCAGATACAGAGACGAGGAGACAAATAATTGAAACGGGCTCAGAGGTCTCTTTCAGAGACTTATGAGAAAACAAGCAGATACAATAGCAAGTTTGAAACAATAGAGTGAAGAAACTGATTTGAAGCATAGTGAGGGTAGAAGGAACATGTTTAAGAAAAAACCTGGGACTTAAACAAGTTCATAAGAGAAAAGAGGTAGTATAACACTTAAGGAGAGAGTAGAAGAAACATGTTTAAAGAGAACTCAAACAAGGTCCAGTAAAAAGGCAATCAAAGAACTTAAGAACTCAGTAAGAGATACATACAGTAGGAGAACACAAAATACCAGAAAAGTATATCAACAAGAAATATAGGAAAAACACAGCAGGATGAACATGCGAGCAGGGTGTAGAACACAGTAGAAAAACAAGGCACAGAAGAACATGTACAGTAGAAAACATAAGAAGCGGTAGAAGCACATGTGTGACAAATACACACAAAGAAATGGAAAAGAAAAGTCGGAGAAATATTTTGAACTTTTCAGAAACCCTAAATCGAAGAGAAGTAATTTTTTGAAACAAAAATTGGGGAAAACGTTTAAGAACTCAAGTAGAGCACAGATATAGAACAAATTTAAGAAAACAAATCAGAGAAAACCTCGAATAGCTAGGGTTTCGGAGGAACCCTAGAATGAGAAAGGCTTGGAAAAGGTCCGATCTGAGTCGGATAAGTCAGACATAGGCTCATATGGCTTGGATACGCCGGAGCAAGGCCGGAGAGGCCATAAAATCTTGAATCGGAGAAGATCTGAACGGACACCATCGAGGTCAGACCTCGAAACTTCAAACACCAAGCGTTCAAGAGCAGAGGGAGATGAGTGTAGGCCATCCATGGCCTGAGAGGCCATGGATTCCNACGGGTACTTTAAACGACTGAATGGTCTCGTTTTCTTATTGCATGCTACTACCCGCCCCAATCCTATTAGCCCCGGACGGTAGTTTGAGACTACTAATCCTAAAGGGAAGGGATGTGTGGTTTTATAGTTTCAAAGGACAAAATTCTAAGGCGACAATCAAAACACATACATAACAAATATGGGGAAGAAGCACATAACAGATAGAAAGCCTCAAACAAACCTCCTTAAAAACAAAGAGAAGCATATAGTTTAGCATGTCTTTACACATACTGATTATGGTCTGTTTAAACTTAAAAGTTGTGGCGGACTGATCTATTACATATTTCAGATAAGAAGCCCAAATCAGGCCTGCCTGCTGATTGTAGTTAATAAAAATCTGATTCAATTTATAAGTTATCCTATGGCTTGCCTAAGTGCTAGACGAAAACCTATAGGCATGATATCTATCAGTTTCAGAAAAGAGGTTCGCTGATTTAGGAAGAGAAGTTGTCAATTACAGGAGTATAAATTCTGCGGTCGTTATTGTTATTACTGATTTTAGACATATAAGCGAATGGACGATTTAGATTTAGTTGATAGTTCCTATAGGCATGCTTTCTAGGCGTTATTGATTTTAAAAAGTTTTTTTTTACACTCAAAACAAGAGCGCAGAAGTCTTATAGGCATGGTATCTAAATGCTGTTTAGTTTAAGATCCTACAAACAGGTTTGCCTAGTGATAGATGCAGATACAAAATTCAGGAAGCCCTATAGGCATATTATCTATATGATATGCAACATTTTAGAGATGACTTATAGAGATGGTCTCTACATAATGCAGAAGTGCAGAACCTATAGACATAGTTTCTATATGAAATGCAGAACCTACAGACATGCTTTTTATATGAAATGCAGGACCTATAGACATGGTTTCTATGTGAAAATGCAGAATCCTATAGACATGGTTTCTATATGAAAGGCAGAAACGAAAGTTGAAAGCAGTGCATGAGTGCAGAAGTATAATAATCTCCTATGAACATGATATCTACCCCTTTTACATGCAAGATTTACCCTCCCCTTTTCACTAACAGCCCCAATAGTTATTACAAGTTATTACAGCCCAGAATAAATAATAAAAGGTAAAATTACATCAGAGAAACTAAAATTTTACAACCAAGGAGAGCCTGATTCAGGTTTCCTGCCTGAAGCATGAAGTAAACCAACTCCCAAGATCAAAATCCAAAGCCTTTCTCATTTGGGGTGTGTCAGAGTTCCCTAAGAGCCTCATGGACCCCGGGTAGTGCTCACACCCAAATACATTGCAAGATTGAGTCATAGTGCAGTGTGGAAGAGCCAGCCCTCAAGTGTCCAAGTTCAGAGGGAGCTCAAGGTCCCAAGGCAAGGCTCACAGGAGGGAGGCAGAACTTAGAAACTAGGAATGAGTGTAAGTGCAGAGAAATGGATTCTGGGGAAAAGCAAAGATAGGCTGGTGGTCATACCTAGCAATGGGAAGTGCTGGCACACCCCAACCAGCCTGTTAGCCACATTGTTTGGGAGTTAGGATCCCCTAAGGGATCAAGTCCATACATGAGCAACAATTTGGATGTTGCCAAGTTCTGAAATTCAACTCAAACACATAGAAGGGGACAGGGGTGCAGGGATTCACAGTAGAAACATATGCAAAGAAAACAGCATACATATTTAACACTGAGCATGGACAGCAAAGTAGATAGGATTGTAGAAGCGGGGGGGGGGGTNGTAAAATAAACACATTGGGATGAGGCTAAAAACTAAATTAGAACATACCAGTTTCAGGGAAACAAGAAAGAAAGCAGTAGTCTTGTAAAGCCAAATTGCAAGCAAATAGTCAGAAGATTTTAGAAGAGAGCTACGAGATTATATGTGTAAAAGTGTTGAATTGAGAGTTATGTAATTGAAAGTGTCTGAAAAGTGTCGAATTCCCGGTTTTGGTGAGAAAGGAGTCGTGCCCTTTTTATAGTATAGAAGGCAAGCAGAGTAGGAGAATAATTTAAAAAATCAGTTGTCAATCAATTACACAAGTTTCCCTTTAGTTAAGGGATTCTGATTTCAAACGGGTAATTAAGGAAAGAGATTGATCAAAACCTTTTCCAAAGCAGTACAAGAAGGGTAAATACACAGAGATTTATTTAAGGAAAAAGTGTAGCACATGGTTTGTGCAAATAAGGAAAGGAAATCAATTAACAACCAGTAAATCACAAGGTCTGAATTTGGTATGGATGAATCCAGTCAGAAAAGGTGAAGAAAGGTTTTACTTAAGGAAAATCAGTAACAATCAATCAAACCTAAAAAAAAGAGATTCTGAATCAATCATAAGTTGGAAAACCTTTTCGGAAGAAAGAATTCATCACACATATAAAAACACACAGCCATGCTTAAGCACGAAGAACTACCATGCTAATCAGTAAAAAAGTCTAGCATAGAAAAAGTTCAGAGTCATAAACAAAGAAGTTCAAGCTCAGTTCATAGACTCAAAATGAGTCTGAGAGAGTCCAGGGTTCCAAAATAGAACCCTAGTCCAAACACAAGATCAAAACTCGCCAAAACCCCCAAATCCTAGGGTTTCCAACTCGAATCAGATACAGAGACGAGGAGACAAATAATTGAAACAGGCTCAGAGGTCTCTTTCAGAGACTTATGAGAAAACAAGCAGATACAATAGCAAGTTTGAAACAACAGAGTGAAGAAACTGATTTGAAGCATAGTGAGGGTAGAAGAAACATGTTTAAGAAAAAACCTGGGACTTAAACAAGTTCAGAAGAGAAAAGAGGTAGTATAACACTTAAGGAAACAGTAGAAGAAACATGTCTAAAGAGAACTCAAACAAGGTCCAGTAAAAGGCAATCAAAGAACTTAAGAACTCAGTAGGAGATACATACAGTAGGAGAACACAAAATACCAGAAAAGTATATCAATAAGACATATAGGAAAAACACAGCAAGATGAACATGCAAGCAAGGTATAGAAACACGGTAGAAAAACATGGCACAGAAGAACATGTACAGTAGAAAACATAAGAAGCAGTAGAAGCACATGCGTGACAAATACACACAAAGAAAAGGAAAAGAAAAGTCGGAGAAATATTTTGAACTTTTCAGAAACCCTAAATCAAAGAGAAGTAATTTTTTGAAAGAAAAATTGGGAAAAACGTTTAAGAACTCAAGTAGAGCACAGATATAGAACAAATTTAAGAAAACAAATCAGAGAAAACCTCGAATAGCTAGGGTTTCGGAGGAACCCTAGAATGAGAAAGGCATGGAAAAGGTCCGATCCGAGTCGGATAAGTCAAACATAGGCTCATAAGGCTTGGATACGCCGGAGCAAGGCCGGAGAGGCCATAAAACCTTGAATCGGAGAAGATCTGAACGGACACCATCGAGGTCAGACCTCGAAACTTCGAACACCAAGCGTTCAAGAGCAGAGGGAGATGAGTGTAGGCCATCCATGGCCTGAGAGGCCATGGATTCCGGTGAGTTTGAGGTTGAAAATGGTAGAAGACGATTAGGGTTTCAGGAACCTTCGAGAGAGTTTGAGAGAGGAGAGTGTTTGGAGGCGGCTGAGAGAAGAGAATGAGGGGATTAGGGCAGTCGTTTAGGTTTTAATTATGGAAGGGTGGATAGGAGCCGTTGATCTCAGAGATCAACGGCCCAGATCAAAAGGGCTTGGGTCGGATAATTTAAAACGGGTTAATGATTGGGCTGGTCCGAAATTGGGTCAATTGGGGGAGCCAATTTTGGCTATAATTGAAATAAAAATGGGTCAGGTTTTAAATAGCCAGTTTTTCTCTTTCTATTNATGAAATAATACAAGGCTTATTACAATGTTCTCAAAGAGCATAGTGCGCAGGGTCAGAAAGGAAAAGTCTAGTCTACTTTCCCCTCGGGGACTACGGCTCCATCGACCTCTTCCTCATTATCTTCGGCATCGGATACAGGGAACTTGGCGTTGAGTTCATCTGCCTTGGCCTGCTCTATCTCTTCCGAGAGATCGAAGCCCTTAGCATGGATCTCCTCGAGGGTTTCCCTCCGGGATCTGCACAGGGCATATTCATTGCTTCTGCTCTCCCGATCGGAAGCCCGTCTCAACTCAGCTCGGGCATCAACATCTTTTAAATAGACGGCCACTTTCTTATCAGCCTTAGCTCGAAACTCTTCAACCTCAGCCCGGGCGTCCACGACCTCGGCCTTCATCTTCAAAAGGTCAGACTCGAGCCTTACAATCCTGCTCGTCTGGACCGAGCTATTTTCACGAGCATTCCGGAGTTGCACCTCGAGGGCAGAAACCTTGGCCAAAGCATTCTTCTTGGCCGCAACTTGGGCATCTATCTGAGCCTTTATCTCATTACACTCGTACTTGGCCTGACCAACTTCGCCCCAAAGGCGTTCCAGGGCCTCCGCCTTACTCTGCAACTGAAACATCAAAACATTAACCTCCGGAGATAGAAGAGAAAATGTTTATCCCCTCGAAACAAGGTTACTTGTCTCTCGAGGCGGTCTTCGTAGTCCAGGCTCTGAGTCGTGTCGTACCGAAGATATATCAACTCCTTTGCCTTTAGATCACAAAGAAGCCTGAGGGATTTCTCCCCGTCCAAAGCTTTCCGCAACCGGGCTTGGCGGCGGAGCAGCTCAGACTTGAGCTTGTCAAAAGCCTATGAAAAAGGAACCCAGTGAGAAAATGAAAATGCAAAACCGAAAAACCAACAAGGTCAACCAGTGCTCACCTCAGAACAGAGCCGTTGAGCCTCCTTAAAAGTTGAGCGTGCATCTACTGGCCTGATCTCATCGGCTCCAGTCGAACCGCTCTCGGCGGGGATATGATCGCTCGAGACCCCACTTGACTTAGGCAGCCCCTGGCCTCGAACATCCCTCGAAGTACCTTCGACGGGAGAAGAGGAAGGCGGCAGAACATTTGCATCTCTTGAAGTACCTTCGACGGGAGACGAAGACGGTGGCAAAGGAGGAGCCGCTCCTCCGAGGCCAGAAATCTAGGGTATTGCAAGCTCAGCTGCCTCGGGAGGCCTCTCGGCTCGAGCCATCGATGTGTGGACGCTCCCTTCTGTTGCACCAATGTCTACGCGACAGCCGATAGGCATGTGATCTACCTCAACGGCTGCGTCTCCTTTTCGCCTTCGAGCAGGCCCTGCCTCACTGCAAATCTCCTCGCCCGCCGAGGATTCCTTGCGCTTGTTATCTCTCTTCGGCCATGAAGCCGATGATCCTCCCTCCTCTCCGAGAGAGCTTGGTCTCACCTCGAAAAATTCTCCAACGCCTGCAGTGAAGAAGCTAGGAGACACAGAGGGAAATATTCCTTAGAGAGAAGAATCACACGATACTCACCGTGGTGTTTTGCCTCCCATCTACCCTTCGACAAATCTCGCCACTTATGCTCATCGTAGGTCGAGCAAGCTGCCAGTTTCTGAGTCCAATCCGCCAGATCGGGGACCTCAAATGGCAACCACGGGATTGCTGCGGACAGAAAAAGAAAACACTCTTACGGAGTCTGCCTCCACTATGAACAAAGATGACAAAAGCACAAGTGTACCACTTACGTGTGAAATTCCATTTCTCAGGGAATGGTAGGAACTCTACGAGAATAATGTCCGCACTCGGACAAATCGACTCATCCACCCTCGGTCCCCGTCTTCTTTGTTACTGGCAACAAAGGGCCGGGTGGATTGACGTCGTAGAATAATCAGGCCTCGGTAATGCAAGGGCCGATACAATCTAATGAGATGGCCGAGGGTGAACTCGAGCCCGGCTTTATCTGCAAAGAACCTTATCATCAACACTATCCTCCAAAACGACAGGTGAACCTGTGCCAGGGTAACCCGATATCTTCTACAAAACTCGAGCACGACTCTATCGAGAGGGCCCAATGTAAAGGGGTACGTGTATACGTTCAAAAACCCCTCTACGTGAGTCGTGATGCTCTCTTCCGGGGAAAGTACCTGCAGTACCGTCTTTTCTCCCCATCCGCAGTTTCTCCTAACTGCCTCAAGGTGTTCCTCCCCTATTGATGAGATGAACCTCGACGCATGCTCCCGATGGCCCTGAACATTGGGAGGCCTCTCTAACGTAAAGTCCCTCCTCGAGACAAAGCATCTCGAGGTTAGCTCACCGAACACCGACAGTGTACCACCGACCGGGTAGGAAACAGAGGAGGAACTCTCTTCTTCTTGGTGAACGGATTTGGGCGTAGCAGCCATAACTATGGTGAAACAAGGGAAGGGAGATGAAAACACAGGCGAAAGCTCTGAATTGAGAGCATGAAAATAACTGACGCAAGGAAGGAGAGCTCTATAAAAGGTATAGTTGCGCGAAGCACCGGAAGCCTCAAACAAGAAGAAAGTAGATACATATATAGAGCAAGCGGCGACTGTTCGCCTATTCTGAAGGCCAATTAATTCTGACCATGCCATTACCACTTTTGGGGAAGTGTAATGGTGGGACCACCCCGGTCACTTCGCGGTCATGTTGTAGACATGTGATTTTTGACCTCCCCAAGATTTCATTTATTTTAGCGTAAAATATTTAGTTTAGGCCTAATATCGCTATTTCAATTAGTTTTGACTCTTTTACTTTATTTTGTCACAAAAATAAAATTTACAAAAATATTCTCTTTTATTTAGCTAATTGATATAAAATAGTTTCATTTTTAATTTTTAATTTTACTTTAATTAATTAGAAATGATTTCATAATTTTGTAGTTATTATTTCAGGAATTAATATTTTGTTTAGTCTAGTAGAATTAAAGGGTCATTTTAAAGGTATATTTGGCCAAATTTGGCCCAATTCGGATCTTAGCCCATAATCCCAAGCCCAATACCCAATACCCATTAAGCTAACCCTAGAAGACCTTCTAGACTCTTCTTAACAAAATAAAAAGCACCCTAGACTACACAATTAAGGGCAGCCGTTTCTGATTTGAACCTAGGGACCCTAAATGTCATCTTCTTCGTGAGCACACGGTAGAAGACCTAAGAGCTAAGTCTCAAAACCAGCCGCAGAGAACAAAAAAAAACGACCCCCCCTGTACATGAGCTTCCTCTTCCTGACACCTAAGTAGTTGAACCCTAGACCCAATAAGGAACCTAACGAGCCAAATCTGACCTTGAGAGACAACGATCGTTTGCCTGAAAAACCAAAATAAACCCTAGAGCTAGGAACCCATCAGCTTCTTCTTAACAAAGAACACCAAGAACCCTAGAAGAACTCCTCATCTCCACCGCATCCTAAGCAACCAAGACCAGCCACAGAACACGGCAGCCTCCCCCCTCGTCTCCACTCCTTCTTCTTCACCTCACAGTCGGACATCATAAAAAACGCGCACGCACAGAAGAAGCCAACAGCCGTCCATCGTCCTATCTTCTCCAGTCGTCGCCGGCCGACGGCAAGCTAAGCTTCAATCTAAAAGAATGAGTAGAACAGTGAATAATTAGCCGCTACTTTATTCTATCTTTTAACATCTTCAAATACTCAAATATGCCACCATGAACAAGGACACACAACCACCTGTTTGATCGCTGCCACAAAACAGTCACTGCCTATTAGACATTTATGTTTCTTCATTTAGTTCTGATTTTTGGTTTTCAAGTGTGGGAATGGAGTTAAGCCGAGGTTGATTCGAGTTTGTCGCCGATTGGAGGTTCAAGTCGTGCCGTGCGTGTTCCTATTCGTGGCTCTCGAATCATTTTGCTGCTGTACTTTGCAATCGGATCCAATAGATTCGAGGCGTTGTATTTGCACCTTCCAGATTAATCGAAAAGTTCCGCACGTTAAGGTCCAATTCTTCAATACTTTACTCATTCTAGTGTTAATTGTGTTTGGTGATTTGATTCTGTGACTTGTTATCTATGATTTTGAATGTGTCCGTTGTTATGTCTACTTGAACTAACTGAGAGTGAATTGGAATCGCACGTCCAGTTAGTTGGATCGTATGCTTAATTTGGATTCGAATATTGGACTGTCAGTGGTTGGAATCGTATGTCTATGATTTGTATGTTTACTTAATGATCACAAAAGTGACAGTAGTATACATTTGTTAAGAACAGCATTGTGTTTTACCAATCTCATTAGCTGGTACAGTGAAACCCTTATTTCTCAAGATGCTCTGTTATTGGAGGATTTTTACAGGATTTTGTTTATTCTACATGTCTTTTGCCTAGCATGCTTTTATCATTATTTGGAGTCGAGGCTAGAGAGATCATGTCCTCCAAACACATTATTGCAGTGTGTAAATCACCTACTTGGCAAAGACCTTGGATAAGAGAATTCAACGTCTCAACTCTAGGCCAAAAGGAATTGCTCGACATTTGCTGCAATATCTTACTTGCTTCAACATATTTACCATCTTTACATAATCAGAATGCTTTTTCTTTCAATATTCCGTTAGTAGCATGTTTAGGCCGTCATCACATGGGTAGGCAAACTTTTCGGCGCGTAAGTAAATTATCACGACTACGGGTACGGTTCCCGTGAGGTAGTTGTGATTTGTAATTTCTAAATCCGGGTGTACATTTTATGTGACCCGACTTCAATTTCCACTAATGTTAAATAAAATAAACATGTCCTGAACTGCGGGTGCATTTCATGTAGCGTGGTTTACGATGTGTCTTCAAAATAATCATGAATTTTCCTAAAAATATTAAAAGCGGTTAAAAGGAATAAAATACACATAGGTTTTAAATATGTAAAAATCAGATAATTAGGCCAATAATGATAGTTGAGCGACCGTGCTTAAACCACGGAACCCGGGAATGCCTAACACCTTCTGCCGGGTTAACAGAATTCCTTACCCGGATTTCTGTGTTTCGCGGACTGTAAAACAGAGTCAAAACTTCCTCGATTCGGGATTTTAAACCGGTGACTTGGGACACCATAAATTATCCCAAGTGGCGACTCTGAATTTAATATAAATAATCACGTTTCGATTGTCACTTAAATAGGAAAAAACTCCCTTATACCCCCTTTTCGGCATAGAAAAAGGAGGTGTGACACATGTCATACGAATGACACCGTCATACAGCGCTCGAGAGCTATCGAGATCCCCACATCGATCGAGCCTCGAGATGGTGCCCGATCTCGAGGATCTCTGTTATCGCACGCATGGATTCTAAAAGAGCTATCAACCTAGACTCGAGATGGTGCCCGATCTCAAGGATCTCGGTTACTCCAAGTATGAGCTCCAAAGAGCCGACATCAAATTTCAAAGATTAACTTTGCATGAGCACTGAAGATTAAAATTTGAAGACTTGAAACAGAGAGATCTTTTTACATTTCCAAAAATATATTTACAGAGGGTGTCCTTACAAAGCCCCTCTCCCGAAATCCATATACAAAAAGGAAGAAAAGAAGAAGTAGAAATGACAACGCGAGTCTACTCTTCGCCCTCACTACTATCTGAAT
This sequence comes from Nicotiana attenuata, assembly GCF_001879085.1. NCBI lineage: Eukaryota > Viridiplantae > Streptophyta > Magnoliopsida > Solanales > Solanaceae > Nicotiana > Nicotiana attenuata. The sequence continues at coordinate 57,696,037 of NC_031990.1, read as the reverse complement.
CACTTCTAGAGCCCTCATCCGAAGTAGTTGAAGGTGCTGAATCTTCCTCTAAGGCTCTAGCTTTCTCAATCTCAGCAAAGAGATCGACACCTTCGGCGCTTGCTTCCTCGAAGGCCTGCCTCCTAGCCTGCAAACGAGCACGAGTAACAGCCCGAGTCAGTTTTTTCTCGGCCTTCTCAAATATTTCTCTGGCTCGATCGTTGGCGGTAGCGGCATCTCTCTTGTATGAAGACGCTTTTTCATCAGCCTCAGACTTGGCCACAGATAATGTAGCGGCCTCCCTCTGAACATTTCGAAGACGATCCTAGGTTGAGGCCAACTCTCCCCGCAAAAGGTCTTTCTCGGAGGTCACGGCCTCATTCTGCCTCCTCAGCTCGAGGATCTCCGCATCCTTGGCTGCCACCTCTTCCTGGAGTCGCCCCACTAGAGCATCCTTTTGCCCAATCTGCAAAAGCGAACCAAGATAGTAAGCTTCAAGATATAAGAATAAGAAGATGAACTCATGAATGCCGTGTTACCTGTTCAACAAAGCTATTCCGTTCCCGCTGCACTCTCTCGAGACTCTTCCCGATGCCCACTCAACTCCTCTTCCTTTCAGGTAGAGGAAGACTTTGACTCGTTTAGCCCCGAGGTGAGTTTCTCAAGCTCCTTCCAACGGCATGAAAGCTCATCTTGAAGCTTGGAGAAGGCACGATCATACAGCTTCTTGACCTACAACAAAGCAAAAAAGTTAGAAAGGCAAGGGTAAAAAAATTTTTGAAGCACAAATGGTATGTCGAGAATATCACCTGCTGTTGAAGCCTCTCATCCTCCTCGAGGGCGACGGAGGCGTCGCAATCTGTGTCCACGTCGACACCAACGAAGTAGTCCTTGAACATATCGTCCTCTCCCTGAGAGGCCCCTGCATTGGCAGCGCCCGTGTTCTGGGCATCCCTTATTTCCCCAGGAGAAAATGAAGGGCCTAACTCAAAGCCGCCCATGGTGTCAATTTCTCTCAGGGTTTCTTCTCGACCCCGAAAAACCTCGGACTCGGGCCCTCCAAAATACCAGCCGAGGATTTACCGGCACGGACTGTACCATATCCGGTTTGAGGCTCGAGGACTGCTCTTGAGCCCTTCCTCGAGGGTCTTTCAGCACGAGTTTGGTCCACATCGGCCACCCCCAACTCGGCTGCCTTCCGACCATCAGTTTGTGGAGCATCAGCACTCCGTCTCACCCTTTGTACCAAAGGGCGGTCTTCATCATCGTCATATTCACGAAGACTTGCCGCAGCAATCAGAGTCAAGACCGTGGCATCGGTCTTAGTCTTGCGGACCTTGGGTTTCTTCGATTTTGGAGATTCGATCGACGCCTCCTTCTTTCTCTTCTTACCCTTATCGGGTTTCAAGGTCTCTTCTTCACTAGAAGGAGCCGGTCTCAACGACACGCCTTCCCCGAGGCCTGCACATGCATGATGTTTTAAACTTATCGCCACGAAGAATATTCATAAGAAACTTGGTAATAACAACAACGAAAGCATATCGTGGTTCTTGGCCTGCCACCGTGTTTTGGCCAAATCACGCCAAACACGCTCACCATCAGGAAAAGCAGAGCCTAATTATCTGATCCATCCCGGAAGGTCCTGAACCGCGTCGGGGTACCAAACGGTGGCTACATAATCAAAAGAAGATCATTTCAGAAGGGGAAAAAGGGGCAACGAGATGTATTCAAGGTAGGGGTACTTACGCTTCGTGTTCCATTCCTCCAGGAATGGCATCCTATCAGCAAGGATGATGTCCGAGGTTCTTACTCTGACAAATCGGCTCATCAACCCCGATCTTTGTCTTCATCGATGCTCGCAAAGAATGTCTTAGCGGATCAAGGGTGAAGCTTGATTAAACCTCGGAAGAGACGGGGGTTGTACAATCTAACCAAGTGATCGAGGATGAAGGTCATTCCCTCGACCCGGTTGGAGAAATATCTAAGCATGTAAACAATCCTCTAGAAAGAAGGATAGATCTGACCGAGTGTCACTCGGTACTACGACAAAAGTCGAGGATCACCGGATCTATTAACGGTGAAGAAGAATCTATAGGGCTCAGAGTGAAAGGGTACGTGTATACACTGAGGAAGCCAGCTTTGTGTTCTACTATGCTTTCCTCAGGTTTAGGGATCTCCACTTGCACTGCCTCCCCCCATCCACAGTCTATATTTACGCTTTTCGTGTCGGTCACCACGCTGGTATACCGAGACACGGGCTCGCATCGGCCTGTGTAGAAGGGGGATTTTCAATGGTAAAATCGGACACCGTATCGAAGTGGCCAGGGGTACATTGCTCGATACTTGGAGGTCTTTTTGGTTTTCCCTTAGATGGACGTGATGAAGAAGTGGTACCCTCTTTCTGAGGTACCGTCTTGGAAGTTTTAGCCATAACTACAACTGAATTTCTATGAAAGAAGATGATGAGGCAAACACAGAGAAGAGATAAATGTAGAAAGTGATGAACTTAGCTCTGAAAACTTGAAGATATTGTAAAAGTGTGAATGGCAAACGGTTGAGGTATTTATAGAAGCCGTTTGGGCAACGTTTGAGAAGCGGAAGAGTCGAACCAATAACGCTTCGTGGGCTTCTCGATGATCGTGCTGACAGCGACCTCTGCGCAGCCTTTGAGTCACGTCATTTAATGCTCTGACGGGCTGACGTCATGATGGAAATATTGAAGAGGCAAGAATTCAAGGCCGTTTCTTATCATTTTTACTCTAAGAAATGCGGGGACTATCTGTAAACGGCTAAAATTGGAGATTCCAATTTTATGATCATTATAACGCTCCATAGCCCGTCTCTGGAAGGCTCGAGGAACAGCTCGAGGTTCGACCCCGAGGGTTCCCTAAGTTCGATCTCTGGACAGTGCAAATTGGTGGCTATGTCGGGCAAGAGGGATATTCCCAAAACACGTGGTTAGAGCTGACCGGGTCTACAAGGATAGTACAAGTCTGTACCGTGACATTAAATAGCTGTACCAACCACATATCTTTGTAATAGATAGCTGTACCAGTCGCATATCTTTGTAATAAATGCACCTGTACTATGTTGGGATCCCCCCTCCTATATAAAGGGGACCCTTGTCATTTCTTGCGCACAAGATATTGAATACAAGAACATTCTCTGCTCTTTAACTTAAACATTCTCCACTGTCTCTCCTTTGATTTTATTGCTTACATTTATGGTGTTCTATTAATTGTTCTTCATTTATTACTCATCATTGATCATAAAGAACCACCATCAAGGTTCTCAGAACTGTTAGTTCCCCATCGATCATCCCCAATCGAGCTCATCAGCTCGACCTCGAGGCCCAGCTTAGACTAGCTCGAGGCTCCGATTCACGGCCTTTTGGTTTACGTTATATACTGTCTTTAAGCTATTATCCCTTTTTCCTAACTCACACCTAGCACCTATCATCTAACAACTGGCATTAAAATAAATCACGTATTTTTAGAACCACAAAATCAAATTTAATTGTAATTACCATTTTCAAGGTAAATACTCTTTTCACATGGTTTTGTCACTTGGTGCGAGGTTTTCCCACCAATCAAGCAGCAAAGGGGGGATATTTCTAACTATGCCAAACTTGGGGACTTCGTGCCTCATTTCTGCAAAACAAGTAGAGTTAGCCCTTTCCCCCTCCAGGTTTGGCTATTTACATGTTAATGATCAACATATTGGCATGTTTTCTCCAAATAATGCACAGATCATGATAGTGTCAATTGGGATTATGGGAATCCCGGCGGACTTTGGACAAGGCCTGTCTTAGTGAGTTATTGCATGGGCAGCGTTCTAACTCATACTAGGTTTAGACATGATGCACAGTTGATTTTATAATGGGGATTCTAGAAGAGTCTAGACCGGTACCCTCAAGCGGACAACTTTATGGTATTAATACGCACGAGTGGAACATGATATGGAGCATGCTTTATGGAAAGATAAAATAACACGTTGTCAAGTATTTTTGCATATAAAAAGAAGTAAATGCAGTATTGAATGAAACGTAAAGACATAAACAAAAGGAAAACACGGAAAAAGTTAGTACGCACAATGTCGAAATGGTAACAAAGTAAACAAGGGAGTGAGGGTGGGGAGAGACATGATGTAGCAATTCTAAAAAAACGTCTAAAGGAAAGCGTATGTTATTAAGCAAAGATTCGCATATGAGTGCAAATAAAGGAAAAACAAGAAAAGGGTGTACATGTAACGAATAAAGGGAATGGGATTGGGATATTCATGCAACAGCAAAGATAATAAAACATTATCAGAGAAGACTAATTCATATAGACCAAGTTCACTTATGGTAAGAGCCTAAAAATCCCCAGCAGAGTCGTCATGTTGTCACGCCCCTTTTCTCGCGAAATCCGGTTTTGACATGTGACTACTCTTTTAAGAATGGGTGTTAAAAGAGAAAGTCGCCACCTAACGGGTTTGAGGTGCGTTAGGGCACCTATTTTGCAAATAACTCTGTTTGACTAGTTTGCATCACCAAAGATCGGGTAAGGGCTCGAAATTACCTCGAAGAGAAGGTATTAGGCACTCTTCGAGGTCCACAACTGTGGATCCCGGCCGAACTCAATTATATGAATTAGTCTATGTGATCAAAGCTAAGAGACAACGAATTCATTACTAGACACAAATAATCGATTGAAAGACAAGGTGGGGGGGTCCTAAATTTTTTAGCCTAAAGGATCACCCCGTGCAACATAAATAATACTTCGTAACTCCCTCAAGATGGGGTGTTACTCATATTATTCAGCGAGCACAGACTATCATCTCCTGCTACCCGATTACTATCTTTAAGTTATTACCTAAAGTGTACTAGTTGATTCTAAACCGTACCCTATGCGTGCACTACTCGTCCCATGTCTATGGTCCATGAGGCTTTGGTCCTCTATTTAGGTAGTTCTAGACTTCACTTAGGCTGCTCAAAATGATAAAAACTAATCGACAAGCAAAACAAGTTGGACTTCATATAATAGCAATTAAGGGCTCAAGTCAGCCTCCACATGTTGACAACGAATGCACGCAAACACATTGGGCATTTGACAGTTGCAGATTTCAGGCTAATTAAGACTATTGAAGCCTATAGGCATGATCTCTAAATGATTCGAGATTTCAATAGATACACTAGTTTTAGATGTAAAAATGCAATTTTATAGACATGATTTTTGCACACAGTTTAGGGAATCTGATATCACATATTCGTTACTAAGACCAAGGTTATAAGTTACTGATCCTATAGACATAATTGCTAAATGATTCTGGATTCCAGCATTACAAAGACAATGCTGTAATTTGACGTATTATGTGTGTGGTAGAGTGATTATGCAGTTGTTTGAAGGTCTAAGGTTAGCAGTATTAATAGAACACCCTATAGGCAGGATCTCTAGCAATTGACAATTATATTGATTAACATTAACATTTTTATCCTTATAGGCATGCTTTCTAGGCGGGTACAGTATAGTAGAATGACAGAAATGGCATCTGATTATGCTCTTATAGGCGTGATATCTACGTGAACATTGCAAAGAACAGGTATTTGTGAATAAATGCAATCCTATAGGCATGGTGTCTATGTGAACATGCAAAGAACAGGTATTTGTGAATAAATGCAATCCTATAGGCATGGTGTCTATGTGAACATGCAAAGAACAAGTATTTGTGAATAAATGCAATCCTATAGGCATGGTGTCTATGTGAACATGCGGCAATTAGAGGATTGATCATTTTTATTTCTTACAGACATGATTTCTAACAAGCAGGTGGAGGCAGAATGTATTAAACAAACTAAAACACCTGTAGGCAGGTCACCTATCAAACACGTAGGGAGTAGAATATTCGAGCAAATTAATACCTATAGGCAGGATTTCTACCCGTTTCATGCAATATTAAATGATCCCAGTTTCCCAATTTTGCTAATACCCCAAATGTTCTTACAGCAATTATTAAGAACCCGAATGAATAGGAATAAATTACAAAGATAAATAACTATAGAGAGCCTACAGCAAGCCCAAAGATACACCCAGCCCAGCCAGGCCTTCACATAGCTCACAGCAGCTCAGAAGACAGTTTCCATAGCCAAAACCCATTAACCATCAGAAATGCAACCATGTACACAAGCCCATTGGCTTATTCAGCAAATGAAGTGGGACAGAACTGAGCAATTAAGACAAATATGGCAAAGAAACTTGGACCCTAATGTGTCAAAGTTCCCAAGGGCTTCAAGAACCCAGGGCAGTGCTCACATTAGGGAGGTTAACAGAGGAGATTCAGTGATAGACTATGGACCAATTCCTAATGTGTTAGAGTTCACAAGAGTCTCAATCGGACTCCGAGTAGTGCTCACACTAGGGAGGTCAGAATAACATAAGTGATAATGAGAAGGACTGGACAACAGTTGAAGGACAGAACTGAAGAGTAAAATTGAGCACATAGAGCAAATAATCAGACAGGCTTTAGGTTTTCAAAGCAGACTCAGCAAAGATATAGAAGAACAACATCTAGTGCATAAACAATCACACATTAATAAAAACAAGTTTGTAGGTTTGCAATACACATGCTCGAGATAAAGAAAAGATTCAGATTAAGTTAAGTGTGGATGCTAGTGAGAATCATATTGACTGGTAGCATAATCCAAGCAAGATGAAAGCAGGTCATTGCAAGAATTATGAAAATAAGGCATGCTTAAGTGACAGGATTGCTACCAAAATCAAACACATAAAGAGAGGCTAAAATGCAAAGGTTCTAACCATCAGTAACACATAGGCTAGGCAAACTTAGAGAAAACTTAATTAACTCAGATCTAGGAATGTTTCAAACTACAAACATAATGGAATTTAGATTAGAAAGGCCTAACATTGAGTAACACAGTCTGAATTGCATACGAGAACAGCCCAGAAAACACATTAAGCTATGAACTTCAGAAGTGAAAGCACATGCGAGCTACAGATACACAGGGATGGAATTGCAAAGGGTTCAATAACTCACCAGTTAAGCGAAAACAAGAAAGAGCAAAGTCCACAGTAGCAAAACCCAGAATTTCTGGCCTTGGCTTTCAGCCGGCCAGGAATCAGAATATAGAACAAGAATGAGAGAACAAGAGTAGTAACTTCAGTTTTTTAGTGAATGTTAATGATTCAAGTCTTGTCTTAAAGGGGAATAGGGAGGGGTTTATATAGTGACAGAGATCGAGCATATAAATAAGGAAAAGTGTAAATCAAACACAAATAAGGAAGCAACCAGCATGCAGAATCAAAATAAAATCGGAAAAAATAAGTAAACCTTAATTTTGGGGAATCAAAAAATGTTAATAGAATATTCACACACAAAGATGAATAGATACACAAATAGTACCAAAATCACTGAATAGAACTAATTTGGAAAACAAGATCTGAAAACCCTAACTTTTAAGGCAAGTGAAATATCGGTAAAAAGGAAAATCAAACTCACACGTAATAGGACGAATATAGACAAGATAACACTTAAAATCAAAGGCTTGAACCAATTTTGGTTCGATTTGAAGAAGATCTGTAAATCCTAGTTCAGGGTAAGTAAGAATCAACAGAAGAGATTCATACAATAAAAGAACAAGAACAAATATAGACGACATAGCAGAAAAGTCAAGGATTTGAACCGACTTTGGTTCGATTCTGACGAGATTCGCTTGCCATGTTTAGGCAAGCAACTAGGTAACACCATAGACGAGTAGCCAGTAGCGAGAGGTGATAATAAGGTAAGGGAATCAATGATTAATTCCATTTTTGAGTCGAAATCAAAGAGGATTAGGGGTTACGGCGCTAGGGTTGCAGAGACGAAGAGAGCGTTTGAGAGGGTTTAAGGGCGGTCGGCTGTGGAGAGTGATTTAGGGTTAAGGGGTTTGGTTAATTAAAAAGGGTAGGGGTAATATAGGCCGTTGATCTCAGAGATCATCGGCCACGATTAGTTGGGGGTTCTAGGTCGGGTTAGTTTAACCGGTTGGGCTGGGGGTTATTTGGTTTGGGCTCAGGAGCTATTGGGCTGGGGCTGGGTAGTTTAGGTTCGAAATTAAGGTAGAATTTTAGGCTAGTTTTTAAATACCCAATATTGAATAAATAAATAATTTATAAGAGCAATTAATAAATAATAAAAATATCATTTGTGCACTAATATGATTTAAAGTAATTACTTAACATTATAAAAATATAAAAAGTCATTTTCAGCTTAATAATGTAATTATACATGCATATGGGCCATTATTGCAAAAATCTGCAATTAGCCTTAAAAATACAAAATGTAATTATAAAAAATGCACTGAAAATATTTAAAACCTCATGTTGGTATAAATGATAAGTTAACATGATTAAATCATCATAAAATAATTTGGAGGATAATTATTCGATATTTATATAATAGAATGCCGAAATAAACTGATTTAAAGCTCCTTAAAAATTATGAAAAATTATAAAAAATATTTGTGTATACTTATAAATCAAATGACGATGCATATGCACTATCAATTTCTTCAGTTCACCCCAATTCCTTGTTAGCCAAGCTTTCCTAGGCTTAGTCTCTCTTTCTCAAGTAGAGAGTAAGTCAAATAGGCAAGAATCAATGTTTGCAACCATTACTTCTAGAATTCAAACATGAACAATGCTAAATATCACTAACCCAATCACAAACAAGCCCTAAATCAAATACCCATTAAGTACCCACACTAGGGTTGGGCCACAACCATAGCTAGAGATTTAGCTACTCATAAAAAAATGAAGAAACTAAGATAGAATGCATAATAATTGATTAGAGAAAGAAAATCTAATGTTTTGAAGTTAATCTAGTACAAAATTACTCAAAACAGTAAACAAAATGGCTCAGGTGTACAATATGAAAACAAAACTTAACCTAAAAATGATAAAAAGTTCTATTTATACTAAGCTGAAAATATCTGACAAAAATGCCCCTACGAAGGTTGTGCGGACGCATAATTCTGGTGCGGTCCGCACAAAGAGCTTCTCCGGCCGAACAATTATCGTGCGGTCCACATTCTTTGAAACTTGGGCTTGGAACTTCGGGGCTTCTTCGGTCCGTATAAAAATGGGTGCGGCCGCACTTTTGATTATGCGATCGCACAAAAATGATGCGGTCCGCACTCCTTGCCTTTGGACTTGAACCCAGCTCTCTGATTCTTCACTCCTGCGGACCGCATAATAATGATTGCGGCTGCACAATTTTGATGCGGTCCGCACGCCTTCAGCTAGCCCAAAGACTACTCTCTTAATCTCCCCTCTGCAGCCGCACTAGAATTATGCGGTACGCGCTGTGATAACTGTAATTTTAACACGTTTTATGCCCATACTTTCCTATGCCTTATGTATGAATTGTCATGAAATAGACCCAGAATGCTTACAAAGTGCGCTTGATTGCAGGTTTGAGCGACAAGATGACGAAAGTCAAGAATCAGCTCGAAACGGAATGAAACCTGCTCAAGTATCAAAAAATCATTGAAGTAGGGACATGAGGACCTAGCGCGACCGCATTGATTTGTTACACGGCCGCGCTAGGAGATTCAGAGAGCACCCATTTCAGGAGTTTCCAAGCGCGGTCAGCGCTCATTTCTACGCGGTCAGCGTTGGTGTCTACGCGGTCGCGCTTCAGTGTTGTGCGGTCCGCGCTCATTAGCCTGTGCGGCTGCGCTACTTCTTTGTGAGGTCTGCGCCCCCAGTTCCAGAAGTGAATGATCGAAGGCCAAGACCCCTACGCGGCCGCGCTGCATTTATGCGCGGTCCGCGCCAGCCCCGCAGGGGCATTTTTGTCCGATTTTTCTGGCATAGTATAAATAGAATATTTTATTATTTCTAGGTCAAGTTTTAGACATCAGATAGCAGCAGCACTCGTGAGATTCAAGTTTTAGCCTACTTTGGGCATTTTAACCTTGTTTTAACGTGGATTCGTGTAGATTAACTTCCTAGTTAATTATTATGTTGATTTTATCTACTTTTTCTTTAATTTCTGTTGCTATTATGGCTAGCTAAACCCATTATCTAGGGTTGTGGCTCAACCCTAGTGTGGGTAATTAATGGGTGTGATTGTTTAGTGCTTGAATGATGTTGGGTGTTTGATATTTGGGTTGATTTTATGTTTTAACTAGGATTTGGTGGTTGCAAACACTAAGTCTAGCTTAGTGAGTCTTGACTCTTCTT
>NC_031990.1:57640509-57685826 GCF_001879085.1 Nicotiana attenuata | reverse complement strand
GCGTTCACCTACCTCCAAGGGACCAACTGATAAAAGCCTCAAGAAACCGGTGAATGTAGTTTTGGACTCGTCTGATGAGTCCGAGGATAGAAGTGAGGCACAATACTCCACCTCCCCCACAACTTCATTGTCTGGGGAGAGTGCAGGATACGGCAAGGGGGGTGAACCCCAAGTTGGTGGTATTGAGAGAACAAGAAAACCGGAAGCATGGGCTGATAGATTTGTCAGTGAAATAGCCTTCCACAGATTTCGAGAGTGGTGGCCCAAAAGAAAGTTGATTCCGGAGAGGCAATTTATTGATTCTGATCTTCTTCCTCTAAACCCACATGTGCAAGCACAATTCCGAACTAGAGAGGGTTGGGGGTTCTTCAAGGAACGTTGCATAGTTGCAAATGAACATATGGTGAAAGAGTTTTACTGTAATGTCTATCATGTGGTGAGAGATTCAAAGGTGACAAAAGTGAGGGACAAGGTGGTGATGTTTGATGGGAAGTCTCTGAACGAATTTTTGGGGTTCAATGAAGAAGACGAAACCCAATACTTGGAAAAGCTGGCAATGAAAGAAGAGGTTCGCCCGTGGTTGGCCCAGCACTTGGCAGCTCCGGGCACTATCCCAGTTTGGTTGAAGGCAGGAGAGAAAATTCTGAGAAACACGTTCAGTTTTGAAGCAAAGGGGTGGTTGACCTTTGTGTGTAGTACGCTTGATCCTTCAACTCATGATCACACAGTTCCTATTCCTCGTGCAGTGTTAGTAGCTTCCATTATGGCTGGTTTTCCTCTGAATGTGGGCAACATCATGTCAAGAGTGATTTCTACGGTAGGGCAGGAGACAAACACAAACTACCCCTTCCCAAACACTCTTTCCCTGTACTTCAGAGAGTTGAAGGTAAAGAAGAAATTTGATGTTCAGGTAGATCCAGTGGCCCCCTACTCATGGTACAGTTAGTTGGGTCCCAACAACCCAAAGAGGTCCAAAAAGCCTCAGGCATCCACTTCCACCGCACCTGGCCAGTCTGAGGAGCCAGCGGTTATTCAGCAGTCCACTGAGCCTTCCACTATCCCAGCTACCCCTGAGACGTTGCCTGAGGGTCCTTCTTCTAGTGCTGGTCCATCTACTGCAGCAGACCAGGATGTCCCTTCCTCGAAGACCCACAGGTTCACTGCCCACCAGCTTGCTCAGTCTCTAGCCAGTTTGAACAACTGGATGTCAGCTGCGACATCCAAGTTGTCAAACTTGGCCACTGTAGTTCAGACGCAGTCAACCCCTTCCACAGTTGAGATCCCTCCTTCTATTGAGGAGACACTGAAGAAGATCCTGGCCAATCAGGAAAAGATGATGGAGACACAGAATGCCTTGGCTAAGGCAGTTGGAGCACACAGCACAACACAGCACTAGGTAAACTTGCTAGGGAGCACAGGAAATTGAGGAAGCAGAAGGCCTCCAAGGAGTCAGTGATGAAGTTGAGGGAGGATGGATAAGCTTTTGGCGGATCAGATGCCACTTGACTTGCTTTTCGAGGAGCCAATTGTTGATCCAGCAGCATTTCAGCCACAGCAGGAAGAGACTCCCAGGCCAAGGAAGAAGAGGAAACTCCCTAGCACTGAGGGAGTTGTGATAGAGGTGGCCCAGGTTCATGAGGGTACATCCAGTGTCCCACCGGTGGTTCAGCCTGTTCTTGATCCAGCTCATGTCCCAGCAGCACAGCAGCAGCAGGTCGGAGACCAGTCTGAGGTCCCGGCTACTACAGAGGATCCAGGGACGACAGGAGACCCCACGCATGTGGACTAGGCTTGAGGGGCCTCTCTATATCCTTTTACTATGTTTTTGAGCTATCTTGGTAGTTGGCATTGGGGACAATGCCAGCTTTTATTCGTGGGGGTGCGCCCTACCATTTTGATTCTGATACATTGGATGACTGTATATATTTATTTTATTTCTAGTCTATGTCTTGGATTGTCTTGGATTTTTGAATAGTTGGCCTGTATATAACTTTTAACTTTGGCTACTTTTAGACTCTTATGTATATATTCATCCCGTTGTATATTCTACTCCCCATTGTACATATTCATTTGGTTTTCTATTTTCGTTCAAATTTTTCGTTTTCAGCCTAGTAGTGAGGCTCGTAGCCTTTTGTTTCGGTTTTAGTGTTTTCAATAAGCCCTTGGTTTTCTTAATACCACGATTCTTTCCAAGGGTAGTGTGTTGTGCGAACCGGGTGACTCTTCCCAATGATAGATGGCGTGACAACCTTCTTAAGGGTTTGAGTCCGTTTTTGATTTTTCTTCTTTTGATTTTCAAAATTTTGTAGTTAAGAGGACCTCAGGCAAGCTTCATTTGGTCCTAACACATTTGCCTTTGATCCCATGGTCAAAGACATAATGTTGTGTTTAGGATGGTGAAAATTGTGGCCTTGAGACTCTTGTGTTGATCAAACAATCATCATATGGTCGTGTGGGGGCCATTGTGCGCTTGAATTGGAACTAAGGTCGTTGTGGGCTCTCCACTCGATATCTTTAGCAAACCTTGAGTGTGTGTGTGGTGAGAAGTTGAATTATGAGTCTAAGCTCCAAGCCAGCAGTCTAGAACTTGCCCTGAATGTTTGTTGAGGCGAAATCATAGTCGAAACTTGACTTGAGAAGTGAATATAGGCCCTCCTTGATCCGAACTTCCAAATTGGAACAATTTCCATAACCTACCAATGAAATGATCCCTAGTTCAACCCTTTTGAGCCTTAACCTTCTTCTTTCATGAACCAAAGCTAGAAGGCTATACCCGTTCTCAATGAGACCCTCTCTTGGCACCCAAATCTTCCTTTGAGCGATGGCAAATACCTAAGTTTGGGGGGGGGGGGGGTTGAGACAAGAAAGGATTCAATGCGGTAAAGAGGCATAAAAGCAAAAGAAAAGGAAGGCAATGAAAAAGAGAAAAAGACAAAAAGAAATGCAAAAGTGAATAATAACCGGAAAAGGGAATTCAAAGAAAACAAAGAAAAAAAAATAGCTGTGTAAAAGTGGAGAAAGGAGAAAGGTTTAAAGTGCAAAAGAAAGAGTGACAATGTGTCTCTCTAACCCCTTGAAAGAAATGAAAGAAGTGAAATACTCAAATGAGTCAAAAAGTATGCCATAATGAACCAAAAGAAGTGCTAAAGGGAAGATTGAACCTAAATGAACAAAAACATATCCTACCTTCACCCAAACGCCTTCACAAAGACTCCTCAAAAGCCCTATATGATCTTGAGTTGAGGGAAGCCTACATTAGTGGATACATACATAAGGGGCAAGCATATGGTACCTAAGGCTGGACTTATGACCTTCTTTGTGAGAGAAATGGGTGAAAACAAAAATCCATCAACCTCAGGTTGTGTGTCATTACTCTATAAAGTGAGGTTCGCTTAGGGAGAGTTGAGGATGTGTGAGTTTGGATTCCACAAAGGCCAAGGTATTTGAGAAAGGCGCCTTGATGAAATGAGTCAACCCTTGATGCTCTCGTGTCACATTCGATCCATAGTTCTTAAAAGACTAAAAATGTGTTAATGATGCATTCGTATTGAGGGTCTTCTTCTATTTGCTTGAGGACAAGCAAAGGTCTAAGTTTGGGGGAGTTGATAACTGTGATTTTAACACGTTTTATGCCCATACTTGCCTATGCCTTATGTATGAATTGTCATGAAATAGACCCAGAATGCTTACAAAGTGCGCTTGATTGCATGTTTGAGTGACAAGATGACGAAAGTCAAGAATCAGCTCGAAACGGAGTGAAACCTGCTCAAGTATCAAAAAATCATTGAAGTAGGGACAGGAGGACCTAGCGCGGACCGCACTGATTTGTTGCGCGGCCGCACTAGGAGATTCAGAGAGCACCCATTTCAAGAGTTTCCAAGCGCGGTCAGCGCTCATTTCTACGCGGTCAGCGCTGGTGTCTACGCGGTCGCGCTTTAGTGTTGTGCGGTCCGCGCTCATTAGCCTGTGCGGCCGTGCTACTTCTTTGTGCGGTCCGCGTCCCCAGTTCCAGAAGTGAATGATCGAAGGCCAAGACCCCTACGCAGCCGCGCTGCATTTATGTGCGGTCCGCGCCAGCCCGCAAGGGTATTTTTGTTCGATTTTTCTGGCATAGTATAAATAGAATATTTTATTATTTCTAGGTTATGTTTTAGACATCAAATAGCAGCAGCACTCGTGAGATTCAAGTTTTAGCCTATTTTGGGCATTTTAATCTTGTTTTAACGTGAATTCGTGTAGATTAACTTCCTAGTTAATTATTATGTTGATTTTATCTACTTCTTCTTTAATTTCTGTTGCTATTATGGCTAGCTAAACCCATTAGCTAGGGTTGTGGCTCAACCCTAGTGTGGTTAATTAATGGGTGTGATTGTTTAGTGCTTGAATGATGTTGGGTGTTTGATATTTGGGTTGATTTTATGTTTTAACTAGGATTTGGTGGTTGCAAACACTAAGTCTAGCTTAGTGAGTCTTGACTCTTCTTGAGAAAGAGTGTCTATGACTCCAAAGTTAACCCAACAAGGAATTGGGATGGACCCATGAGAATGGTAGTCCCAATTAACGGGTAAGACCTCGAGAGAGTGATTACCCAACTTGAACCCTAAGTTGCTTGGTTTGTTAGCCTACCCAATTGGTCTCGAGAGAGTCAATTGGGAAAAATCACTCTTTCTACCGAGAGGTGTGAGAGTGAGTGCTATCGTGCAACGGTTATATCATAAGCCCCATAATCATCATTCTCGTATTAGGAATCTCTACCCGTTAGTTGACCGCCTAGGTAAATGCCACGACCTTAGTGCCTTTCTCTATCTTGCATACAATCTAGATTAAATCTCTTCGCATAATCTAGTTATAATTAGTAGTTGTTAAATTGTAGTTGATAATCACAAAAACCCAAAAATGATAGAAGATCAATTAGAAGCAAACGCGCAATTCTAGGCTAAACAAATATCCAACTCCCTTTCTAGCTCCCTGTGGAAATTGACCCCGATACCACTATTGGGTAAAAGTATTAGCGCCCACTCTTCCTAAGGTTGAGTCCGCTGCGACCTAATCACTTTTTGGCGCCATTGCCGGGGACGTAATCACTTTTTGGCGACCTTAGTTTTCACTGTGCACCAAAACAACAACGTGCTTCAAGTAGTTAAAATTCTCACAACCCCTGGTAACATTCCTCACTAATCTCATTCATAGTTTAGTTTAGTTTATTTTATTTTGCTTCTTGTTAGTATAACTTCTTATTTTCTTCTTTCTCTCTTAGTTTTACCTATTAGGGTAGATTTAGTATGTTTATGTGAAACAATGGGTATGATTTCTTGATTAGTAACTGAGTAGGGACAACTAGGACCCATAATTTGAGCAAATAAATTGGACTTACATGAAAATCCCTGTCCTCAGTTCAGTTTTTGCCCTACGCGGCCGCGCATCATTTCTACGCGGTCCGTGCCAGTCTAGCGCGGCCGCACACCAAAACAGTGCGGACCGCATCAGTGAGATTCAGAGAGTGGTGTCTCTGGTGCATCTTGACCGCGGTCCGCGCTCCAGTTTTACGCGGTCCGCGTCAGTCCAGCACGTCCGCGTGACTCTTTTGCGCGGTCCATGCCTCTTCTATTCTGCATTCCTGTTGTTCACCCATGCTTTCAACTATACCATACAATTCACTGCATATGCCTCAACTAACAATGTTAGACTTTCCTTTGCAGATCATGGTAAAGCAGCGAGGGGGAAAAGAACAACAACCTGGGAGTGGCTCCTCCCGAGGGGGAAAAGGGAAGCGGGTTGTTAAACTCACTCCCCAAACTCGGGAGAATATCAAAAAGACCCGCAAGATAATACGGGAAGCTGATAGAGCTGCCTCCCATTCTTCAGGGAGTGAGTACGCCCCATCCCGGAGTATTACTTCTGAATCTTCTCCAACTCACATGTCTCTTTCGCTTCAATTGCATGACTCTCCCTCAGCTTCACCTACCTCCAAGGGACCAACTGATAAAAGCCTCAAGAAACCGGTGAATGTAGTTTTGGACTCGTCTGATGAGTCCGAGGATAGAAGTGAGGCACAATACTCCACCTCCTCCACAGCTTCATTGTCTGGGGAGAGTGCAGGATACGGCAAGGGGGGTGAACCCCAAGTTGGTGGTATTGAGAGAACAAGAAAACCGGAAGCATGGGCTGATAGATTTGTCAGTGAAATAGCCTTCCACAGATTTTGAGAGTGGTGGCCCAAAAGAAAGTTGATTCCGGAGAGGCAATTTATTGATTCTGATCTTCTTCCTCTAAACCCACATGTGCAAGCACAATTCCGAAGTAGAGAGGGTTGGGGGTTCTTCAAGGAACGTTGCATAGTTGCAAATGAACATATGGTGAAAGAGGTTTACTGTAATGTCTATCATGTGGTGAGAGATTCAAAGGTGACAAAAGTGAGGGACAAGGTGGTGATGTTTGATGGGAAGTCTCTGAACGAATTTTTGGGGTTCAATGAAGAAGACGAAACCCAATACTTAGAAAAGCTGGCAATGAAAGAAGAGGTTCGCCCGTGGTTGGCCCAGCACTTGGCAGCTCCGGGCACTGTCCCAGTTTAGTTGAAAGCAGGAGAGAAAATTCTGAGAAACACGTTCAGTTTTGAAGCAAAGGGGTGGTTGACCTTCGTGTGTAGTAGGCTTGACCCTTCAAGTCATGATCACACAGTTCCTATTCCTCGTGCAGTGTTAGTAGCTTCCATTATGGCTGGTTTTCCTCTGAATGTGGGCAACATCATGTCAAGAGTGATTTCTACGGTAGGGCAGGAGACAAACACAAACTACCCCTTCCCAAACACTCTTTCCCTGTACTTCAGAGAGTTGAAGGTAAAGAAGAAGAAATTTGATGTTCAGGTAGATCCAGTGGCCCCCTACTCATGGTACAGTCAGTTGGGTCCCGACAACCCAAAGAGGTCCAAAAAGCCTCAGGCATCCACTTCCACCGCACCTGGCCAGTCTGAGGAGCCAGCGGTTATTGAGCAGTCCACTGAGCCTTCCACTATCCCAGCTACCAGTGAGACATTGCCTCAGGGTCCTTCTTCTAGTGCTGGTCCATCTACTGCAGCACACCAGGATGTCCCTTCCTCGAAGACCCACAGGTTCACTGCCCACCAGCTTGCTCAGTCTCTAGCCAGTTTGAACAACTGGATGTCAGCTGCGACATCCAAGTTGTCAAACTTGGCCACTGTAGTTTAGACACAGTCAACCCTTCCACAGTTGAGATCCCTCCTTCTATTGAGGAGACACTGAAGAAGATCCTGGCCAATCAGGAAAAGATGATGGAGACACAGAATGCCTTGGCTAAGGCAGTTGGAGCACACAGCACAGCACTGGGTAAACTTGCTAGGGAGCACAGGAAATTGAGGAAGCAGAAGGCCTCCAAGGAGTCAGNACACCATCGAGGTCAGACCTCGAAACTTCAAACACCAAGCGTTCAAGAGCAGAGGGAGATGAGTGTAGGCCATCCATGGCCTGAGAGGCCATGGATTCCGGTGAGTTTGAGGTTGAAAATGGTAGAAGACGATAGGGTTTCAAGAACCTTCGAGAGAGTTTTAGAGGGGGGGTGTTTGGAGGCGGCAGAGAGATGGGAAATGAACGAATTAGGGTAGTCGTTTGGGTTTAATTATGGAAGGGTGGATAGGGGCCGATGATCTCAGAGATCAACGGCCAGGATAAAAAGGGGTCTGGGTCGGGTAGTTTTAAACGGGTTAAGGGCTGGGTTAAATTGATTGGGCTGGTCCATTTGAGGTCCGAAATTGGGTTAATTGGGGAATTAATTTGGGCCATAATTGAAACGAAATGGGGCCATATTTTAAATAGCTAGTTTTTCCCTTTTAATTTATAAAAATAGTAAAAAATGATTTCGAAAACAAATTAAAAGTACTGGATCAGTTAATTAATATACAAATATTAATTTAAAAATATTGGAACCAATTTCATAATTATAAAATGTTGTTAATTCTGAAAATAGGCTAAAATTGCAATTATATGCAATTTGGCTTTTAAAATACCAAATAAATTTGTAGAAATGTATAAAAAATTACCCTAGCTATATTTTGGTATAAATATGAGAATAAAATAAGTTATTCACCAAAATGATATAAACCGACCCAAGGCGTAAGAGCCCAAGCGCCAGCCCATATTAAAGGTCGTGCCGAATCAACGTGTAAGAGCCAAAGAAGCCAGCTTAAAATACAAAAACCTAAGGGTCGATGAGCTCGAGTCGAAACCCGACTCGAAGACTGAGCCCGAAACGGTTAACTAAAAGCGCCTNTTCTTTAATCTCTGTTGCTATTATGGCTAGCTAAACCCATTAGCTAGGGTTGTGGCTCAACCCTAGTGTGGTTAATTAATGGGTGTGATTGTTTAGTGCTTGAATGATGTTGGGTGTTTGATATTTGGGTTGATTTTGTTTTAACTAGGATTTGGTGGTTGCAAACACTAAGTCTAGCTTAGTGATTCTTGACTCTTCTTGAGAAAGAGTGTCTATGACTCCAAAGTTAACCATACAAGGAATTGGGATGGACCCATGAGAATGGTAGTCCCAATTAACGGGTAAGACCTCGAGAGAGTGATTACCCAACTTGAACCCTAAGTTGCTTGGTTTGTTAGCCTACCCAATTGGTCTCGAGAGAGTCAATTGGGCAAAATCACTCTTTCTACCGAGAGGTGTGAGAGTGAGTGCTATCGTGCAACGGTTATATCATAAGCCCCATAATCATCATTCTCGTATTAGGAATCTCTACCCGTTAGTTGACCACCTTGGTAAATGTCACGACCTTAGTGCCTTTCTCTATCTTGCATACAATCTAGATTAAATCTCTTTGCATAATTTAGTTATAATTAGTAGTTGTTAAATTGTAGTTGATAATCACAAAAACCCAAAAATGATAGTAGATCAATTAGAAGCAAACACGCAATTCTAGGCTAAACAAATATCCAACTCCCTTTCTAGCTCCCTGTGGAAATTGACCCCGATACCACTATTGGGTAAAAGTATTAGCGCCCACTCTTCCTAAGGTTGAGTCCGCTGCGACCTAATCACGTTGCTGGCCTTTTTGCCCTGTTTTGGTCTTGTTCACTTTAGACTCCTTTATGAGTTGATTTTGAATTTATTTGGCTCGTTTCCCAATATTCCTGCAGGCAAGCACATTTCGTTAGTTTTCGGGAATACCTTTAATTTTTTTTAAGCTAAATAACAAGTACAAGAGAGCAAATAAGCGGTCAAAATCCCTACTTAGCAACTCCCCCAAACTTAAGCTTTTGCTTGTCCTCAAGCAAATAAGGCAATTTCCACCTTCACTAGAAAAAGGGATATTTCAGGTAGCCTAAGGTGAATCAATTACACATCAATTGGGACCAATAATTACCCACAACACATATGAATTATCAACAACGCAATGATTTGACCTTTTGAGTACAATAGTTCCAGTGTGACACTAGAGCATCAAGAGTTGACTCTATTCATCAAGGAAGCTCGCTCTTTCATGTAGGTCATTGTGGATCCCAAACTCCTCCTCCTCAATTCTCCATTAGCAAATCTCACTTTAGAATGTAACTCAAGGATTGTGAAAAGTTCGCTCATCTCTCTCAAAAGAACGTCACAAGTCCCGCTTCAAGTACATAAGCTTGCCCCTTATGTAAATCACCACTAATGTAAGCTCACTCAACTTGAAATTATGTAGGGATTTTGCGGGATGTAATGAAGGCCTTTGGACCAAGGTAGGACTTATTGGAATAGAATGGTTTCATCTTTCCTTAAGCACTCCATTTTTTCTTTTCGGCTCATACTTTGTCGACTCTTTGAGTCATTTTCTTCTTCCTTGGGGGAACTAGAGAGACGTAATGTCACTCTTACTTGATCATGACATTCATTTTTCTCCTTTTCTATTTACTTCGAACTTATCATTCTAATTTTCTTTTGAATTCCCTTCAACTCTTCACTTTATTCACTTTCTTTTTGGCCTTTTTCTTTTTGTTCTTTCTTTCTTTTCTTTACCTTCCCTTTTCTTCATTTCTTTCTCTTCTTTCTACCTTTTATCACTTCAAACTCCTCGTCTCTCCCCCAAACTTATATTTTTGCCAATTGTTTCTCAAGAATACTAAGGAAAGATTGGGTGCCAAGAGAGGGTCATTACAAAACGGGTAAAGATTTGTAACGTGGTTATTGAAAAAGAAAAAGGGCTTAGGCTCAAAGGGGTTGACTAGGGATATCACATTGGTAGGCTATGGAAGATTACAAATTTCAAATTGGATCAAGGAGAGCCAACAATCATTTCTCAAGCCAAGCTACACTTAGAATTTTGCCTAGAAACACATTTGGGGCAAGTTCTAGACCATTAGCATGGGTACTTGGACTTGTAACTAAACATCTCACCTCTCACGCTTTTGGATTGCTAAAAAGAACAGAGTCGAGGGCCCATAAAAATCCTAGCAAATATTAAGAATCACAAATGGCTCGACTTGAACTATTCGATGACTGCTTAAGTCAACACAAGAGTCAAAAGGGTCACAACTAAAGCTATTTTCTGCCAGCAACTTTGATAGGTTACAAGTACTTTACTTTATATTTTGATGATCTAACAAACTTACTCTCCAGAACCAAATAAGGAACATGTTGCACATTTACAAGACCTCAAGATCACAAGATCCCGGGATGGGATTCAGCGGGGAATATGATTCAACCCTTCAGATGTGGAAGGAACAGCTGAGGTACCAGGTCCCTACAAGTTCCCGAGGAGACTGCACGAAGTCAACTTTCCAGTTGGAAAGTTGCTGCCTGCACACGCTACTGTGCAGAACAGTGCTGCAGTCAACCTTCCACAGAAGACTTTTACCTACCTTGCTTGCATCATTGTAAGTGATGTCACACATGTATATATGCATGCAAGGGAGGTAAAATAAATCACTTGAACATTTGACAAGCTCATTAACGTGACTATCCAGTATGCAAGTTTTAAGGACTTCAAGAACAAAGAACAAAACAACTACGGACCAGTTCCCACATAGAGTTATTGTATGTCCTTAGTTGAGTTATAACTTTGTAATATTTCTTTAATTGTAATTCCTATCTAGCTTGTTTGGAAGTGTTCTATAGGAACCCATTTGTAACCCTTAAACCAGTGTGTTTGAGTCTTGGCTAGAGTTAGTCATGTTGTAAAGTCTTTGTAATAGAGTTATTACAAAGTGGTTTGTAATAGAGTATTACAAGTTAGTGAGAGATTAAGAGGTTAACTCCTAGGTTGCATAGGTAGTAATCTAAAAGTTGCTCAGTAGTGAAGTTGAAATCCTACAAGGGTAGGTCGTGGTTTTTAAACCCGTTGAGCTGGGAATTTTCCATGTAAAATTCCTCTTGCCATTTTATTACTGTTGTATGTGTGTGTACTGTTGGACCTGATAGAGAACCTGGTTCTCTATAGAGTTTGGTGGACCCTTATATTCTATTAATTGGTATCAGAGCAGGTTCTTTCTATCAGGTTAACCCCTAGAAAGGATCCTGATGGCTGCTCCTCCAAACTTTGAAGAAGGCCAGTCTACTTACAAACCACCTAGGTTCAATGGACAGTATTATGGATGGTGGAAAACTAGCATGCATGACTTCATCATGGATGAAGATTCTGGGCTATGGGATGTCATATGTGAAGGACCATTTGTTCCTACCAAAAACCTTGGTGACCCACCAGTAGTCATTCCCAAGACAAGGAAAGAATTCAATGATGCAGATAGAAAGGCCATAGAGAAGAACTTTCGTGCTAAGAAAATTCTGGTATGTGGTATTGGACCGGATGAATACAATATCAGCATGTCAGTCAGCCAAAGAAATCTGGGAAGCCCTGCAGACAGCTCATGAAGGAACAACACAAGTCAAGAAATCCATAATCGACATGCTCACAACTGAATACGAGCTCTTAAAGATGCAAGACAATGAATATGTCCAAGAAATGCGTACCCGGTTGACCTCCACCATTAATGAGCTTCACTCCCTTGGTGAAACTATTCCAAGAAACAAGCTGGTCAGAAAGATCCTAAACGTGCTACCCAGTTCTTGGGAAAGCAAAGTGAATGCCATTATAGAGGCAAAGGACCTGCAGGAGCTAACTATTGATGAACTTGTTGGCAATCTAAAGACATATGAGATGAAAAAGAAGAAAGACAGCGAAATAAGAGAGCCCAAGAAGGAGAAGAACCTGGTCCTCAAAACAGAAAACAACGAGTCAAGTGGTGAGATGGTGATATGGCATACCTAACAAGAAGATTTCAGAAGATGGTTCGCAGGAATGGAGGCATTCTAAAAAAGGGAAGTTCTAGCAAGCCAAAGAATTATGATCTCTGTCACAAATGTGGAAAGCCAGGACATTTCATCAAGGATTGCCCTCTCCTAAAGCAGGATCAGTACAAGAACAACTCTGACAAAGCAGCCAAAAGGAACCTGGTTCCTAATAGACGCTTCAATAGAAAAAACGCCGCTGACAATGTTGTGAAACAAGCTCTTGCTGCACGGGGAGATTCATCAAGCGAATCTGGAGAAGATGATGAACCAGGTAATAGCTTTATGATGGTAGTAGAAAGTGAATCAACCGAGTATGATTCAATTTTTGCTTTGATGGCCCAATCTGACGATGAAGATGACGATGATGATGATGAGGTAAATTTTCTAGATGTTCAAAGAAATCTAAAATCTTATTCTCCTAAGAAACTCATGTCTTTGGAAAATGTGCTAATCCATGCTTATCATAGTCTTGTAAATGACAGAGATGTCTTAACAGTTGAACTAGGAGAAGCAGAACAGTCTAGAGATGACCTAGTAATAGTTGCAGTCGATCTAAGAGAGTCAATTGAGAACCTGAAGAAAGTAAGAAATGTCTTAAAGAAAAGGATTAAAAATGTAGAACAAGAAGATGACCTTCTTGTGGTAGTAATGGACTTGAAGGAAACCATTGGGAAACCTACAATGAAAAGTAGGGATGAAAGTTATCAAAAAGGAAAGGAAGTTGCAAGTGAGGCACACATTAAGCTTGAAAATGAGCTAAAGACAGTGTAGTTTAGTCTGTGTGTCGAGCTTGAGAAAAACAAACAACTTCAAGAAGACCTAGGTAGAGTGAAGAGTGATCTTGAAAAATCACTCAAGTGGACCTGGTCCTCTGATGCTATCACTACCATGTACTCAAACAATGGGGGAAATAGGCGGAGGATTGGGTTTCAAAGGGAAAAGATCCCTTACAACCCTCATAGCAAGTACGTTACGATACCTGACACTTGGCTTTGCACCCACTGCAGTAAGAATGGGAATCTTAAAGAAAACTATAAGGCCAGATATCAGTCACAGCAGAAAAAAAAAAGCCTTTGCTGAAAAAGTAACTACTAGTAGAGAACCTGGTCCTTATTAAAAAATGCATAATGCCTGCATGGACCAAAAGATCCCTTATTCACCCCTTTCCTCATTACAAGGGACCCAAATTGGATTGGGTTCCTAAAGCTAACTCCTAATCTTCTTGTGCAGGGAACAATGAAAGGAAGCAACCTACAACGGTACATGGATAGTGGTTGCTCAAAGCATACTGGAAGTACAAATGATTTCCTTTCACTAAAGGCCCTGCAAGGAGGGAGTGTATCCTTTAGGAATGGCAAGAAGGGATACATTCTAGGAGTTTGAAGGATTGGGAAGTCTCTCTCTCACTCAATCAAAAATGTGTACTACATGAACGGCTTGAAGTACAGCTTACTAAGCATTTCCCAAATTTGTGACAAGGGAAACAAAGTCGAGTTTGTGTCAAAAATCTGCACAATGAGGAACCTGGTTACAGGTGAGGTGGTGCTCGTGGCAAAAAGATACAAGAATATCTATGCAACTAATTTTTAGTCGCTGAAGAATGGCGATTTAAGTTGCCTAAGCGTTGTTGATAATGATACTAAGCTATGGCACATGAGGCTAGGTCACGCAAGCTTCACATTGTTGAACAAATTAGTAAGGAAGGACCTAATTCGTGGTCTGCCCAAATCAAGCTTCAAGGATCACAAAGTGTGTTATGCATGTGTGAAAGGGAAGCAAGTCAGATCTTCGTTCAAGCCCAAAAAAGAAGTCAGCGCCGCAAGGCCACTCGATCTCCTTCACATGGATCATTGTGGACCTATGAGGGTGCCGAGCAGAGGAGGAAAGAAGTACATCTTTGTAATTGTCGATAGACTATTCCAGATTCACCTAGACCTTGTTCCTTAGGACCAAGGATGAAACCTTTGAAGTGTTTGTTGCCTTTGTCAAAAAGATCCAAGTGAAGATGGGTAATAAAGTAGCCTCCATCAGGTCTGATCATGGGACGGAGTTTGACAATGCGAAGTTCGATGAATTCTGCACCAAAATTGGATCACTCATAATTTTTTTGCTCCAAGAACACCTCAACAAAATGGTGTTGTGGAAAGGAAGAATAAAACTCTTGAAGACATAGCAAGAACAATGCTAATTGACAGTGGGATCGCAAAATATTTCTGGGCAGAAGCTGTCAATAGTGTGTGTTACTTGGTAAACAGGTGCATGATCCGGTCCCTTCTGAACAAAACTCCATATGAACTGGTGAATGGAAGGAAGCCCAAGCTGACACATCTAAGAACTTTTGGGTGTAAATGCTTTGTTCATAGCAATGGAAAGGAAGCTCTTAGGAAGTTCGATGTCAAAAGTGATGAAGTAATCTTCCTGGGATACTCATCTCAAAGAAAGCTTACAAAGTCTACAACAAAAGGACTCAATGTGTAGAAGAAAGCATTCATATGATCTTTGATGAAGCTCACCTCTCCTGTGAAAAGGACAAACATATTGATCAAGATGGAGAGCCCTTATCTATGCCAGGTGAAGTAATTGACATGGCAAATGGAAAGGCAGACATAATGAGCCATGTCAAGGAATCAGTGAAGAAGATGCAAATACATCTCCATCAATTGGAGAGGAACCTGGTCCCTCAATTACAACAACTGAAGCAGAAAACACGGTTGTTGATGCAGTCCAAGGAACCCCACTCTGTGAAGTAAGAAACGCTCAAGAATCCCAGTCAGATGTGCCTGGTTCCTCAACCAATGATACTCAGGCACCAAATTGGAGGTTCAAAAGCTCACATCCTCTTGACAACATAATCACTCCTCTTGACTCAGGAGTTCAAACCAGATCAAAACCAAGGAACTCACTTGCCTTCTCAGCTTTTCTTTCCCAAATAGAGCCCAAAAATATAAAGGAAGCGCTAAAAGATGCAGACTGGATCACAGCCATGCAAGAGGAGTTGCATCAATTTGAAAGGAACAAGGTATGGCACCTGGTTCCTCGACCTGCTGATCGAACCATTATAGAAACCAGGTGGGTATTCAGAAACAAGCTTGATGAGTTTGGAAATACAATAAGAAACAAGGCAAGACTTGTGGTTCAAGGCTATAATCAGGAAGGAGGGATTGATTATGATGAAACATTTGCTGTTGTAGCTCGAATGGAAGCCATTAGAATTCTGATTGCCTTTGCATCTCATATGGAGTGCATTTCTAAATGGCTATTTAAAAGAAGAAGTCTATGTCAAGCAGCCTCCTGGTTTTGAGTGTCACGAACACCTTGATCATGTGTTTAAACTATATAAGGCATTGTACGGGTTAAAAGAGGCTCCCAGGTCTTGGTATGAAAGATTGTCAAAATTCCTTATGGAAAACGACTTTGCAAGAAGGAAGATTGACAACACTCTTTTCCGAAAGAAACGAGGGAGGAACCTACTCATTGTTCAGGTGTATGTCGATGATATCATCTTCGGAGCCATAGCTGACTCTCTCTGCGAAGAATTTGCTAAACTCATGGGGAGTGAATTTGAGATGAGTATGATGGGAGAACTGAATTTCTTCCTAGGACTTCAAGTGAAGCAATCTAAGAAAGGAACATTGATAAGTCAACAAAAGTACATCAAGGAGCTGCTGAAAAGGTTTGATATTGAAGCCTCACGCCCATTGCAACACCTACTCGTCTAGACATAGATGAACCTGGTACCCCTGTAAACCAAACCATGTATAGAGGAATCATAGGGTCACTATTGTATCTCACTACAAGCAGACCAGACATTGTTTTTAGCGTGGGTCTCTGTGCAAGGTTTCGATCCAATCCAAAAGAATCTCATCTGAAGGCTGCCAAGAGAATAATGAGATATCTCAAAAGAACACAGGGCCTGGTCCTCTATTATCCTTCAGGAGACAGTTTTGATCTTATTGGGTATGCTGAAGCTAATTATGATGGATATCTGGTGGACAGGAAAAGCACTTCTGGGATGGCACACTTCCTGGGTTCCTACTTAATCTCATGGGGTACAAGGAAGCAAAATTCTATGGCACTTTCAACTGCAAAAGCTGAATATGTAGTAGTTGCCTCTTGCTGTGCTCATCTTTTGTGGATCAAGCAACAATTGGAAGATTTTGGAGTATTCTCAGACTGTGTGCCTCTCTTATGTGATAATACTAGTGCACTCAACATGGTGAAAAATCCGGTTCAACATAAGAGGACAAAGCACATTGATGTACGTCACCATTTCCTCAGAGACAATGTTGAGAAAGGGCTTATATGCATGAAATTCTACAGCACTAAAGACCAAATTTTAGATATATTTACCAAGGCCCTGAGCAGAGAACACTTTGAGCAAAATCGCCTAGCATTGGGGTTGATAAAACCCAATTGAGAACCTGGTCCCTCAATGATTGGCTATGAAAGAAAGGTTCAGGTAAACTTAGCTAAAAGGTGTTTTCTGGTAAAGTCTAACTCATCTCTATACCATTACAGGTAGACACGCTTGATGATTATAGAGCAAATAAGCATTTGAAGTTGTACACTGGTAAAAAGGGCAAAGCTTACAGACAAGAGATCAATCAGGGAACCTGGTTCTCCTGACATTGGTTAGTAGTTTCTATGTTCTCTCATGCACAATTCTGAACAATCAAAACAAGTGCCACATCATCAGCTTGTCAGCATTTAGTTTGCATTTTTTAAACCCAAACGCCTCACCAGTTATAAGATCGACCCATCTCCCTAAGACCTGCCGCCCTTTTTCTAACCAATCCCTCTATCATCATAAATACATCTATTTCCATCACCACACTTCACACATCAACACTTCCAAACCTGTTCCTTGTCCTTTCTCTCTTCAGGTCACAAAATCTTTTCCTCCTTTCACCATGGCTGAAGATAAATCGATCTCTAGTACTATCGAGTCCTCACCAGTCGAAACATCCGCACCAGTCTCTCCTCCTCACACTACTGATAACCAAAACCCTTGAACAGAGTCACCCCCACCCTTCATCTCCTCTCCTACCCATTTAAGTTCCTGCTCTCTCAAGAGTTACCCAGCATCAACTCTCGCATGAGGTGTTGCTCAGAGCTCATCTCTCACCTCGCCAAAAAAGAGGGATGTCACGAATATTAGTGGGAATGAAGGAAATCAAAAAATCTCAAGTTCTCCTATAGAAGAAAAGTCAAAAACAGACCAAGTTGAGAGAAATAAAGTCATCGACTCAACAGAGACTGCTCCCGAACCTCAGTCCACAGGTGCCTCTCCTATTTCTCCTAAGCCTCTCATGAATGTGCAAGAAAAGGAAGCAATCGAAAATATGTTGTCCATCGTATTTAAAGGGGTTTAATGTCGGAGGAAGTGAGGATGGTCTTATGACTCAGGGGGAAACATCTGAACCTGTTGAGGAGGATAGTGAGCGTGTGCCTGTTGATCCTTCGGCATAGGAAGATACTACTGGGGAACCTGTTAAAGGACCTGATCCGCCTTCAGTTTAGGAACCTCAGGTCAGTACTGACCCTGCTCCCACTCCTCGTTTAGATATTGAGCCTCTGAATGTAATCATGCCTGAGACAGGTCCTGCATCTGGCAATCAAAAGGAGAATAGTGAGGAAGATTTTGATGACTTACCAATCTCTAGTCTGCTTGGGCGAAGAGTAGCTGTTAGTGAAGAGCCCACTTCTAAGCAACCCACAACAAGGTTGCAAAAGAAGGAGGCTCTTGATTCTGCTCTTAAGAACAGTCAGACAAAATCAAGGACGAGACAATTAGTGAAAGATGGCAAAGTTGTAAATGAGGAGTTAGTTCCTGTTGTGAGTGTGGATCAAGAAGAAGAGGAACCTAGTACGTTGACTAGGAAGTTGTCACAAAAGCATGTTCTTCTCAAACCAAAAAGGAGATCTTCAGTGTTTTTGGAACGTCGCACTAGGCTTACTGATGCTGCTGCTACTGAGAATATGGAGAAAGACTCGGGTGAAAAGTCTACAAATTCTGATAACAAGAAAAAGGGTATCCGCAAGGCTGCTTAGAGAAAGGCTGATACTACTGGTGAACCTGGTTCCTCAAAGAAGACCAAGGTTGATGATCCGCAAAGTGCTTGGAAAGAAAGATTGAGAAGTCAAAAGGCACTATGGGGGCGTACATGCGCCTCTGATGTCTTGGAGGAGGCTGATATGAGACAGTTGGTTGAGATCTGCGATTTCCAACAATGGACACATTTGTTCACAGGTGATGCTACTAGGGTATATGAGGAGGAAGTTCAAAGCTTTTATGCCAACTTGTACAAGGTTGAGGATGGTCACATTTGCTCCTTGGTAAATGGCGTTGATATGGTATTAGACGTTGTTTTGCTGGGATCTATTCTTGGTGTGCCCGTTGAAGGGTTATCTAGTGTTCAAGGAGTTTGCACTCAGAACTTCAGAAATGCAATCTTGAAGGACAGAGTGGTTCAGCAGGGGGAACGAGTTAAGAAGAAGGCCTCCCTTCCTGTTTACCAATTGCTATTTGAAATGGTAAACAAAGTGTTACTGCCTCGAGCTGAGTGACGATCCATCATCACTCGTGCAGACTTGTTCCTCATGGAAGCACTGGATGACTTTACTACCATCAATCTGCCTAGGATCATGATAGAGCACATGAACAAAGTGGCTGATTTTAGTGATGGTAATCATGAGCTGCCATATGGGTTCATTCTTACCAAGGTCTTCGAACACTTCAAGGTTCCTCTCGGACCAGTTAAATTGGGTGCCTAGCGCCGTACCCCTTCTTAGAATTAGAACCAGAATTGCTTTAAAATTGGGAACCTACGGGTCTTTAAGATTTTCAATACCCACGTTTCCCTAGCAAACTTTTTCAAAAAGCACTCTTGAAGAATGTGAGTGTATAGAAAAAATTGGAGGGGTTGCAAGCACTTCAACTATTTCTCAGTTGATATGCTCAAAACAGTGATACTACTGAGATAAGGTAATTGAATGGAAGGAATGCTATCCTTGAGACTCAGATAAGTCAGCTGCAAGAGGCACTTGGTTCCAGTCATTCTCAGAACGAAGAGGTTGCTAGCCTGACTAAGGAGAACACTGGTCTCAGGAAACAAGTGGAGGACCTGAAAGAAAGACTGCTCAATGAGCAAATGTCAGCAAATGCTCATATGGATCTAGTTCTCCAAACAATTTCCTCTGCTTCCAAACTTTCTCCTCCCAATGCCTCTTAGATTATGTCCCCTCAATGTCCAGTCTCTCCGTGTCAGTTCTTCTGATGATATCTTGTGGTACTTTTGTTTGTTTGTTCTACTGTGTGGATGTGGTAGTAACATTGATTCTGCTCCTGCTGTAAAATCCAAAACTTTGTTAATGCAAGCTTATCCCTTGTTGTTGTTTGTACTGTGCTTTTATGCTCTGTTCTTAATCATGACTGTGTGCACATATGTGGCATGAGTTAACTTATAACTAGACTTCCCTCTTGCTTCACTGATTCTAATCTTTTTATGATGCCAAAAGGGGGAAAAATAATTGCACTAATAAAGGGGGAATGTAGAGCTTGAGGAGGAACTTAAGGTCATTCTGGTTCACAATTTGGTTCTTTATGGCTCTTTCTAGGATTTTCAATTATAAGTTTGTCATCATCAAAAAGGGAGAAATTGATAGGTTACAAGTACTTTACTTTATGTTTCGATGATCAAACAAACTTACTATCCAGAACCAGATAAGGAACCTGTTGCACATTTACAAGACCTCAAGATAACAAGATCCCAGGATGGGATTTAGCGGGGAATATGATTCAACCCTTCAAAAGTGGAAGGAACAGCTGAGGGACCAGGTCCCTACCTGTTCCCGAGAAGACTGCACAAAGTCAACTTTCAGCTGGAAAGTTGCTGCCTGCACACGCTACTGTGCAGAACAGTGTTGCAGTTAACCTTCCAGGGAAGACTTTTTACCTACCTTTCTTGCATCATTTTAAGTGATGTCACACATGTATATATGCATGCAAGGGAGGTAAAACAAATCACTTGAACATTTGACAGGCTCATTAACGTGACTATCCAGTAAGCAAGTTTCAAGTGCTTCAAGAACAAAGAACAAAACAACTATGGACCAGTTCCCACATAGAGTTATTGTATGTCCTTAGTTGAGTTGTAACTTTGTAATAGTTCTTTAATTGTAATTCCTATATAGCTTGTTTAGAAGCATTCTATAGGAACCTATTTGTAAACCTTAAACCAGTGTGTTTGAGTATTGGCTAGAGTTAGTCATGTTGTAAAGTCTTTGTAATAGAGTTATTACAAAGTGGCTTGTAATAGAGTATTACAAGTTAGTGAGGGACTAAGAGGTTAATTCCTAGGTTGCATAGGTTGTAATCTAAAAGTTTCTCAACAGTGAAGTTGAAACCCTACAAGGGTAGGTCGTGGTATTTAATCCCGTTGAGCTGGGAATTTTCCACATAAAATTCCTCTTGCCATTTAATTACTGTTGTGTGTGTGTGTACTGTTGGACCTAATAGAGAACCTGGTTCTCTATAGAGTTTGGTGGACCCTTATATTCTATCAAACTTGTTTTTAACCATACGATCATAGGTAAATATGTTAGTACCAAGTGAAGCATGTTTGAGACCCCTTTTATTCATTACTACTATATTTGCCAAAACATAAAAGAAAACGGACTCAATCCCTTAAGAAGGTTGTCACGCCATCCATCGTTGGGAAGAGCCACCCGATTCACACATAATCCACCTTTGGAAGGAACCGTGGCATTAAGAAAACCAAAGGCGTATTGCTCACTCAAAACGTAAAAAGAAACTAGCAAATTAAAAAGAAGCTACTATAGTAAATAAGAATTTATACTACTAAGGAAAAGCAAACTAAAGAAGCTATGAATTAAACTACGGAAAGCGAGATAAATGAATATACAAACCGAAGTCAAATGAATATATACATAAGGGAAATGAATATATACATAAGGGAAATGAATATCTACATCAAATGGGGTACACATACCAAAAGAAAAGTAAAGATGAAAGAAAAATAGTATCAGAGTTATTACAGGCCAAATGTCAAATGTCAAAGTCAAATAATCAAAATAGACCACCCCCAAATGAAAATAAGCATTGTCCTCAATGCTTGATAAAAATAAGAACAGGGAAAGGGTAGAGAGTTAAGAGAACTCCCTATATGGTCTCAGTTTGCATAGGATCATCAGCACCCTCGGTCTTAAGTTGTATCTCATCATCACCTGGCTGAGGGACAACAAGGTTGCTGAGCATCTGGATCATCTCCTCAGCGGTGTGGGCAGTCGCAGCCAGCTCCTCAAATTGGCCGGCTGCTGCCTCTGGTGCCTCAGGTACTGTTGGTGGTGCCTGTGCTGCTGGTGCTGCTGACTCCATAAGCAGGTCCAATGGTAAATCATCGGTAGATGTAATCTTCTCAATCTCTTTTCTCAGCTATCCACTAACTTTTTTCATGCCTGAGACTTCCGCATCTTCTTGACCTGTTTGTCCAAATCCTAAATGACTTTCCCTTGTGCCACCACTTTAGCCATGAAAGTCTTCTGGTCGGCCATAATCTTCTTCATTGTTTCCTCCACTGACGGAAGTACCTATGGCTCTGCTGGGGCTGAGGATTGTGCTGTAACAGTACTAGATATATCAGTCAGCGTTGTAGTAGCTGCTTGCATCCAGTTGTTGAGACTCACCAATGTTTGGGAGACTCACAGCTCAGTTTGAGGATAAGTAAATGAAGCCGGCACTAATAATTGCACTGATAGTCTAGCAAAAGCAGGTGGTCCAGAAGATGAAGGTGGCATGGTTGCTGTCCCGGTGGAAGTACCGGCTGCTGTGGAAGGCTCGGCAGTTGTATCAGTAACTACTACCTCTGGCTCCTCAGACTGGCCAGCAGAGGTAGTAGCTTTACCCTTGAATTCGGGTTGTCAGCTCCCTGGAGGTGGTACCATAAAAAAAGCTTCTTAGCCTTTACCTCGGTGTCACAATTCCCCAGCTCCACCTTTTAATCCTTGAAGTATCCTGTGAGGAAGTTGGGGTACGGATAGGATCTTTCACCCTTCTGGACAGCTAAAGAGATGTTGGTGGACATGATGGCACCAACATTTATCGGATACCCAGCCATTATGGATGCCACCAAAACTGCACGGGGAAATGGGAGGATGTTCTCATTGAGGCATGGATCAATGCGGCTACACACGAATGTCTGCCACCCTTTTGCTTCAAAGTTTAGGGTGGCTCGGACTATTGGAACCCCTGTTGTGAGCCACGGAGGTGTTGACCCTCGGATTGCCAGAATCTCAGCTAGCCATGGGCGAAGTGCATCACCCATAGCTAGCTTCTCCAAGTTTTGCACTGCTTGTACTTCTTCAAACCCTACATATGAGTTCAGTGCACTGGAATCAAAATGGATTTTCAAATTTCGGACTTTTGTCACCTTGGTACCCTTTTTAATGTGAGCAACGTCGGCGTAGAATTCTTTGACCAAGTGCTCATTTGCATCTAGAACGTTGTGGGTGAACCATTTCCATCATTTGCGCTCCTGGAATTGTCTAAGGACATCGGGGTTGTGCTTGTTCAAATCCTTCATCAAGAATTGTCGCTCAAGAGTGAGCGACCTCTGTGTCCACCATTCTCTAAATTTCGCAAAGACATTGGCACTGACAAATCTGTCCTCCCATATCTATGGCCTCCTTGACCTCTCTAAACCTCCCACTGCAGTATCGCCCCCTCTACCATCATCTAGGACATCATCATCACCGTCTAGGTTGATTGGAGTAGGTGGGGCATGTGAGGAAGAGGGCTCAGAATCTTGACTACCCTCTTTCGAACCTTCAGACGAACTGGCAGCGGAAGATGACTCATCTACAAAATGAAATCTCCCCGGGATTTGTTGTGATTGGGCTTCCGGCAATGCTTGCATGGAGTTACCTTCGGAAGCTTCCCCGAATGGTACATACTCACTGGTCTCAAAGGTATCACGGGCTCTATTGGATGTGGCTTTCTTACTTATTGCTCTTTGGATTGCTAGAGGAAGGTTGCTTCTGCCTCGACCCCGGCCTCGGGAGGGTTCTGCCCTCGCTCTTGATATATCTCCTTTGCCACGTGATCGAACCATTGTCTACAACACATAAGTAATAGAAATCAATTAGAATTGAAGCTCATAATGTATACAAAATCATTGTTCAAAGTTGTAGGAAAACATTCTCAGAAGGGAAGCGCGGAGCGCAAAAAAGTGAGTGCGGCTGCAAACTGCCCAGTGCGGACCGCACAAAAGTGAATGCAGCCGCACAACCAAGAGTGCGACTGTGAGCACGTGATTTTTGTCACGCTTAAATTACTCCTATAAAATTCCTTAGAATTAGAATTTTTCTTTATTATTTGAATTTTTAGGAATTAATTGGATGATTTTGTGCCTTATTTGCATTTTTGTGTGCATTTTAGTTGCCATAATTCATAAAAAAGAA
This sequence comes from Nicotiana attenuata, assembly GCF_001879085.1. Lineage (NCBI taxonomy): Eukaryota > Viridiplantae > Streptophyta > Magnoliopsida > Solanales > Solanaceae > Nicotiana > Nicotiana attenuata. Next base: position 57,662,066 of record NC_031990.1, on the reverse strand, counting down.
TAAAATAGTGCATTTTCATTTAGAATTCGATTTTCATATTTTTAGTTTCACTAGTTAATTAATATTATCAAAAAAAACACAAGAGAAATAACAAAATAGTCCCTTTACATTTTTGTCTAGTTTTCTTTTTAAATTAGGTTAGTTAGTTTTAGGAAAATTAATTAATTTAGTTTTGGAGTTAAATCAGGTCTATTAGTTTTAATTTTGTATTTAACAAAAATCAAGAAAAAAAAATAAAAAATAATAATAAAAGCAAAGGAAAGAAAATTAAAGGAAAATGGGGTCTTGTTAAAAAACCCAGTTTTGGGCCAAATTTGCCCCCAACCCAGCCCAAACACAGAACCCTGAGATCGGAGCCCAAGCCAAACCCCCCCAAACCCGCCCTCGATCCAGTCCAAACCCAATACCCGGTCCAGCCTTTGTTATATCAAAACGACGTCGTTTAATGGCCTTTGAACCATGACCGTTGGATCAATCCAACGGTCCGGAACTAACTAGGATGTTTGATATATAAATGTCCTAATAACCCCCTACCCCCAAAATCATCTCTCAGAATACCTCTGTTACACACCACCACCCTCCACCACCTTCCGCTGTCTGCCGCCGGCCGGAAATCGCTTCCGCCGGCGACGATCACCCAATGGCCACCAAAAATACACCCCTGCTTCCCCTTATCCTCCTCATTACGGATCCAAGCCTAGTTTCCCTCAAATCCCCCTCGAATCCTTCAAATAAGAGAAACCCTAGCGCCGCCTCCGCCGTGTACGGCGGCGCCGCCTCCCAAACCTCCCCAAAATCACACCCCAGACTCTCCTCACCTCCCTCTTCCCAAATCCTTACTCATCCTCCTTCAAACACCCCTGGAGCTCTTCGAATTTCCAATCGAAATCGGGTCAATGCCGGAATCTGAGTCAAAATCTTTTCCTGGGCCGGTAATGGGTCAAAACCCATGCTAATCGACTATTCTATGTAAGAATGAGAGATTGGCATGGATTTTGACTCATTTTGAGGTCCATCAATCTATGCAAAGTCATTCCAGGTTCAATCTTATTAGGTATTTTTCCCTTTTTCGTTTTTTGTTCTTTTCTTTTCTATTCATTTTTCTTTTGTTCATACTCGTCTCCTTCTCTCGTCATGTCCCAGAATGCTTCTCTTTGGGTCTGCTTACCTTCATCATTTTATTTACTTTTGTGCTTGATTTAGGATTCTGATTTTTTTGTTCACTCATGCAAATGGTCTGGGAGCGCCGAGAATTATGTAAAAAGCTGGGACCATGAAACTGGGACGAGAATGGTCTGGTGTAAAAAGGGAATTCTCGGCGCCAATCGGTGTGACAGTCCGCACAATTCATGCACACAATTTTCCTAACTCAGATAGCTGCGAACCAACAAAAGTGTGTGCGGCCTCATAGCCTCTAGTGCGGACCGCACAAAAATGAGTGCGGCTGCAAAATTTGAATGTTACGGGCAGTGACTTAGGGTTCATGCAAACAACAACAACAACATACCCAGTAAAATCCCACTAGTGGGGTCTGGGGAGAGTAGAGTGTACGCAGACCTTACCCCTATCCCGTAAAGGGCAGAGAGGCTGTTTCCAGGAGACTCTCGGCTCAACAGGAAAGGCAATAATATCAGAAAAGAAATAAGAGAAAAGACATGTAACAATAAAAGATACCAGAAAAAAAATAACCACAACAAATAAGTGAAAGGACAACAACACAAAACTATGCAAAACACCAATGTGAATACAACAAAGACCGCTAACAAACCTAACGAAACTCTAACAGACTACCCGGTACAAAGAGGGAAGAACTCTCGACTACCCCCTAGCCTACCACCCTAATGCTCGACCTCCACATGTTCCTATCAAGAGCCATGTCCTCGAAAATCTGAAGTCGCGACATGTCCTGCCTGATCACCTCGCCCCAAGACTTCCTAGGCCGCCCTCTGCCTCTTCTCGTACCTGCCAAAGTCAACCGCTCACACCTCCTAACCGGTGCATCTAGGCTTCTCCTCCACACGTGTCTGAACCATCTAAGACGTGCTTCCCGCATCTTGTCGTCCACGAGAGCCACGCCCACCCTCTCCCGAATATCTTCATTCCGAATCTTATCCAGCCTAGTGTGCCCGCACATCCATCTCAACATCCTCATTTCTGCTACTTTCATCTTCTGGATATGTGACTGGCCAACACTCGGCTCTATACAACATGGCCGGTCTAACCACCGCTTTATAGAACTTACCTTTGAGTTTTGGTGGCACCTTCTTGTCACACAAGACTCCAGACGCTAACCTCCATTTCATCCCCCCCACCCCTATACGGTGCGTAACATCCCCATCGATCTCTCCATCTCCCTGGATAATTGACCCTAAGTACTTAAAACTTTCTCTCTTAAGGATGACCTGTGAGTCAAGCCTAACTTCCACATCCGCTTCCCCCGTCACGTTGCTAAACTTACATTCCACATATTCTGTCTTAGTCCTACTCAACTTGAAACCTTTAGACTCTAGAGTCTGCCTCCATACCTCCAGTCTCCCATTAACGCCGCCTCGCGTCTCATCAATTAGAACTATATCATCAGCGAACAACATACACCATGGCACCTCTCCTTGGATATGGTGTGTCAGTGCGTCCATCGCCAGAGCAAATAAGAACGGGCTGAGCGCAGATCCTTGGTGTAATCCCATAACCACCGGAAAAGGCTCTGAGTTACCTCTACAGTCCTAACCCGAGTCATAGCTCCATCATACATATCCTTTATCGCCCTAATGTAAGCCACCGGCACACCTTTCACCTCCAGACACCTCCAAAGGACGTCCCTAGGGACCTTTTCATATGCCTTCTCTAGGTCAATAAACACCATATGCAAATCCCTCTTCCTATCCCTGTATAATTCCACCAACCTCCTGATAAGGTGGATTGCTTCCGTAGTAGAACGGACCGGCACAAACCCGAATTGGTTTTCCGATATAAACACCGCCCTCCTTATCCTCATTTCCACCACCCTCTCCCAGACTTTCATGGTATGACTTAGTAACTTGATACCCCTATAGTTGTTACAATTCTGGATATCCCCTTTGTTCTTGTACACCGGAACCATTGTACTCCACTGCCACTCATAAGGCATCCTCTTTGTCTTGAAGATAACATTAAACAGCTCAGTCAGCCACTCCAAGCCTGCTTACCCGCATATCTCCAAAACTCTACTAGAATCTCGTCAGGTCCGGTCGCTTTGCCCCGACTCATCTTACCCATCGCACCCACGACCTCCTCAACCTTAATGCGCCTACAATACCTAAAGTCTCGGTGACTCTCGGAGTGCTCCAATTTCCCTAACACGGTGTTTCCATCCCCCTCTTCATTCAGAAGTTTATGAAAGTACGACTGCTATCTTTGCCTAATATGGGCCTCTTCTATTAATACTCGACCCTCCTCGTCTTTGATACACCTCACTTGATCCAGATCGCGAGCCTTCTTCTCTCTGTCTTTGGCCAATCGAATACTCTATTCCCACCTTTGCCCCCTAGTTCCTCATAAAGCCGACCAAAAGCAGCAGTCTTAGCCTCTATGACCGCTACTTTTGCCTCCTTCCTAGCCTCCTTATATCTTTCTCTGTTCGCTCTCCGTTGATCCTCGTCGGTGCTCTCTACTAACTTAATGTACGTCGCTTTCTTGGCTTCCACTTTACCTTGGACCACATCATTCCACCACCAGTCACCTTGGTGCCCGCCATAATAGCCTTTCGAAACTCCTAACACCTCTCTTGCTGCCTCCCTTATACAGTCCGACGTCGCCGTCCACATAGCGCTAGCGTCCCCACCACTCTTCCATGCACCCATATTTGTCAGCCTTCCCTCTAACTCTTGCGCATTATCCTTAGACAAAGCTCCCCACCTTATCCTCGACGGACCCCGTAAAAACCTCTTCTTCCTCTTCATCAAAATACCGACGTCCATCACTAGGAGCCTATGTTGAGTTGTGAGGTTCTCACTCGGGATCACCTTGCAATCCTCGCACAACCCCCTATCACACCTCCTGAGGAGGAGATAGTCAATTTGAGTCTTAGCCACCATACTCCGGAAAGTAACCAAATGTTCCTCCCTCTTCGGAAACATAGAGTTCACGATCACCAACTCAAAAGCTCTAGCGAAATCCAATAGTGAGGTACCACCCCCGTTCCTATCACCAAAGCCGAAGCCACCGTGCACCTCACCATAGCCACCAGCAGACGACCCAATATGACCATTGAAATCCCCTCCTATGAATAGCTTCTCCGTCGGCAGAATACCCCGCACCACCTCATCCAGCGCCTCCCAAAAGCGCCTTTTTACCTTCTCGTCCAAGCGCGTTTGCGGCGCGTAAGTGCTAATGACATTCAGAGTGCTCCCTCCAACTACTACCTTAATCGCCATCAATCTGTCATTCACCCATCTTACCTCTACCACCGAATCTCTAAGCTCCCTGACCACCAAAATGCCCACTCCGTTCTTGCCCTTCACGACCCCGGAGAACCACAATTTATACCCGTCTACATTCCTTGCCTTCGATCCTACCCACCTAGTCTCCTGCACACACGCTATATTGACCCTCCTCTTCTGGAGAATCTTAGCCAGTTCTATAGACTTACCCGTCAACGTCCCTATATTCCACGATCCAACTCTCAACCTACAGGCTACCTTGTTCCCTTTGCCCCCTTTGGGCCCTGTCCCACCCCCCGACCCTTGCCCTACCCCCCTTCCCACTATTCGACCTCCCCAAGGACATGACCCTACTCTGCCATTACAAACCACAGTCTCTATACCTACGAAGGTCTAAAAATGAAACGGAGAAAAAAGCACCACACAAAACAAGAAAGGGAGCAAATAGTAACTACAAGTCCACTAAACTGACTAGACTATACGAAATACTATGCTAATAAAGTAAATAACACAGGGGACAGAGAAACAAGAGGCGGGAGGTACCAATTCCCGTGAATAGAACCTGGAACTCCCGACTTGGTATACTCCCGATGCTGCGGAACCTGGCGTATAGCTGCTACTTTACTGCTTGAGCACGTGCACCTCCCAAAAATGATACCTGCAAAATACACAAACACCCACGGAACCAGGAGAATAGGGTAGCAAAAAACCTAGAAATGAAAACCAATATCTTCTACAAATTACCCTTAAAGCCAAAAATTCATTTTATATCTTTTGAGATCACAAGAAAAAAAAAATCAATAGCAAAAATCCGTTTTATACCCTTTTTTAACTTAATTTACGTTTGAAGAAAAATAATCAGTAATTAACAATGAAGGAAAAAATTTGCAGTTTTATTATGTGCAGAGGATTCAGAATACATGAAAAAGAAATACGGCGATTATTTTGGTATTTTTGTAAGAATGCTGGTGGAAGAAGGGGAAACGTGGGACGTATTCCGCGTAGCTAACGACGAGTTTCTGGCGGATGATGAGATCGGAGAATATATTGTGATCACCGGTAGTTGTAATGACGCTCACTGTAATGGTTTGTGGATCTGTAAACTACTCAATCTTAAAATCGAAATTGATTTTCAAAATGGCTATAGCCGAAAAAGTATTCTGGTAACAAACCCAAGACTTTCAAAATCCTTCAAGGCCTACTAAAGAATAGAAATTCAAGAAAGTATGTAAGTAAGTAAATATCAAGTAAAAAGGAAGGAGAAATTGATTCTTAGCAGCAACGTCGATGCGCCAAAAACTTGTCAAACCTATGTCGGAGTTTGGCCGAGAAGAAAGGTTCAGAGAGAAAACCCTCTGTTCTAGACCCAGAAAATATGGTTGAATCTTATATTTGCTTCAACACCAATAGCAAGTCGTCGACGGAATTAACGGACGTTTTCGCCAGCAGCAAAGCAAAGGCGATAACTTTAGTTTTTCAGAGTATATTGACTTTACTCTTTTACCATGGTTAAAAGCACTGGTTTCTACTGTAGTTGACCCACAAGCCACTACTCTCCGTTGATGGATCTACCATGCAACTTTTTCACAATTTAGACATGGTTTGAGCAATTAAACATGTTTGGCTACTTACCCAGGCCCCAGTTAACGTTCAAGGTGCTACCCACATGAATCTAAGCAACAATGACTAACTATTGACATTTTTAGGCATGTAATTAACCCTAAATCAAAGAATAAAACAAAACAAAAGATAAAGAATCTATAGATGAAATTAACATTCCAATAATGAAGATGCAGGTGAGAATCAAACTTGATGAAATGAGGGAAGATTTGAGAGCAGTGGGGATATGCACTGTGTTAGCTTAGTCGGAGAGTGTAAAGTGTAAAAATATGTAAGAGGCTCTATTTATAGTTTTGACCCGTCGGGCCTAGATCTATCTGAGTGCGGCCCCATAATTTTGAGTGCGGCTGCACACCTTACCTGCCCTTGTGAAGTATTGCTGCGGACTGCACAAAAGTGAGTGCGGCCGCAGAATTAGTGCGGACCGCACAAAAATGTATGCGGTCGCAATTTGTTAAGAAGTTTTGACAGGCTAAACTTCAGAGACTATGCATTTTTGCCCTTCCAGTTGTGCGACCGCACACAGAATTGTGCGGCCGCAGAGTGATTGTGCAGTCCACACTTTTGCAATACTTAGCCAAATCTTTCATGCACAGTCCCTGCAATGCACACCCATTCCTGCATAGACTTCAAAACTAGTTAGCACAAAACAAAGTCTATCTAATCTAAAGAAGAAAAACAAGAAAGAAAAAGACACATGGGTTGCCTCCCAAGAAGCTCCCGATTTAACGTCGTGGCACGATACAGATTACTAATCATTTGAAATGTAGAACCGCCACAATGTGGCCATCATCAACCTTGCCAAGATAATTCTTAACACGGTGCCCATTGACTTTAAACACCTCATTGTTCTTATTTTTCAAATCTAGAGCACCAAAGGGGGTTACATTCACCACTTCAAAGGGGCCACTCCATTTTGACTTCAACTTGCCCGGAAACATCCATAACTGGGAATTGAACAATAGCACAAGATCACCTTCTTTAAACTCCTTGTTGTGGATGTACTTGTCATGGAGTTACTTCATCTTCTCCTTGTAAAGGGATGAACTTGTGTAGGCATGATACCGGAATTCATCAAGCTCATTCAAATGTGCCACTCTTAGATTTGCAGCGATATCCCACTCAAGGTTCAACTTCTTCAAAGCCCACATGGCCTTATGTTCAAGTTCTACCAGAAGTTGACACGCCTTCCTAAACACCAATCGATATGGAGACATCCCAATCGGCATTTTGTAGGCCGTCCTATAAGCCCAAAGAGCATCATCAAATTTTCTTGACCAATCCGTTCGGTTGGCATTCACAATCTTTGACAAAATACTCCTGATCTCCCGGTTGGAGACTTCAACCTGTCCGCTTGCTTGAGGATGGTAGGGGATGGAGACTTTTTGAGTGATACCATACTTGGTGAGTAAGGTATCAAAAGCCCGGTTGCAAAAATGCGAACCCCCATCACTAATAATGGTCCTCGGAGTACCAAACCTTGTGAAGATGTTCTTTTTCAAGAATGCCACCACACTTCAAGCTTTGTTGTTGGGTAAAGCCACGGGTTCAACCCATTTTGACACATAGTCCACAACTACCAAAGTGTAAGTGTTCCAACAAGAGCTCACGAATGGTCCCATGAAATCAATACCCCAAACATCAAAAATATCAATCTCCAAAATAGTGGTGAGAGGCATCTCATTCTTTTTGGAAATCCCACCAGCCCTTTGACATTCATCACAACGCTTGACTAGATCACTAGCGTCCTTGTAGAGAGTAGGCAAATAGAATCCACTAGTCAATACTTTTGTTGCCGTTCGAGCTCCACCGTGATGACCACCATACGGTGAAGAGTGGCAAGCCTCAAGAATTCCTATTTGTGCTTCTTCCGGCACACATCGCTGGATCACACCATCGGTACATATCCAGAAAAGATACGGCTCATCCTAATAATAATCCAAGCAATCCCGTTTGAGCTTCTTCCTTTAGTTTGAAGAGAACTCATTCGGTACAATGCTGCTCACAAGATAATTGGCTAGATCGTCAAACCATGGCATCCCAGTCATTGAAATGACTAACAATTGCTCGTCGGCGAAGGAATCATTGATCTCAAGGCTTGGCCTTCCCTCCTCCTCCAATCGGGACAAGTGGTCCGCCACTTGATTTTCACTACCCTTGCTGTCTTAAATCTCTAGATCAAACTCTTGAAAAAGAAGCACCCACCGCATCAACCTTGCCTTAGAATCTTTCTTGCTCATCAAATATCAAAGCGTCGCATGGTCGGTGTGGACAATCACTTTAGTACCCATCAAATACGGCCGGAACTTCTCCATAGCAAAAACAATAGCAAGTAGCTCTTTTTCAGTCACTGTGTAGTTGACTTGGGCATCATTCATGGTCTTGCTAGCATAGTAGACCGGATGGAAGATTTTATTGATTCTTTGCCCCAACACCGCTCCAACCGCCACATCACTAGCGTCACACATGAGCTCAAAAGGCAAGCTCCAATCCGGTGCGGTAATAATAGGAGTAGTATTCAACTTGAACTTAAGCAATTCGAATGCCTTCATACAATCTTCATTGAAATGGAACTTGGCATCCTTCTCCAAAATTTTACACAAAGGGTTTACCACCTTGGAAAAGTCCTTGATGAACGCGATAGAAACCCGCATGACCCAAGAAGCTCCTCACTCCCTTCACGGATGTAGGAGGAGGGAGTTTGGAGATCACCTCAATTTTTGGCTTGGTCAACCTCAATACCATGTTTTGAAATTTTGAGGCCGAGGACAATGCCTTCCTCGACCATGAAGTGACACTTCTCCCAATTCAATACCAAATTTGTCTCCTCACATCTAGCCAATACCCTATCCAAATTGTTCAAACAATCTTAAAACGAATTCCCAACCACAAAAAAATCATCCATAAAGACCTCAAGAATATCCTCCACCATGTCGGTGAAAATAGCCATCATACACCGTTGAAAGGTCTCCAGTGCATTACACAACCCAAAAGGCATCCTTGAAAACAAGAAAGTACCATAAGGACATGTGAAAGTGGTCTTCTCTTGGTCCTCGAGAGCAATAAGAATTTGATTATAGCCGGAGTATCCATCAAGGAAGCAATAAAAAGCACGTAAGGCCAACCTATCAAGCATTTGATCAAGAAATAGAAGCGGGAAATGATCTTTCCGAGTGACTTGTTGAGTTTCCTATAGTCCATGAACACTCTCCACCCGGTACCGGTTCTTGTTGGGAACAATTCATTCTTGTCATTTGTTACGACAGTCATGCCCCCTTTCTTTGGGACACATTGCACCGGAGACGTCCACGAGCTATCGGAAATGGGGTAAACAACCCCGGCATCCAATGACTTGATTATCTCCTTCTTCACCACCTCTTGCATTGCTTCATTTAGTATCCTTTGATGTTCAACGGAGGGTTTCGCACCCTCCTCCAAAATAATTTTGTGCATGCAAAAGACGGGGCTTATGCCTCGGATATCCGCTAAAGTCCATCCGATTGCTCTTTTCCTCCTTTGTAGCACCTCCAATGTGGATTCTGCCTGCATGTTAGTTAAGCAAGAAGAAAGGATAACCGGTAAAGTAGAAGTAGGGCCAAGGAATTTATACCTGAGATGTGGAGGCAATGGCTATAACTCCAAGGTAGGAGGTCCTCGATTGAGGGCTTTGTTGGAAGACTCTTTCGATTTTCAAGATCCAAAGATAGCTTTCGGGGCTCATAAGTGTACGACACCATGCCTTGCAATTCATTAACACACCCCACATAGACATCACTCTCCTCATCATCATCAAGGTTGAGAAAAACGGCTTCCAATTTGTCTTCAACATTCATGGTGGCACTAGCATCATCAACAATCACATCCGTCACCAAATCCACGAACGAACAAACTTCATTATTATTCGGTTGCCTCATTGATTTGCACACATGGAAGACCACCTTTTCGTCACCCACCCGGAAAGTGAGCTCACCGGCTTTCACATCAACAAGAGCCTTCCCCTTAGCAAGGAAAGGTCTACCCAAATTAATAGGCACCTCATAGTCCACTTCACAATCAAGGATCACAAAGTCCGCTGGGAGGATGAACTTGTCAACTCGAACCAATACATCATCAATAATACCCAAAGGCCTCTTCATTGTTCGATCCGCCATTTGCAACCTCATGGATGTGGGTCTTGGTTGCCCAATTCCTATGCAACATAAGCCTCACCCTCACGCAGCATGTTGTTTTTGCCTACGCAACCTGCGTAGGCTACGTACGGAGGCTACGCAGGTCTGCTAGGATCTATTCCTCTATCTTTTCCCAACCATTCCAAGTTATGCCTTTATCCACTCAACTTGGGGACCGTCAATCCTTCTTACCTTCATGCTCAAGTATTGTAATGATCTTGTTACCCTCGTATGGGCCCCACATATATCAAGATCTCGTTAATCATTCTCCTAAGCTTATATTAAGCTTGATTTTACTAAAAATAAATCTCGGGGCTTTACACTCGGGAACCGTGCTTCCTTAATGTTTTGCATTGCCGATACCAGTTCCACTACGCTGATATTGAAGTAATACTCGAACAATCTGGGTTGATGAAATCTCGGGAGCCCGATACCTCTTTGTCCTGCAATGATCTGTTATTCCGACCACGATCAACTCTCCTATCGATAGCAAACCTACCCGCCGACCGGAAACCTCTGCTACGTCCTTCAGCCCTTTCGTATAGCAAAAACTAACATTTAGAAGACCCTCGATCCGTATTGAAATCATCTTTCAACATTTCCTTATTTCTCTCTCGGTCCCGACCCTTGATTGATGTCGGGAAACCGAGCTAGTCATCCTCTATTCTGATCTTTGATTCGTAGCGGTTGTGGACATCAGCCCATATTATTTCCTGTAACTCGAGAAGACTTTCTTTTAGTTTTCGGGAAGCGTTAGAGCTCCTTGGGTTCAACCTCTTAATGAATGCCTCAGCTGCCCATCCAACTGGCACGGGCGGTAGCAACATCCTTTCCTTCTGAAATCTCGTCACAAAGTCTCGCAGCAGTTTAGATTCTCCATACGCAATTATGAATATGTCGGCCTTTCAGGCATGTACCTTCCTGGCCCCGGCATGGGCCTTGATAAAAGAGTCTGCGAGCATCTCGAAGGAATCTATTGAATGCTCGGGTAAAAGTGAATACCATGTCAAGGCCCCCTTTGTGAGGGTTTCCCCAAACTTTTTCAGCAAGACTGACTCAATCTCGTGTAGAGCTAAGTCGTTTCCTTTTACCGCCATTGTATATGTGGTGATGTGCTCCTGAGGATTCGAGGTCCCATCATATTTTGGCACGTATGGCATTGTGAACCGCTTCGGGATTAACTCCGGTGTCGCGCTTGGTTTGAACGGCAACTGGGTGTATTTCTTTGAATCTTGTCCTTTCAACACTGGCGGTGCGCCCGGGATTTGATCCATTCGGGCATTTATTTCCCTCATAAACCGCATGAATTTGATATTAAAAGGGTTATTCCTGTTATTGTTACTAGATCCTTTGTCGTGCCCCCAGCCCCGTAGAAGCCGACCTCACCCCTCGGTATTTGTGCTATTTGGTTTGCGGGAGCACCAGGAGGAACTGGACCTCTTCCATTCGCGTTGTTGGAAGCACCCGACAATGCTTTCCTCAACTCTGTCATGACCTGATCTTGTCGCGAGAGATGGCCCATAATAGCCTTTTGTTGTTCCCTCAGGATTCTCATTGTTTCCAAGACATGCTCATCTTGAGCATCATCAGGAGTTTCCTCCCGAACGTGTCGCGGATATCGCTCGCCATGGACCAGCGTAGCTTCATCCCCCTCGTTGCGAGTATCGCTGATCGAATTTTTATGTTGAGGCTGATTTCCTAGGGCCTCAATGTTGTACGTGATGCTGACACCATTATATGCCATTTTTTATGATTTTTCGCGAAGAAATAAAGAATTAAACATGTTAGTAATAGACGCAAGGATCACCTCAATTACGCAACTGTCTAAGCCTCGCGGTGGGCACCAAACTGTTTACCCATAAAACAGTACACTTAAATTTGTAACGTGGTTTAAAGACAAGTGAATCGATTCAATCCCAAAATGATAAATAAATTAAATAAAATGCAAGACTTAGCATCAAAATCGAGATAAGGCAGCAGATATCTTGGTGTCACGATCCGGATTTTCCACCCTCGGGAGTGGTGATGGCGCCTACTAATGGGAGCTAGGCAAGCCAAATTTAATTACTTTCTCATTAATAACATAATCCCTTTTTAACAATTATCGGCAATAATATAAAAGCAACGAAATTAAATGATAAGCGGAAGTCTTAAATTATAGAAAACTGAATAGAAATGCGGAAAATTCAACATAGCCTCTACCCAAGATTGGTGTCACAACACTCACGAACTATTAAGAGTACTAAATACAAAGTCTGAAAGAAGATATAACTGTTTTTCTCGAGTACGATGATATAACAGACAAAAGTAAAGGATAGAAGAGACGTCGGGCCTGCGAACGCTAGCAAGGCTACCTTGGAGTCTCGTGGACTGAAAGTGGACTCCCGTACTACTGCTGCTGCTGCTGTCCAAAACCTGGATCTGTGCAAAAGAGCATAAAGTGTAGCATCAGCACAACCGACCCCATGTGTTGGTAAGTGCCTAGACTAACCCCGGCGAAGTAGTGACGAGGCTAGATCGGACTACCACATAAACCTGTGCAGTTATATACATATACAGCGGAATCAAAATACAAGACAAGTAAACAATATGGGAGGGGAAGCATGCTGTGGGGAGATAACAATTTCAAGTAAAAGTTGCCTTGTAATGAAGGAAATAGAACAACTCATACAATAATAAGGAACAGAGATCAACAAGTGCACGGCATCACCCTTCGTGCTTTTGCTCTCATCCTCACCAAGCAATAGTATAATAAATCGTGCACGGCATCACCCTTCGTGCTTTTACTCTCGTTCCTCACATAAAATCAATAGAATCGGCACGGAATGGCACATCGTGCGGTACGGCATCAACCTTCGTGCTTTACTCTCTTTTCCTCACAATAAGCAAACAATGCACGGCATCACCCTTCGTGTTTTACACTCTTTCCTCACAAGAAACAAACAATGCACGGCATCACCCTTCGTGCTTTAACTCTCGTTCCTCACCCAAACAACAATCACAAACAAGGGCAAGGGAATAACAAAACAATAATGAAAATCCCGGCAAGGGAACACAAACAACAATTAAAACCCGGCAAGGGTACAACATCAATAACCTCAACGTCCCGGCAAGGGAAAATATTCAATAATCAACAACGTCCCGGCAAGGGAGCAACTTAAATACTCTTTCTCTTCTTTTCACTTTTGATTCATAATTCACTTTACCACTTGAGCCAATGCTCCAAAGGGTTCAATCGTTTCATATACTTTCACATTGGAAATATAACTTGAGCCAATGCTCCTCGATGTTGAAAGGACACAATTTACTTCCATAACTTATCACAACCAATAGGAATTCACCACCAAGTCATAAGAAGTACAATGAAACCAAGATATTCACAATTTAAAGACTCACGGTCATGCTAGACACCAACGTATAGATACTCGTCACCATGCCTATACGTCGTACACAACAAGAAGCAATTAGCAAATAAGACTCAACTCCTAGTCCCTCAAGCTAGGGTTAAACCAAACACTTACCTCGAACTTCCACGACCAATTCAATCCTCAATAACCGCCTTTCCTCTCGAATTCGGCTCCAAATCAATTGTATCTATCCAATAATGACTTCATTACATCAATAAATGCTAAACAACACGAACCCAAAGTCTAATTATAGCTTTTCCATCATTTTTCCCAAAAAGGTCAAAAATGCCCCCGGGCCCACATGGTCAAAACCCGAGGTTCGAACCAAAACCCGATTACCCATTCCCCCACGAACTCAAATATATAATTCATTTTGAAATCAGACCTCAAATTGAGGTTCAAATCCCCAATTTTAGAAAAACCTAGGTTCTACGCAAAATACCCAAATTTTCCCATTAAAATCTTTGATTTGAAGTTGAAATTATGTTAAAAGATGTTAAGGAGTGAAGAAAATGAGTTAGAAATCACTTACCAATCGTTTTGAAGAAGAAGGGTTGTTTGGAAAATCGCCTCTTATGTTTTGGGTTTTTGAAAAGTGTAAAATAACTGAAATTCCCGTTTATTTATACCCCTCTGAAGTTCCCTGCGCGGACCGCGCAAAAAGGACCGCGTCCGCACAGGCCTCCCTGAAGACCTGCGGATCTTTGCCCCGTGCGGACCGCACAAAGACGACCGCGGCCGCACAGCATCCACCGCGGACCGCTCAAAGGCGACCGCGACCGCGCTGGCCCCTCCGCGGCTGCACACGATTTCTCGCGGACCGTGCTAGAGGGTTCAGAGACCTACAATATTTCCTGAACCTGCAACATCTGATCTTTTAAGTTTAAGGCATCCCGGAACCTACTCGAAACTCACCCGAGCCCTCCGGGCTCCAAACCAAACTTACACACCACCTCAAAAACATCCTATGAACTTATTCGTGCGATCAAATCGCTAATATAACATCATAAACATCAAATTAAGCCTCAAAATCCATGATTTCTTCCAAATTTCACAAAACATCAAATTTTCCATTTCAAGTCCGAAACACGTCAAACGACGTCCATTTTAAACCAAACTTTACAGAAAGTGCTTAAATCATATATAAGACTTGTACCGGGCACCGGAACCAAAATACGGGCCCGATACCATAGTCTTGTAATCAAATTTCATTTCCAATTTCCTTAATTATTTCCAGAAAACAATTTCACACAAAAATTTATTTCTCGGGCTTGGGACCTCGGAATTCGATTTCGGGCATACGCCCAAGTCCCATATTTTCCTACGGACCCTCCGGGACCGTCAAATCACAGGTCCGGGTCCGTTTACCCAAAATGTTGATCGAAGTCAAATTTATTTATTTTAATGTCAAAAATTAGCATTTTTCTCACAGAATTCATATTTAAGCTTTCCGGCTACGTGCCCGGACTGCGCACGCAAATCGAGGCAACCCTAAATGAGGTTTTCAAGGCCTCGGAAGTACATAATGGGTAAGAAAACAGGTGATGACCCTTTGGGTCGTCACACTTGGTTCCTGACGAGCGCAAAACACAAAACAAAATTATTGCTCACTGTTCAAAGATAGTATAGTAAAATATCGTCTCCATAGGGATTAGATTTTAAAAATCGAAATTTCTAATTTAATTGCTATTCAGGAGGATCAACACTTGAGTTAAATAATTATGAACTATGTTTAACAACTAAAATAAAGCAATTGATAATTGATTGCAAAGAACTAGAGATTAGCATAGTTGGTTTCTTATAAATGCGAGGAATAAGGGTTTCATTTGTTTCAGCTTTCTTTCGTTATGCTTATATTCTTAAGGTCATTAACTTGATCACAGGACTTTGATCCCGTATTCTTTGCAATTCTCTTCCCACACATTTTTGTTCCTTGTTTCACTTGAAGATTTCTTGAGCTTCGACCGTTTTTTGTCCAAATTGAGTGAACTTTTATATAGGTAAATGAATAAAAGGTCAAAGAAAAGGAAAGAAAGTCTACAACTGAAATTTGAGACGACAGTATTCTTAAAACCACTTGAAATGAGTGAATTTCACATCGAAATTAGATAAAAACACTCATTACCACGTTACAAATTTATGAAACACTCACGTCTCACAACAAAAAGGATAGAGTGAAAACTCAAAAAAGGAGCTGTAATGTGAATTCTCAATGATCAATAAATGAAACTATGATTGTTTTTACACGTCAAGTTCTTATCATCTTTGAAAATCATAATTGTTATGACTTGTTAGAGCTTCTTCCTTTTACCTCTAAATAAAATCTTCCTATTTTCTCATCTTCCTTTGTCCACTTTTAAGAAAAAGGAATAATGCCTTGTGTTAGAAGAGAAAGGGAGATATACATTGGGATTAAATCCTACGACATGACTTCTCCTTTTTCTTAACTAATGTATTTTGGATGCATACTTGTGTGCTACAACTTCAATCATAATTATTACGAATTTGAATTCACAATTTCTTTGTCGTGATTATTTAGTTGATGTTTTCTCTTTGAAAATTAACTGAAAAAAGAAGAAGATAAACAATGTATTGGCATTCAAATTAGACTTTGATAAAAGAAATTAATTGTCCAATCCCAAAAGTTAGCTTATGACATGACAATTAACCAAGGCTAGGGTATACATGGACCGGGTTGATTCGGTCTCTATCAAAACCAAATCAACTATATCGGTTTGAATTGGTTCGGTTTTATCGGGTTTCTTTAATTACATGAATATTATTTTAATCTTACTATGTTAAATTTTTGATAAGTAAATATATATATATATATATATATATATATATATATATATATATATATATATATATATATATATTTAGTAAAAATTAAAAAACATATGATTCATTAGAATATTCTTATGAGAGAATTTTCTTAGTAACATATATAGTGGGGGGTAGACTGTCTATATAACACCTTTTAAAGTGCGGTCCTTCAATAGGCACCAGTGTTTTAAAAAGCATTGGCGTAAGGCGAGGCATTTTACATATGCCTCATCGAGGGGTAAGCCCCATAGGTATTTAATTTTTAATATTTTATAAAATAATATAATCACAGTAAATATTTATAAACTGGTAAAATTGCATAAAAAAATATATAAATATGTGAAATATATATATAGATGTGCTTCATCCCCACAAAAAACTAGTCAAAACAATCTATTATACGCTACTTAGAAGCTCAAGTAACTTGAGTCGAAAAGAATAAAATTTTCTACATGAAGGAACAAAAAGGATGACTAACCTGCAATTTGAACTTTGAACTTGTTGCTATGAAGGAGAATGGCGTTCTCTTTGTATTTGTAAAAAAGAAATGAATATTCGTTGCTTTTGGGAGATATTAGCAGACTAGCGGAAAAAGATAAAAAATTGGGAAAGACCATGAATTAGGGCTTCAATCAATAAAAAAATGTCTTAACTTTTAAATTTAATGCATTGCAGTTCCTTTTTAAAACTTTTGAGTAATTACCAAGCTCAATTTTGAGAATCTGGGTATTATATGAAGGACTTATTCAACAAATTTTATTTTAATTTGAAAAATCTTTGGGGCTTACGCCTTACTAAAAAAATGCGCCCGAACGCCCGGGCATACGCTTCTTGAGACTTTCGCCCCACACCATCGTCCCGGACGTTTTTGGTGTGCCTCGCCCCAGGGCTCGTCCCGAAAATGCCTTTTAAAATACTAATAGGCACTATGTGAATGCGAAATATTTTATACATCGAGCTGCCGTGCCCTCTAGATCAAGCTAATCTGAACTAAAATGCGAATGAAAAGGAACTCTTTATCTACTCTCGTGGCGTCCATAGGGATGGCAATTGGGGGCAGGGCGGGGGCGGGGCGGGGGCAGGGGCGGGGGCAGGGGATAACCGTTAAAAGTGGGGCGGGGGCAGGGGAAAGAAGTTTAATGGGGGCAGGGGC
This sequence comes from Nicotiana attenuata, assembly GCF_001879085.1. NCBI lineage: Eukaryota > Viridiplantae > Streptophyta > Magnoliopsida > Solanales > Solanaceae > Nicotiana > Nicotiana attenuata. Next base: position 57,644,473 of record NC_031990.1, on the reverse strand, counting down.
AGGGGCAAAAGTTATTATTTTTGAAAATTTTTAATAGGGCAGGGCAGGGCAGGGTACTGGACAGTAGGGAAAGCAAGGATAGCATTTCATCTATTACTTTAATGGTAATACCAGTACCCTGTGCAGTATACTTATGATAACCTTTAATGTGCTTAAGTATACTTATGGTAATACCATTATGATTGGACAAACTGTTGAGTTATATGATGTCTTGTCCCACAATTTTAAAAAATATAAAATTATCCATAATTAAGATAGATTAATTGTGGAAATTACAAGTAGAAGGATTAAATGAATTTTCTGAAGCTTAAGAAAGAGAATAAACATTTTATGGAACATTATTATTTGCATCTTCCATTAGAAAGAGAGAAAAATAACTTTTTTGAAACATGTATCTTTCCAAAACTTTTAAATGTGAAATGAACACAAATTACTTGACACAATACATCAATTATAGTAGTATTTTTTGCATTTTGAAAGTGTAAGCCAATTTGCATTTCTGAATATTATAATTTTTAATACATAATAACTTTTGAACATTTTATTAGTCCGCTTCAAATTATTTTGAATTTATTTTAATATTTGATATTTTTAAAAACGAACTAATAAGGACACTTCTCCATAATACGAAAAAAAGCATTAATGCATAAACATAATATTACAAATTAGAAAAAAAAAATACAAAAAAAAGCCTAAACGTGGCGGGGCGGGCAGGGCGAGGCGGGGCGGGGCAAAATTTGAAAAAATGCTAAATAGGACAGGGCAGGGCGGGTCAAAATATTAGCAGGTCAAGGCTTGCCCCGCCCCGCCCTGCCCCATTTGACACCCCTAGGCGTCCATGCAGGTCGCGAGCACCGTTTCTACCCCAAGACGTAACGCAGCGGATTACAACCACTTATTCTGTTTTCTTTTATTATTTGTCATTTTTACCTTTTATGTCCGACGTTAGTACAACAGAATAAATACACAAGGATTACCCAAAATAAATAAATTACTAAATATAAGAGATTTTTCCCTCTTATTTCTATCGCTGCAACTCTTTTCAAATGCCACCCACCCCTTATACTCCGCACTCCTAGTAGTCCTAGTCCTACACTCCACATCCACAGGGTTCTCATACGTACACATACACACACACACACACTTCTTCTTTTTTCTCTTTATCTGTGCTGTAATGCAACAGCTGCTGCTTAATAGCTATGGTGGATACAAAAGATTTTCTCAATCTTGAACCTTCTCTCTCTAACCCATTTGAGAAATTCTCTGACATAGATGATTTTTGTGCTCAAAATGTTGTCCACATTGACAAGAAGCTACTCATCGATCTACACCAGCTTTCTATTGGTCCTTTGCTCAGTGAAGGTCCCTATTCACTCGTTTATGAAGGATTGTGAGTTTCCTTTGAATTGTTTTCTATTTCTTCATAGCCCCATTTTCCTTTTTCTTGGTTTACGTTTCTTGAATTAATTGCATTTCTGTTAAAGATTGTATTTTGGAGTTTTCTTGATTTCTGGGGTGTCGGTCTGTCATTTTGTTCGGTGGAGTGGAAACCCCTTCTTCCGTTGTAGAGACTAAAAATTTGCGTCATTGTTTGTTATTTGTTATATTACAAAGAACAAAAATTCATATCGACCCGTATAGTTCTGGGTCATTGCGTGGCACTGGGCGTGGCTTTGCTGCAGTTATCTAAGAATTCACTTACTATCACAATAAGGAGAGATATTTCTGTCTTTGCGATAAGAGAATTTTACTTTTGCTTTACGGTGTTCAAATTGAAGGGGAATTTTGGCATGTGATCGGGAGGTCGTGGGTTCGAGCTGTGAAAATAGCCTCTTGGAGAAATGTGGAGAAATGCAGGGTAAGGCTGCATACAATATACCCTTGTAGTCCGGCCCTTCCTCGGACCCCACGCATAGCGGGAGCTTAGCACTGGGCTGCCCTTTTTTTATGGTGTTCAAATTACCAGCATTTTACTTTTACATCAAAATTGGAATGTATGCAATCAGAAAGAATTGCCTAGTACTTCTGGGAGTGATTGAGTTCACTAGTTCCTCATATATAATATTGACTCTAGTTATATAGTAATATGTGAAAGATAAAATTGTTGAAAACGCCAACAGAAGCAGAAGCATCCCTTCTTTCAAAGAGAGGAGCATCTGTCAATCACATTTCTTTTGACAGGCAAAGGTGAATTCAAAGTTAAGAAGCTGGATTTCTAAAGAAAGAGAAAGGGAAAGCACTTTATCTAGATTAAGCTTACTTACTTCCAAAGTTCCAACTGTGCATCGATTAGGTTGTCGGTGGTCAAAAGCAGAAAAGAGGTTTTAGCTAACCTCACATTTCTTGGATCTTTTTGTAGTCCCGTGTTTTAGTATTTTTCAGTTAGAAAAGTTATAACGAGCTTATGGTTCTCGAGGCTCCGCTAAAACATTCAATGTGACTCAATTGAAGACTAGGAAGGAGCAAAAAGTCTACTTAATTAATGTACAAATCTGTGTTCGGCGCGTGTTTACGATTTACTGACCTGCTATCACTTCTAATGACTACCGAAGATGGTCTGACCAATTCATTGGCATTGAGTTCAGTTCTAAATCTTATCTTTTTTTCCTTAATTGTCCTAGTCTGCCATCGGGAGGCCAAAGGGAGTGAGCTTTGTTGAGATATAGTTTCTGTGTTACCTTATTGACTAAAAGGACTAACTTTTGTCTAAGTGAGGATTGAGGAAATAGGTCCAACGCTCTTATTGAGCTTAGACGTTAATTGAATTTTCAACCTAAATCTGACATAGTCCATTTAAGGACATTGTAGGGAACAAGAGCAAGGGTTTTTGAGGTATTAGAAGTAGGAGGTAAGCACTAAATTGGTGAAGCAATGCTAGTTGCTTCGTATCGCAATATTATCAATTTTGGAGAGGGAACATATTGAGAAAACCAAAACAACAAAGTGCATTCTCTTTGCAATGAAGTAGTGAACATATTTAGTTTACATAATAAGGTGGAAACTGTATGTTAGAAAACATGTCCCGCGCCCCTTGCTAGCGGAAGATGGGTCTCTTTCTCTACCTTACATGTCATTCAAGAGCAAAATAGTGAAGAAGATGATTTTTTTTCCTGTAACTTTGATCCTTTTATTAACTCATCTTTCTATCCTTGTGCGAGGTAGACACACTAACAACTATAATTAGGAGTAAGATTATAAGCGTAAAGAAATTAAATGCATTCGAGTAAACTGTCCATAGTGTGGATATCTCGTTGGCAATAAGATTTCTTAATGCCAACTTTATTCCTCACTCACATATAGTAATTTTAATACCAATGGTTAAAGAATTTATAAGATAACTGCTTTCAGATTTTCTTAAATACATTTTTTAGAATAGCAAATGGTTTCATATCCTACTTATAACATTGTCAGTTATGATGAAGTTATATAAGGGCCCATTTGGACCGAGAGATCTGGCCCAATATATTTCACATCTATTATCCTGAATCTTTTGCGTCCATTTAAAATACAAACCCCATTATGGTTTATATGAGTTGTTGTGACTTCATTTCAAATGAAACTAGAGAATGTGTAATTTTGGAGTATATTGACTTGAGTTCCACTTCAATTCTAAGAGCCCGTTTGGATTGGATTAAAAAAAGTGCCTTTTAAGCATAAGTGCTTAAAAGTACTTTTTAAGTGTTGGAGCTTGTTTTTTAAAATAAGGTCAGTTACGTGTTTGGAATTTGGATAAAAGTGCTGAAACTGAAAAAAAGTTGTTGAAGTGTTTGGTAAACAAGTGCTGGTAAGCACTTTTTTCTGTTAAAATGACTGAAATATCCTTAAAGTTGTTAACACTATAATGAAGATGATTACTATAATATTTTATTCTAAGTTGACGCATATACAAATAATTTATAATTTAATTCACTTTCAATTTAAACTGATTGCCTAAATATAATTATTCATTTAAATAACATGCAAT
>NC_031990.1:57611993-57640139 GCF_001879085.1 Nicotiana attenuata | reverse complement strand
AATGCTGAATAGGGTGTATTAGTAATGCTGGGATTAGTTATGCTTGCATTAGTTATGCTGGCATTAGTTATGCTGGCATATTTCTTATCCATTGTTTGGTTTGATGTATTAAAGCATTGCACAATTTCTAAAAGAATTGTTTGTTTACAAAAATACCCTCATAACCAGTCCATCACTTTATCTTTTTAAAAGAAACATATATTGAGGAATGTTTTTATATGAAAAAAGTTTTGAAAAAAATTATTTGATTTGTCTACCTATATTGTAGTATAAAACTGAATACTATTTATAAAAGAAAAGACGTTAAGTATTTATTTATTTACTAGGGATATAACTTTATTTTCCACTTTCTTGGATTATTTCAAACTTGCATTAATTTAATAATATATTTTAATCAAGCATAAATTTTGAAGGACAATTTTGTCTTTATCTAAGCTAATGCATACATTAAAACCCATTGCATTGTTAATACCATGGTTTCTTATGCATTAGTTATACATAGGATAATACCAAATAGGGCGTATAACTAATGCTTGCATAACTAATGCATAGGTTCAAAAAGTGTACCAAACAAGGTATTATTAATACACAAAGCTACTGCATGCATTATTTTATCTAATGCATCCTACCAAACGACCCCTAAGTTGGGCAACCTCAACTTATTGCTTTTAGCTTGTTTTGAGTATTTCAGCTTAAAAGCATTTGGCTTAAAAGCAATTTTTTGGTCTATCCAAACACTCAAATAAGCCCAAAAGTGCTTTTAAGCTGGTTTGACCAGCTTTTAAGCCAATCCAAACACCCTCTAAATGTTTTCATTGAAGTGTCCCTATGTGTATTTCAACCATTATCTGTAGTTTCACCTTGCCTAACCATTGAAAACTTAGTTTCCTGCTCCCTTCATTGGTTCATTGATACGAACGTGAAGATAGCCAGATTTATGTTGTAGTAGATGTGCTTAGAATAATATCTCATAGTTGGTCGAGTCATTATTGATAATAACTGGTTTGTCCCATCTCAGAAGAATTTAATTCTGAGAGGATCTACTGTAGTTCTATACGGTATATACCCAAAACATCTATCTAAGATCTTCTAAATTAACCATTACCTCTCATTCACGTTAGTTAACACAACTTTCTGGTTACTATCATTTGCACTCCCAAAACGTGATCCTGCGTTTCAGTTCTTTTTATTCAGAGTGCTGCTTTTCTAAAGCACCTTTTGTAATACTTGTTCCAGATATAAATCCATGCCTGTTGCAATAAAAGTAATACAGCCAGACAGATCGGCAAATGTGAGTCCCGAACGGAAAGAAAAATTTCAGAGGGAAGTCCTTTTGCTATCTAAAGTGAAGCATGACAACATTGTGAAGGTATGTGGTGTTCAATAAAAAAATAGTGCTACTGGTTAAATTTCATTCACTTTGTCCACCTTGCTTTTGCTGCCATCACTTTACAACTTAATAGACCCAAAATCAGGCAATGATTGGTCTTTAAAGTCCAATGTAGAAAGAGAATAAAAGCTATAGCTATGGGGACTATGTATTCATACTTTGGTAATAACATCATATATTTGGTGCTACCCTGTAAATTTTTTATATAAGAGGTCCTGTTATATTTCTTAGGAGTACTATATTTAGACATTAAGAGAAAAGAAGTCCGGTCTCTCATGTCACATTATTGTTCTGAGACTGCCTTAAAAACATCCTTCTGTATGGTAATTGATTCTCTTTTTATTGGTTGCTATATGTGTTGTAAATTGTTGAAACAGTTTATTGGTGCATCCATGGAACCAGCATTGATGTTAGTTACAGAGCTAATGAGCGGTGGCACCCTTCAGAAGTACTTATGGAGCATCCGACCACATTGTCCAGATCTGAAACTTTCTCTAAGTTTTGCATTGGGAATCTCTCGAGCAATGGAGTATTTGCATGCAATTGGCATTATTCACCGCGATCTGAAGCCAAGTAATTCTCTGCCTATCTCGTAGTTCGCTATTGCACTTTCAAGTTTTAGGTTTAGGTGGCTACAGAGTAGGCATTGTTATCACACACTGATCAGGATTACTACTTGCTTGAGTTGCATGACTTTTAAGTTTTTTTTATGAGTTTGTATGAACACAAGAAAACAACTCCATTTCAAAGCCAGACCTGCTTGAATAGTCTATATGAAACCTTATATTCATTTTGCTCCATTTGGGAGGTTTTCATTCAACTACTTGATAATTTCTTTTCCAGGACAACTTAGGGATTCATAAAAACTAAGAATTCTCTATTTCTCGCACCCATCTCACGTCATGTCAAATACGGACTTATTGCAAGTGTCCCTACAACGATTAACCTTAATTCCGACTAGTTGGTATCACCTATACAAATATTTTGCTTCTATCGTTTTCTATCCTTTGCCAAGTCCGAATGGGCTCCAAGAAATTCTAGGTGTTATCTGACAACTTTCTTTGTTGATATTTGGTCTATCTCGTCCACTTTTGAGAGCTCTAATCATCATGGTTTTCACATTACGGGTTAGTATATTTCGAGGTCTACATAGGACATGACCAAAAACCGTCTCGCGCGGCCTTCTCCTTTTTCATCTATACATGCTACTTGCAACTTCTGGTGAATGTGATATATTTAATCTTGTATGACGGTACATACTAACATCTGCATTTCTACGACACTCATTTTTGTGGAATGGCCTAATATTCACTCCTATGCAGCATTATTGATCTTTTAACTATTCAATGGGCTTGCTTTGTATTTTGTAGGTCATATCATCTAACACTTTTGTAGCGCTTCTCCATATTAACCATGCTATTTTGATTCTATGTCATGTTTTCATCTGTTATACTTATACCGTTGTATTGAAATACTAAGCCTAAAAATATGGATTGTCTGCATTAGACATCACAGTCATATCTAATCTCTAGCTCAAATTTATTCTTTATATGCTAGCTAAACATATGGTCGATATATTCTGTTTTATTTCTACTTATCTTTAAATCTTTACACCCTTGATTGCTTCTCCATAGTTCAAACTTTTGGTTGACACCATCACTAGTTTCGTCAGTTAACACAGTATTGTCTACAAATAGCATGCACCAAGCCACACCCTGTCTTGTATATTTGTAGTTGACTCATAATTATGGTAAATAAATATGGCCTAAAGGTAGATCCCTGGTGTAAACCTACTATTACGGGAAAATTCTTAGTATCTCTTCTCACTGTTCTCACACTTGTGAATGGCCTTTTTCATACATATATCCTGTATGGTATTTATATATGTTATAGGAGCTCTTTTTTTCTCCAGTATACACCAAAGAACTTCTCTTGGCACTCTATCATACATTTCTCTAGGTCAATTAATATCATATGGGGATCTTCCTTCCACTCCAATAAATATCCATAAGCTTTCTAGTGAAAATATAGCCTTTATCGTAGATCTATCTGGCACAAATCCAATTGCTTTCCAGTCACTTTGTATTATTGTTTCCCAAGATTTCATTGTATGTACCATAAGTTTAATACCGTGATAGTTTGACAGCCTTTATTGTCAGATTAACGATTAGACATACTCATCATCTAATAATGAAATAAAGAAAATTCTATTGCACGTGCAGAATGGAAATATTAGAACTCTCATTAGTTGGCTAATTGTCTTACTCACAGTAAAAGTCCCTGTATGTATCTGTTTGGCTCCTTCTCCATAAAAATTTTGGCTGCCAAGCTCTCTTCCATGGCGCACAGCAATTGGCGCCCTTGTTTGATATCTTTAATCAAAATTTTCAACTTGATTCTGATTTTGTACAACTAGGCAAATTGATGAGAAATAATAGAGAAGTGCGTATGTGGCAGTCGTAAGAAGGAGTGGATAGGGGGAGGGAAGAAAGCATAATTTCTGAAAAGGAATATCAGACTATTAAGATAAGTCAAACTGGAATTTCATTGTTTGATCCTATTATTCATTTTTGCCGCATTTGCAGGTAACTTGCTCCTCACAGAAGACCAGACAAAAGTTAAACTAGCTGACTTTGGGTTAGCGAGGGAGGAGGCAGACTCTGAAATGACAACAGAAGCTGGTACATACCGCTGGATGGCTCCGGAGGTATTACATTGGACGAAAACGTTTAAACCCTGCTTAATAATAGTATATGCCTTACCCTTTACAAATGCCAGATGTTCAGCATTGACCCAATCAAGATTGGAGTGAAGAAATACTACAATCATAAAGTGGATGTCTACAGTTTCTCAATGGTTCTGTGGGAGCTTCTCACCAACAGCACTCCGTTTAAGGGAAGAAGCAACATTATGGTGGCATATGCTACAGCTACGGTATGTTTTTTCTACTGATAATAGTTTACTCGTCTTAACAACTTTTCAGTGATTTGTAAATATGATATTCTCATTTCCTTTAATAAATTCCAGAAATTGCGTCCTAGCATGGATAACATTCCGAGGGAGATAGAACCCCTTCTTAGCTCTTGCTGGGCAGAGGATCCAGCAGATCGACCAGAATTTGAGCAAATATCAGATTTCATCGCAAACATTCTTCGCGATATGTGCACCTCAGAGACAACTTCTCCGAATTTGTTTGAGATGGAGAATCCGACAAGTAAAGAGTTGGCCAATTCTCCTGGCACAAATTATTTGATGGACAGGGATGCAGAAACTAGCAAGAAAAAAACAAGGAGTTCATGTTGTTGCTTCATGACTGCCTATGATGACTCTCTCTGATAGGTAGAGAGACTTTTTCTTAGGATATATGGTAGGTGTAAATAATTGATGGACTTCCCGTCTTTTTTTTCCGCCAGTTTTATGATATATAGAACAGGCTTCAAAACCTCACATTGTTCTTCAATACACCATCATTGTAGACATTGTACAGAAAGCAAATAGAATGTTTAGAATAGAACATAAATATGAAAGGAGCATGACTCAGGTCAAAGTTCACCAATCCACCATCTTTTGGTACAGATTTCCTTTGCATTTCTGCAATTCTATAAACCAGATATAGACATGTGTCAAGCAGGGGCGAAGCTATACTCTAGTAAGGGTGGTCAACTGACCAGCCTTCATCACAGATTATACTGCGTATATAGGTACAATATTAGGTTTAAAGATATGTAACATGTATTGAAACATCCTTGGAAAAATTTCTGGCTTCGTCACTGGTGACAAGTAATGTGTAATGTGTTGTGCCAAGTCAAATTTAAGGTCAACAAATGATGGTGTGCCAAATCAGCTTCAAGGTTAAATTCTATCTTTGACATGTGTTAAGTGACGTGACACGGCAAGTCAATTTAATATTTTTGCACAAAAGTCTTCAAACTGTTAAATTTCAGACCAAATATAAACTTTTGCCTGATGAAATTACCAATTGCCGAGTGGTTTTATTTTGTGTCTCACACAACTTACATTAGTTGTGTGAGGTCTCTTTTTATCTCACATATTTGTGGACCCATATCTTACACATTTGGGTCTACAAAATTCTGGGACCACACAGTTGTGAGACAAAAAAGAGGCTTCATACAACTAGTGTCAGTTGTGTGAGCTACAAAATAAAAATTTTCACCAATTGCCGAAGCAAATTTTGTTTCAGAAACATTGGCAAATGTAGTACGCAACAATTTCCCAATATTCTGGCGATCATTGCTCTGTCCTCTCGTGTCTGCCATCCTCCTCTTGTAGTTCTCTCGGTTGTCTCCTTTTCCACCAAATGGGGTATTCTTTTAGGATTTGTCTTATATCATACTTAACTTAATAGTATCAATTAATATAATTTAATTTGTTGTAAAATGGTACTGCCTCGGATTATAACTCACTGAATGTGGATAGTTATCTTGAATTATACCTGACACCTTGTACTTAATGAGGGATAGAGTTACCATTCGTAGGGCCCAAAGCCATTTTCTTTATCACGTTTGTGAACACAAAGCCATAATTTCGTGTGAGCTGATTCAACTAAATTGTGGCACAACCGTGGCTGCAAATTCTCATTCAATAGTAGGACTGTAGGAGTAGCACTCAGCACAGTATGCCGCTCCTTTTGGATAACGACCGTACCAAATTTGGATTTAAGTTCTAAATTAAAAGCTATTGCTCCAAAATCAAAATTATGTGTCAAATAAAGAAGTTGAATTATGTAAATCCAATCACATCATTGGTTAGTTGAACTTTACAAAATGAGTCAAATTTAAGGTCAATAAAGTTGTGGTATGTGCCAAGTGAGCTGGCGTGCCAAATCAAAATTAAGGCAAATTCTATTTAATGAAAAAGGTTGAGATCGTGGAAATATTGTGATCAAGGCTTGAACAACAAATAATATGTCAAATCACGTGACATGCGAAGGAAAAGTAATAGGCATGAAGGCTTGAACATCAAGGTCTTTCATCCCGTTAAAAAACAGAAGTCAAGAGTGCGAATATTGTGATTAAGACTTGAACAACAAATTTGTCCTTTGAAACTCACTTGACCACTATACAACATTGTTCTATTTTGGTAAGCTAGTTCAATCTTCATAATATACACATATTTAACTTTTCCTTGATGTAACTAAAATATATAAATGGTACTACTAGGGTGTGAAAAGAATTGTGATTACTTCATTGGATGAACTCGCTTGACCACTATACAATAATGTTCTTCTTTTGTAAGCTGGTTCAATCTTCTTAATATATACATATTTAACTTATCCCGATATAAAAATATATACATAGTAATTTTTTTAAATAATGCTGGTTCAAACTTCATGTGTATGTCACGAGCGGCTTTTCGGCCATGTCCCATGACCCCTTAGACGCGCCCCATGGCGTCCTGGCAAGCCTCCCAACACCTAGCGTCATAGACGGCCCCGTGGTCTTGGCCGCGCCAAGTGACAAGCGGGCCTATGCCTATGTCGCCCCACTGATAGCCCTCGCCAGCACCCAGCCGTAGGTAGATGCCAACAGCACCGCGCGCGCAGACTCTGATGCTAAAGACAAGGTTGCTGCCAACGGACCTGATTCTACCTTGTAGAAATCTATGTCATTTTCATTGTAAATATAGAGTAGTTTTATTTTATGTATTTCTATTATGTCTCTCTAGCTTAGTTAGGTCAAGTCCTGTAACTTTGGTTTATTTTTTTAAAGCATTATTAGGGGGGATCAAACAATTAAACTTTCTAGCAAGCAAACAATCCTCTGTACTGGTGTCTCTCCCCCTCGACACCGTGTTGCTTTTCTGTAATAGCTTTCATTAATGCAATCAAGCTTTCTTTCATTCTCAATTCTTTTTCATGGTCTTCCAATTGCTCTTGACATTGGTAAATCGTACAACACTGACATTCTCGTCTAGCGTACGGAGGAGACCTCAATTGGCGAATAGTAACTACATGGACATTGGTTGCTTAGACTTACGCCGCCCTTCCAAGGAATCTCAAGAAGGATCTGCATAACAATTGGTATCAGATCCTAGGCTCGACATCGGATGAGGGAACATATTGCCATTACCACCATTTTTTACCATGGTGAATCATAGGGATCGCATTGCGGCCCTTGAAGAGACGGTTGACGTATTACCACCCATCGTGAATAGGATGGCAGATCTAAGAACCAGCCTAGTGCAAAGGTTGGATGACCTGGACAGCAGGATGCGGCAGGCCGAAAGTGACATATCGAACATCAGTCGTGACTTTGAAGGTTATCGGCAAATGGCAGCCTTAGAGAGAACCGATTTTTTGGTAAATTCAAGGGCCTCCAACAGGAGCATACCGATGATTTAACCTATAGGGCACAAGAGGTAGACACAGTGACTGCCTTGCAGCAAGCCATAGATAATTTGACAAGCCAGCTCAATGTTGTCAATGTTGTCAATGTTGCACTACAATGGCTCCCAAGTTGGAGGATCCCGGTGCTTTCACGATTCCTTGCAGAATAGGAAGTGCCAAGTTTGCTAAAGCTCTTTGTGATCTTGGGGCAAGTATCAATTGATGCCCTATTCAGTTTTCAAGACATTGGGAATTGGGCAACCAAGGCCCACCTCTATGAGATTGCAAATGGCCGATCGTACTATAAAGAGACCTTTGGGAGTGATTGAAGATGTCTTGGTTCGTGTTGATAAATTTATTCTTCCGGCGGATTTTGTCATTCTAGATTGTGAAGTTGATTATGAGGTGCCGATTATCCTTGCAAGACCTTTCCTTGCTACGGGGAAGGCTCTTTGTGATGTTGAAGCCGGAGAACTTACTTTCCAGGTTGGTGATGAAAAAGTGGTTTAACATGTGTATAAGTCCATGCGTCAACCCAATAGCAATGAGATGTGCTATTTTGTGGACTTGGTGACCGATGTTATTGTTGATGAAACAAGTGCGGTGATCAATGTTGTTGATATGTTGGAGGCCGTCTTGCTCAACTTTGATGATGACGAGATGGATAGCTTCATGGAATGTGTGAACTCTTTGCAAGGAATGGGGTCGTACAACTATGAACCCCGAAAATTTTCTTGGATCTTCAAAGTAGGACAACTCCTCCTACAAAGCCTTCAATTGAAGAGCCTCCTACCTTGGAGTTGAAGCCATTGCCTCCACATCTTCGGTATGAATTTCTTGGCCCTTGTTCCACTTTACCGGTTATTCTTCCCTCTTGTTTGACTAACTTGCAGGTAGATTCTACATTGGCGGTGCTACAAAAGAGGAAGAAGGCTATTAGTAGACATTGGAGGATATTCGGGGTATAAGCCCCACATTTTGCATGCATAAGATCAACTTGGAGGAAGGTGCCAAACCATCTATTGAACATCAAAGGAGACTCAATAAGGCTATGCAAGAGGTTGTAAAAAAGTAGATTATCAAGTGGTTGGATGCCGGGGTAGTCTTCCCCATCTCCGATAGTTCATAGACTTCTCCAGTTCAATGTATCCCGAAGAAGGATGGAATAACGGTGGTCACCAATGACAAGAATGAGTTGATTCCTACAAGAACTATGACCGATTGGAGAGTGTGTATGGACTATCGTTAGCTCAACAAAGTCGCAAGGAAGGATCATTTTCCACTTCCCTTCCTAGATCAAATGCTTGATAGATTGACTGGTCGTGCTTTCTATTGCTTTCTTGATGGGTATTCGGGCTACAACCAAATTCTTATTGCTCCGGAGGATCAAGAAAAAATAATCTTTACATGTCCCTATGGTACTTTTGCTTTCAAGCGGATGCCATTTGGTTTATGCAATGCGCCGGCGACTTTTCAAAAGTGTATTATGGCTATTTTTACGGGCATGGTGGAGGATTACCTTGAATTTTTCATGGATGACTTCTTGGTGGTCTGGGATTCTTTTGATGATTGTCTTGCAAATTTGGATAAAGTGTTGGCAAGATGTGAAGAACAATTTGTTGCTCAATTAGGAGAAATGTTATTTTATGGTTGAGGAAGGCATTGTCCTTAGCCACAAAATCTCAAAGAATGGAATTGAAGTTGACAAGGCAAAGATTGAGGTGATTTCTAAACTTCCACCTCCAACTTCGGTAAAGGGCGTGCAGAGTTTCTTAGGTCACGCGGGATTTTACTAGTGCTTCATTAAAGATTTCTCTAAGGTGGTGAACCCGTTGTGTAAGCTTCTCGAGAAGGATGCTAAGTTTAATTTCAATGATGATTGCATGAGCACTTTTGAATTGTTAAAGTTCAAGTCGAAAACTACTCCCGTCATCACCGCTCTAAATTGGAGTGTCCCTTTTGAACTCATGTGCGATGCAAGTGACGTAGTGGTGGGGGCTTTTTTTGGGGCAACGCATCAACAAGATTTTTCATCCGGTCTACTATGCTAGTAAGACCATGAATAGTTCCCAAGTCAACTATACCGTTACGGAGAAAGAACTCCTTGCCATTATGTTTGCAATTGAGAAGTTTTGCACGTACTTGATGGGTGCAAAGGTCATTGTCCACACGGATCATGCGGCACTTCGTTATCTTATGAGCAAGAAAGATTCCAAAACTCGGTTGATGAGATGGGTGATTTTATTGCAAGAGTTTGATATTGACATCCAAGAGAGAAAAAGGAGTAAAAACCAAGCAGCAGATCACTTGTCTCGTTTGGAGGAGGAGGGGAGGCCGCATGATGGCCTGTAAATAAAAGACTCCTTCCCTGATGAGAAACTCTTGGCTATTTCAATGAGAGAGGTGCCATGGTTCGCGGATCTAGTAAATTTCTTTGTATGTGGTATCATCCCGGATGAGTTCTCTTCAAACCAAAGGAAGAAGCTCAAACGGGATTGTCAAGATTATTATTGGTATGAACCATACCTTTTCTGGATTTTTACGGATGGGGTGATTAGAAGATGTGTACCGGAAGAAGAGCAAGGTAAAATCCTTGGGGCTTGTCATTCTTCGCCGTATGGTGGTCATCATGGTGGAGCGAGAACGGCAACCAAAGTGATTAGTTGTGGTTTCTATTGGCTCACTCTTTATAAGGATGCAAGTGATTTAGTGAAAAGATGTGATGAATGTTAACGGGCCGATAGAATCTCAAAGAAAAATGAAATGCCTCTCACTACCATTTTGGAGATTGATATTTTTGATGTGTGGGTTATTGACTTCATGGGTCCTTTTGTGAGTTCTTGTGGAAACACCTACATCTTGGTCGTGGTTGATTATGTGTCCAAATGGGTTGAGGCCGTTGCTCTACCCAACAATGAGGCAAGAAATGTGGTGGTGTTCTTGAAGAATAATATTTTCACTAGGTTTGGTAATCTGCGGGCTATTATAAGCGATGGGGGGTCACATTTTTGTAATAAGGCTTTCGACACATTACTTAGGAAGTATGGTGTTACTCATAAAGTCACGACTCCCTATCATCCACAAACTAGCGGTCAAGTGAAAGTCTCCAACCGGGAGATAAAGAGTATTTTATCCAAAATAGTGAATGCTAACTGGACGGATTGGTCCAAGAAGCTCTATGATGCATTATGGGCTTATCGGACAGCTTACAAAACACCTATCGGAATGTCTCCATACTGGTAGGTGTTCGAAAAATCTTATCATCTTCTGGTAGAACTTGAGCACAAAGCCATATGGGCTCTAAAGAAGTTAAATCTTGATTGGGATGTAGCTGCTAACTTGAGGGTTGCACATTTGAATGAATTGGATGAGTTTCGGTACCATGCTTATGCAAGTTCGTCCTTGTACAAAGAAAAGATAAAATATCTTCATGACAAATATATTTGGAACAAAGATTTCAAGGTGGGCGATCTTGTGTTGTTGTTTAACTCATGGTTGAGGATGTTCCCCGGGAAGTTAAAGTCTAAATGGAGTGGCTCTTTGAAATTGTGGGTGTCACACCTTTTGGTGCATTGGACTTGAAGAACAAAAACAATGAGGTATTCCGAATCAATGGTCACCGAGTGAAGCACTACTTGGGAAAAGTTGGAGATGGCCACGTCACGGCGGTTATTCATTTCAATTGATGGTATTCTGCGTCATGCCGCGACGTTAAATCAGGCGCTTCTTGGGAGGAAACCCATGTTTCTTTTTCCTCTTTTGTAGTTAGGTGTTATTTTTGTGCTAACTAGATTTGAAGTGTGCTGCAGGGATGAGTGTGCCTTACAAGAATTGTGGACAGAAATCTGGATAAGTGTTGAAAGAATTGGGGACCGCAGTTGAATTGTGCGAACCACACAATTATAGTTGCTGCAGCAAAAGTGCTCTGCGGCTGCACAATTATCATGGACTGCACAAATGGAAGGTGGAAAATGCCAACTCTCTGAAGTTGGTTTGTCAGAAAAAAATGGTCGATCTGCGGCCGCAACAAGGGATTTGTAGTCGCACACAAAATTCTGCGGACCACAGACAAAATGATGACTTAAGCTCACAAGGTAATAGAGTGCAGACCGCAACTGAAATTGCGCGGCCACACTCGCTCCTCTTTCCCTTAGAACATCAACAGTATAAATAAAGGGCTAGGGCAATTGTTACACTTTTCCCTCTCTGAGCACAAAACTTGCAATATATTAAAATCTCTTGGTAAATCATTTGCCCACACTCCCAACAATTGTGATCACTCATCCATTGCACTCATTCACATCTGGTGTGTTCCCTGTTAAAATTTTTCATTTTTTTAGTTTAAATTGTTTATTTTTAAGTATTTTTAGGCTATTTGTCAGTAGAACTCAATTGTAACCATGTGGGGGTAAATCTGTAGTGGGTTAACTAATACTTGATTATTGGGGAATGGGCCAACACATTTTCATGCCTCTATGATGTTATCATGTCGAATTATGCACAAAAATTGAAAAACCTAGAATGCTCCAACTGACATGTTCGTAATTTTTTGAATTCTGCGGCTGCACTTGAAATTGTGCGGTCCGCAGAAGTAAGTCCAGGAAAACTTTAGTAAAGAGCGGGTCTGCGGCCGTAAGAAAATTGTGCGGACCGCAGAATTCGCATTGCGGCTGCAAAACAACCCTTGTACTGTCATCAGAGAGTCTACAAAATTGTGACTCTAATGTGCGTTCGAAGGACAAATTATGCGGACTGCAGAAAATATGTTGCGGCCGCACATCAGCCAATTCTCTGTCATCGGAGAGTTGGCATCTTTTTGGTTTCTGAGTTGCGGCCGCAAGGAAAAATGTGCGAACCGCACTTCACATCTGTGGCCGCAAGACAAAATTGTGCGGTTCGCAAGGCCTTATCTGCGGCCGCAACAGGAATTGTGCGGACCGCGGATCCTTATCCTGCAAGCATGACTAATCTGTGACTTTCACTGTGTTTCTAGGTGTATACTTGCATATCTCCTTGATTGACTGAACATTTAATTGCAACTAACAATGCTTCTGCTTGATACAGATAATGGTTCGATCTAGAGGCAAAGGTGATACTTATAAAGGGAGGGGTGAACCTTCCAGGGGTTGAGGCAAGGGTGCTTTACCCCCCCGGCATACAAAAAATAATTACAAAGAAAACTACAACCGGCAGAGGGAGAGGTGCAGATCTCTGTGAGTCAAGATCTTATGTCCCGTCTAGGGAAGTATCAGAGGGAAAATCAGCCTCTGTTCAAGAGCAGCCAGCTGTCCAGTCAAGGCCACCAAGGAGATATCAACTCAGGGACGAGTCGTCCTCATCTCATAGCACTTCTGAGGGTTCGAAAAGTGCTAGTCAGTCTTCTCAGCCATCCACTACACTTGTCCTTGAGGCACAAGATACAACAGTTCAGGATATCCCCAATGATGGTAGAGGGGGAGATGCTACAGCTGCCGGCCTTGAAAGGTCGAAGAAGAAAGATGTCTGGGAGGACCGTTAGTTTGGCTACCTTCACCAGCTTTCGTACTTGGTGGCCAGTGAGGTCGCTCACTCTTGAGCGACAATATCAGTTGAGAGATCTGGAGAGCTATAACCCAGCAGTTTTGAGACAGTTCAAGGAACGCAAGGGGTGGATGTGGTTCACCCAAAGTGTGGTGGATGCCAAAGAATATCTTGTTCGGAAATTCAACGCCAATGTGGCGCATATCAAGAAGGGGACAAAGGTAACCAAAGTGTGTAACCTTAAAGTGAGATTTGAACAAAATACTCTCAACACGTACTTGGGTTTTGAAGATGTCGAGCCGAAGGAATATTTAGAGAAGTATGCAGTGGGAGATGCAGCTCGGCCTTGGTTAGCAAAGATTCTAGCCGCTCCTGGGCCACCACCACCATGGATCACAACAAGGTTCCTATCCACACGAGCACTCTGAGTTTCGAGGCAAAGGGGTGGCAAACCTTTGTCTGTAGTAGACTAGACCCGAGCCAGAATGAGATATACTTTCCGATTCCTCGGGCAGTGCTAGTTGCTTCTATCATGGCCGGGTACCCTTTCAATGTGGGTGACGTGATATCAGCCAACATCTTAGTGATTGCTCGACAAGATGACTTATCCTACCCGTATCCTAACATCATTACAGAATATCTTATGGATGCAGGGGTAGAGCTGAGGGATTATGATACAAATATGCGGCCGAAGAAGCCTTTCTCTTGGTACTCACTAATGGATGCAAACAACCCTAAGAGAAAAGGTCAGTCATCTACCACAGGCCAGTCTGATGAGCCCGCTGTGGTAGTTGCAGAGGCATTTGATATTCCATCCACTTCGACCAAGCCTTCCTCTAGTGCCGCAGATATGCATCCACCATCATCATCAGTCTCTACTGCAGTTCCTGCCACAGCTTCCACCTCGGCTTTGAGGCTTGTACCCATGCCTACTGCCCACTTTCTGCGCTACGAGTCTCCCAAACATTGGCGAGCCTCAACAACTGGATGTAGATAGCAGCTGCAAAGCTGTCTGACTTATCCAGTACTATTGTAGCACTGTCCTCTGTTCAGGCACCCCAGCTAACCCCGACCGTGGAAGATACATTGGAGAAGCTCTTAGAAAACTAGAACACTATCATGGCTACTTTGGTACATCACGGGTCAGTGATCGAGGAGCTGGGAAAAGAAGTAAAGAAAATGAGAAAGTCCTAGTTTAACAAGAAGTCAGTAGACAAGCTCCGGATACAGGTGACCAAGATTGCAACAGCCGGAGATCTCCTCTTTGGCATGCTGATTGGCCCAGGTCCTACAACATGATCAGCACCGTTGGCACCAGCTGGCCAGTTTGAGGAGCCAGAACTGGCTGTCGACACTGCCGAGGCAGTGCATCATATGTTCATCCACTCCCAGAGTTGAGGACGATGAGATCCAGTTGGATGAGCCTCAAGGCGGTGACATTGCTGGGGACACAGAGATGTCCAAGGAGCCATAGGGAGTTTTCTTCACTCTCTCCCCTCTTTTACTCTTATTTTGTTAAGCATTGGGGACAATGCTTATTTTTATTGGGGGTGGGGGGTGGAGTTACTTTATTGATCTTATTTGATATTCTGAGACATTTGGCCTGTAACTACTTGATATTATTTTCTTTTTCTTTCTCATTATGTATGTATTCTCCCTCTTCTCTCATTATGTATATATCTTCTCTTTCCCTCTCATTATGCATATTCGTTATGCTTTCAATAGTTTTTGCTTTGTAGTTTCTTTATGTTTGTTTCCTTATTAGTTAGTGTTTGATTTAGTAGCTTCTTTTTATGTTCTAGTAGATAATAAGCCTTTGGTTTTCTTAATGCCAATGTTCTTTCCAAAGGTAGTTGCTGTGTGAACCGGTTGACTCATCCCAATGATGGATGGCATGACAACCTTCTTAAGGGAATGAGTCCGTTTTGTATTTAGGTAATAATAGTAGTAGTAATGAATACAAAGACCTAATTAAGTCAAACTCGAAGAGTCAAACATGCTTCATTTGGCACCAACACATTTAACTACGTGCTTATGGTTATAGACAAGGTTTTTAAAAGGAAATAGCTCTAGCTAGTGACTTTGTGACTCTTGTGTTGATTTGGTACCATCGGGTGGTCTAATTGGACCATAGTGATCTTCAATCTTGAATGTGGTCATTATGGGCCCTCGACTATATCCTCTTTAACAATCTAGTTGCGTGAGGGGTAGGATGCTTTGTTTCTAGTCCAAGTACCCATGCGAAAGGTCTAAAACTTGCCCCGAATGTGTTTTAAGGCGAAATCCTAAGTTTTGCTTGGCTTGAGAAATGATTGTAGGCTTTCTTGGCCCGTTTGAGTTTTCTGTTGCCTACCAATGTTGTCATCCCTAGTCAACCCCTTCGAGCCTTTAGCCTTTGTCATTGGAAAACCATGTTACAAGCCGTTACCCGTTCTATCGAGATCCTCTCTTGGCACCCGAGCTTTCCTTAACACTCGTGTGAAACAAATGGCTAAAAGCATAAGTTTGGGGGAGAGAAGAGGAAACTGAAAAAGGTATTAAAAATGATGATAAGGAAAGGCAAGAAAAGAAAAAAGAACAAAAAGAAAAATTCAAAAAAAGTGAATACGTGGAAGAGTTGAAGGGATTCAAAGAGAGATAACGATCCCAAATATGGAGAAATCAAAAAGGGAGAAAATAAATGTAATGATCAAGAAAGAGTTATGTTAAGTCTCTCTAGTCCCCCAACGAAAAG
The DNA here is from genome assembly GCF_001879085.1 of Nicotiana attenuata. Classification (NCBI taxonomy): domain Eukaryota; kingdom Viridiplantae; phylum Streptophyta; class Magnoliopsida; order Solanales; family Solanaceae; genus Nicotiana; species Nicotiana attenuata. The sequence continues at coordinate 57,624,149 of NC_031990.1, read as the reverse complement.
AAAGTTCCTCAAAGAATCTGAAAAGTGCGAGCCGAAAAATAAAAGATGGAGTGCTTAAGGAAAGTATAACCACTTACCCATATTGTATCAAACCCTAATCCAAAAGCCTTCATTACAGGCCGAAAGAATTCCTACTTGATTTTGAGCCGAGTGAGCTTATATTAGTGGTGATCTACGTGAGGGGCAAGCCTATGATACTTGAAGTCGTACTTGCGACATTCTATTAGAGAGATGAGTGAGCCTTGCATAAAATTTTGAATTGAGTGCTAATTTCTTAAGTGAGCTTAGCAAATGGAAAATAGATAAGGAAGAGTTTGGAATCCACCATGACCTACAAGATAGAGCTAGAGTCCTTGATGAGTAAAGTCATCTCTTGAAGCTCAAATGCCACGTTAGAGCTATATGTACATAAATATTTAACTTATCACCTTGTTAATAATGCATGATGGTGTGGGTAATTATTGGTCCCAACTGAGGTGTGAATGGCTCACCTATGGCTAGCTGTAATGACCCTTAATTGCTGGAGGTGAGAACTAATTTAATTGCTTGAGGACAAACAAAGACTTAAGTTTGGGGGAGTTGATAAGTGGAGATTTTGACTACTTAGTAGCGCCTTTTAGATTTTGTTTTAGCCTAAAAACAATAAATTGTATTCCCGAAACTGATGAAATTGAGCTCGCTAGATGAAATCCGACTCAAAAAGGAGTTTTCCGAAACACAAGGCAATAAAAGGCACAATAGCATAAATGTGCGGTCCGCATAAGGAATCCTGTGGCCATAGAAGAAATTGCTGACCGCAGAATTCTATCTGCTGCTGCAAACCAATAAGAAGAGGTAATGTGCGGACCGCACATGAATTATGCGGCCGCAAAGCTGGGCTAAGAGGTGAAGATCAGAGAGTGTGCAAAAAGACCAAGTCCAGAGCCTCTGAAGAATGCCTTGCGGCCGCAGTCCTAATTATGCGGACCGCAGAAGAATTTCCTTGCGGCCGCAGAACTCCAGTTCCTGTCAGATGAAGAAATCTGCAGACCGCACGTGGAATTGTACGGTCGCAGAACCTCTGAGGTTCATTTTTGTCTGAGATTTTTAGCCTTGTATAAATAGACGAGTTTCAAAAATTAGGTGTAGTTTGAACCTCTGAAAGTTCTGTAGCCGTTTTTCTTTGCCACTTTAAGAAGTTTTGCATTATTTTGGTGTTTTAACATTAGATTTCTTTATTTTGATCTTCCAATATGAGTTTAATTAGCTCTTCTTCTCTATTTTCTATACTTTCTATCATGAGTAGCTAGATTTCTACTAGGGTTGTGACCCAACCCTAGTGTGTAAACCTTATGGGTGATTAATTTAGTGCTTGCTTATGATTGGATGTTTATTACTTAGCTTAATTTCATGGTTCAATTGTAGAATTGATGGTCGCAAATATTAATTTATGCTTATTTTTAAGTCTCTACTTGAAAAGGAGGGACTTAGTCTAGGATAACTTAGCTAACAAGGAATTAGATCAATTGAGAGATTGATCAACCCAATTAAAGGGTTCAACCTAGAGATAGTAACAACCCAACTTGAGCTCTTATCAACAGTTTTGGTTGATACCCATTTGTTCTTGAGAAAGCCAAATTGGGCAAAACCATTCTCTGATCGAGAGGTAATGAGCGGGTAATGTAGAGATGTGAGCTATAATACACCCCAAATCAAGCATTAAGTCTTTATCCCATTACGCAAACACCTAGGCCATGGTCACAGCCCTAGGCTTTTTATTCATTTGAAAAAACCTCAAAAACAATTATTTCTAGTCTTCTATCTTTAATTTGCAATCATTAGATTAATATTAAAAATAGAAACAAAAACCTCATTGCGGAAATGCTATGGTTCTTTCCAAAGGTAGTTGTTGTGTGAACCGGATGATTCGTCCCAACGATGGATGGCGTGACAACCTTCTTAAGGGAATGAGTCTGTTTTGTGTTTAGGTAATAATAGTAGTAGTAGTAATGAATAAAAAGACCTAATTAATTCAAACTCGAAGAGTCAAACATGCTTCATTTGGCACCAACACATTTAACTACGTGCTTATGGTTAGAGACGAGGTTTTTAAAATGAAATAGCTCTAGTTCGTTACTTTGTGACTCTTGTGTTGACTTTGGTACCATCGGGTGGTCTAATTGGACCATAGTGATCTTTAATCTTGAATGTGGTCATTGTAAGCCCTCGACTCTATCCTCTGTAACAATCTAGTTGTGTGAGGGGTAAGATGCTTTGTTGCTAGTCCAAGTACCCGTGCGAAAGGTCTTGAACTTGCCCCGAATGTATTTTAAGGCGAAATCCTATGTTCTGATTGTAGGCTTTCCTTGGCCCGTTTGAGTTTTCTATTGCCTACCAATATTGTCATCCCTAGTCAACCCCTTCGAGCCTTTAGCCTTTCTCATTGGTAAACCATATTACAAACCGTTACCCATTCTATTGTGACCCTCTCTTGGAATCCGAACTTTCCTTAACACTCATGTGAAACAAATGGCTAAAAGCATAAGTTTGGAGGAGAGAAGAGGAAATTGAAAAAGGTATTAAAAAGAAAGAAATAATTAGAAGGAAAGGCAAGAAAAGAAAAAAGAACAAAAAGAAAAATGCAAAAAAGTGAATAAGTGGAAGAGTTGAAGGGATTCAAAGAGAGATAACGATCCCAAATATGGAGAAATCAAAAAGGAGAAAATGAATGTAATGATCAAGAAAGAGTGATAAGTCTCTCTAGTCCCCCAAGGAAAAGGAAGTTCCTCAAGGAATTGGCAAAGTGCGAGCCGAAAAATGAAAGATGGAGTGCATAAGGAAAGTGTAACCACTTACCCATATTGTATCAAACCCTAATCCAAAAGCCTTCATTATAACCCGAAAGAAGTCCTACTTGATTTTGAGTCGTGTGAGCTTACATTAGTGGTAATGTACATGAGGGGCAAGCCTATGGTACTTGAAGCCGTACTTGTGACATTCTCTTGAGAGAGATGAGTGAGCCTTTCATAAATTTTTGAATTGAGTGCTAATTTCTTAAGTGAGCTTGGCAAATGAAAAGTAGAGGAGGAAGAGTTTGGAGTCCACCATGACCTATAAGATAGAGCGAGAGTCCTTGATGAGTAAAGTCACCTCTTGAAGCTCAAATGCCAGTTAGAGCTATATGTCCATTAATGTTTAACTTGTCGCCTTGTTAATAATGCATGAGTGGTGTAGGTAATTGTTGGTCTCAACTGAGGTATGAATGGTTCACCCGTGGCTAGCTGTAATGACCCTTAACTGTTGGAGGTGGGAACTAATTTATTTGCTTGAGGGTAAGCAAAGACTTAAGTTCGGGGGAGTTGATAAGTGGGGATTTTGACTGCTTATTAGCGCCGTTTTGCTTTTGTTTTAGCCTAAAAACGTTGAATTATATTCTCGAAACTGATGAAATTGTGAAAAATTGCAGGAATGATGGAAGTTGAGCTCACGAGATGAAATCTGAATCAAAAAGGAGTTTTTCGAAACACAAGAAAATAAAATTCACAGAAGCACAAATGTGCGATGCATAGAAGGAATTCTGCGGCCGCAGAATTCCATCTACGGCCGCAAACCAAGAAGAAGAATTTAACAGACATTTGCGCAAAGTGCGGACCGCACTTGAGTTGTGCGGCCGCAAAGCTGGGCTAAGAGTTGAAGATCAGAGAGTGTGCAAAAAGACCAAGTCCAGAGCCTCTGAAGAAATTGCGGCCGCAGTCCTAATTATGCGGACCGCAGAAGAATTGCCTTGCGGCCGCAGAACTCTAGTTCCTGTCAGATGAAGAAATCTATGGACCGTACATGGAATTGTGCGGCCGCAGAACCTCCCGGGGGGGGGGGGCATTTTTGTCCGAGATTTTCAGCCTTGTATAAGTAGACGAGTTTCAAAAATTAGGTGAAGTTTGAACCTCTGAAAGTGCTGTCGTTTTTCTTTGCCACTTTAGGAAGTTTTGCATTATTTTGGTATTTTAACATTAGATTTCTTTATTTTAATCTTCCAATATGAGTTTAATTAGTTCTTCTTCTCTATTTTCTGTACTTTCTATCATGAGTGCTTGTTTATGATTGGGTGTTTATTATTTAGCTTAAGTTCATGATTCAATTGTAGAATTGATGGTTGCAAATATTGATTCATGCCTATTTGACTTAGTCTCTACTTGAGAAAGAGGGACTTAGTCTAGGATAACTTAGCTAACAAGGAATTGGGTCAATTGAGAGATTGATCAACGCAATTAAAGGGTTCAACCTAGAGATAGTAATAACCTGACTTGAGCTCTTATCAACAGTTTTGGTTGATACCCATTTGGTCTGAGAAAGCCAAATTGGGCAAAACCATTCTCTGACCGAGAAGTATTGAGCGGGTAATGTAGAGTTGTGAGCTAATACACCCCAATCAACAAATCAAGCATTAAAGTCTTTATCCCATTAGGCAAACACCTAGGCCATGGTCGCAACCCTAGACTTTTTATCCATTTGAAAAAACCTCAAAAACAATTATATCTAGTCTTCTGTCTTTAATTTGCAATCATTAGATTAATATTAAAATTAGAAACAAAAACCTCATTGTGGAAGTGCAATCTAGATATTCCACTTGCTCATTTCGAATATATACTCATAATTCCCATCTTAGCTCCTTGGGGATTCGACCCTGACTCCTAGTTGGCTATTTATTATTGCATACAACCGTTACATATCTCTATTGAGGTGTGCATTTGGATGTGATCACTAGTCATATCCTCCCATGTTCTGATTGACCCCGTCGGTAAGCTACGAAGCCAGCGCTTCACATCATCCTTCAGTGAAAAGGGGAATGTACTTAAGTAGACTGCATCCTTTGATACTCCATTGTATTGGAAGGTGTTCATGATTTCTTCAAACTCCATCAAGTGAGTGTTAGGATCTTCGTTCACTTTCCCTCTGAAAATGCAGTTGTTTTGGATAGTTTAAAGCAAGTCGTGCTTCAACTCGAAATTATTCACTGCTACTGGTGGAGGTCTGACACTGGACAGTCCCTGATTATAGACTGGTCTGGCATAATCACCCAATGCTCTACCAGGCCTAGGTATAGCATTCTCCAATTGGTCTTCGATCAAGGGTCAATTTAGATTGAATCTTCGACCCCCATCATCGTTGATGGTCTCATTAGCAGCTCTACGGGCTGCCTTAGCTGTTATCCGTGCATCTTCTTGTCTTTGTTGTGCTGCCTCTCTTGTAGCTAAATCTACTACGTCCTCACCGTCTTTAGCCATAATCCACAAACAATCAGCAATACACCAAATCCATCAAACCCTAAAGGGAACTACTCCATAGACATGGAGAAATTCATCACAAATATAATTAAAGTATAGGAAAACATAGATTCGATCCAAACTCGAGTCTTGAGTGAGGAATGACTGATGAAATCCTTGTGCTTGTGTTCTTCCAACTCCTCCTTAGCTTCCTTAGGTCGAATGTATGTCCAAAGTCCCATAACAAAAAATGTTTCTAGTGTATTTATACCAAGTAAGAACGAACTCGGACGAAACTACCCTCTTTAAGCCGAAGTGGGAAAACCTACAAACTTTTTACACCATGCGCCGCACTATGCCACGCAGGGTACATAGCATTAGTGCAATTTGCTCGGTTGTAAACTCTCTGAACTTAGCTTTTCTGACAAATTTTTGTACTGATGCTACGTACCATGCCATGCACTATGCCTAGCATTAGTGTATTTTTCAGCCAGACCCAAAAACTACAAGTCTCTGAACTTCTCAAATTTCTTACCCACATTTGCACGATGCGACACACTTTGCTACGCAGAGTGCGAAGCATTAGTACGAATATCATTACCCTTGCGCTTTCTTCCAACTTTCGTGTGCAACGCCGGTCCACGAGCCCAGACGCGATCCATGTTTAATTCCTTGGCTTTTACTTAGACTTCAAAGCTCCAGCTTATTTGATTTAGCTCCCGAATATCATTTTAACTCAAAATCACTTCCTGTAAGGCATAAAACATACAATAAGTGCAATACACTAACATTCAAGCTCAAACACAAGTAAAATGCAGTAATTTAAGTGCAAACTATGACTAAAATACGTGATTCTAGCCTACCATCAACAATTTACCCAAGGTGATCCAAGTAGCGGAATGCCTTGGGGACTATAAAGTGGAAGCTCGGAAGGATAGGCCTCAGCCGCCTGTCCGAGGGGGATACAAAGCGGGCCAGCCTAGCAATGGTGGCCCTAACAGAAGTGGAGGAGATCGGAGTGCAACTAAATATAAGGCTCCTTCCTCAGGCAGCAATATTGTTGCATCTAATAACAACGATTGGGGGAGGAAGCCCCTATCAGGATGCCGTCATTGCGGCGGACCACACTGGAACAATGAAAAATGAATGCCCACATGTACAGATGAACACTCATCAAACTTTTGATGATGAGATGTATGAAGATACAAATGATGCTAACCAGACAGAACCAATAGGTGCCTTCATCACACTTGTTTGTTTTATTTCTAAGGCCTTAGCGGGAACCAATAATGGTATTTGTAAGAAGAAGGACCCATGCCCAACCACCAAGAAAGGGAAAAAGAGGGCGGATGAGGGGCCTCCTCTGAACCAAGAGAAGACCTTGATGTTCGTAGAGATGAAAGTTATTGGCAAGCCCATTCGGGAAATGATAGCCACGGGCATTACTCACAAAGGAGTGCCAGTGAAGTTGGGTCCTTAGGAAGGAAAATTCAACTTTCGCGTGGTGGTCATAGATGACTTCGAGATAATAGTTGGGTTGGAATTCATGAGGCAAACCAACACCGTTCCTGTAACTTATGCAGATATGCTGCTGATGGGGGGAGCCAACGGGGCCAATCCCTACATTATCCTATGCACAACCATAAAGATGGCCACGGAGAACATCTCGGCCTTACAGTTGAAGAAGGGATTCAAAAGACATGAACCTATGTTTGGCTACCCTTTATATTAAAGATATTGAACGCTCTTCGGGTCTTATTCCTGCGTCTGTGAAGGAGCTGCTAAGTGAGTTTGAAGACGTCATGTAACATGACATGCCAAAGCGTCTCCCGCCTAGGTGCACTATGGACGATGAGATTGAATTGGTGCTGGGTATGAAGCCACCTGCCTGGGCGCCTTACAAAATGTCACAACCCGAACTCGCCAAGCTTCGGGTACAGTTGATGGAAATTCTAGATACAGGGATTATTGTGCCCTCCAAGTCCCCTTATGGGTCCCTTGTAATATTACAAAAGAAATAGGACGACACACTACGACTCTGTGTGGATTATCAGGCCCTAAACAAAATCACTATGAAGAACAAATATCCTATCTCGTTAATGGAAGACTTTTTCGATAGATTGGGTGGTGCTACATTGTTCACCAAAATAGACCCGAAGACAGGTTACTAGCAAGTCCGAATTGCTAAGGGTAATGAACACAAGACGATCTGTGTGACACGATATGGGTCGTATGACTTCCTGGTCATACAATTCGGCTTGACTAATGTTCCAGCCATATTTGCACCTTGATAAACCAAGTCTTCCGAGAGTACATTGACGAATTCATAATGGTCTACTTGGACGGCATATGGTATATAGCAAAACATTGGAGGAACACCTGGAGCACATGCGGAAGATCCTAACCCGACTGCGGGAGTACGAATTATATGTGAAGTTATCCAAGTGCTCATTCGCCCGAAAGAAGATTACTTCCTCGGACATGTCATCGAGGAAGGGCAGATAAAGATGGACCAACAGAAGATTCAGGTTGTCGCAGATCGACCGCCGCCTAATGATATCCACGTCTTGAGGGAATTTCTTGGATTATACAACTTTTATCGGCGATTTGTGAAGAATTACTCTCTCATTGCAGTGTTGTTGACAGAACTCCTAAAGAAATTCATGCCTTGCGATTGAGGTCCCAAGAGAGCGGAGGCCTTCAACGCATTGAAAGTGACTATGTCTAGTAGCCCCGTCTTGGCCCTTCCTGATTTGGCCAAGTCATTCAAAGTACAAACGGATGCCTCTGACTATGCTCTGGGCGAAGTCTTGCTACAAGAGGGGCATCCAGTTGCGTACGAGAGCCGTTGAAGGATGCAGAACGATGCTATGCCACCCACGAAAAGGAATTATTGATTGTCGTCTATTGCCTACGCCATTGGAGGCACTATCTGCTGGGAACCCAGTTCGTGGTCAAGACAGACAATACAACTGTTAGCCATTTCATGACCCAGCCAAAGCTGAATGGCCGTCAGGCTAGGTGGCAGGAACTCCTAGCGGAATTTCACTTCAACCTGGAGTACTGAAGTGGGAAGACTAACCAAGTTGTTGATGCACTCAGTCGGAGGGTTGACTTAGCATCGGTGTGCCTACTCTACACCCTAAGGTGGAGCGAAGTGGCAACCACTATAAGAGGCCAGATACAAGATCTACCCCCAGAGGATCCTGCTGCACAGTATTTGGTCGGTTTGGTAGGACAGGGCAAGACTCACCAGTTTTACATGAAAGATGGGTTCCTGAAGATGAAAGGGAGCCAACTTTATGTTCCTAAAGGAGGAGATCTGCGAAGGACTCTTCTGATGGAATGCCATGATACTTTGTGGGCTGCCACCCAGGTGAAGAACGCACCATGGAATTGTTGCGTCGTGCTTATTATTGGCCTCAAATGGCTGATGATGTTGCTTAGTATGTGAATACTTACCTAGTATGCCAGAAAGACAAGTCAGACCGCTTGACACAAGCATGACTTTTGGAGTCATTGCCTGTTCTAAAGAGATCTTGGGAAAGCATTTCACTGGATTTCATCATCGGATTGCCCAAGGTCGGAGATCTTACAACTATCCTGGTTGTGGTGGATCAGTTTTCCAAATATGCTACATTTATAGCAGCCTCACAACATATATCAGCATAAGATACAACTCAACTCTTCTTCTCTCATGTTGTCAAATACTAGGGTCTGCCTAAAGACATCGCTGGTGATCGCGACTCTCACTTTACTAGCAACTTTTGGACTCAACACTTTAAGTGCCTCAGGTTCAAATTGAGCCACAATTTAAGTTTCCGTACGCAATCTGATGGCCAGACGGAGCGGTTCAATGGAATGTTGGATGAATATCTTCGCCATTTTGTTACCAGATCGCAGAAAAATTGAGTAAAGCTTCTGGATGCTGCTCAATTGTGTTTCAATTCACAAAAGAGCTCAGTTAAACAAAAAGATTTTAAAATTATTACCGGACAACAAACGCTACTCCCATACAGTGTGAACGCCCCAAACATGTCGAAATCTCCTCGAGCTGCTAACTTCTCGAAGGAACGGAAGCAAAATTTAGAGATAGTACGGAGCTATCTTGTCAAAGCCCAAAAGCGGATGAAGAAGCATGCTAATCAAAATCGTCGCTTTATTGAATACCAAGTAGGAGACAAAGTGATGGTGAAAATCCCAAAGCGATACTTGTTTGTAGGGGTCCATGATCCTCGTCTGTTGCAAAAATACATTGGACCCATGTCTATTGAGAAGCGCATTTGGAAAGTTGCATACCAGGCTGGGGTATACCAGGTGGATACCCCAGCCTGGTGGAAGATTCATCCAATCTATCATGTCAGCCTTCTGAAACCATTTCGGGAAGACATGGAGGATCTTTCACGGAGCCAACTCACAATACAATATTCGAGGCCCTAATTCAATCGAAAAAGGCATGTAGAAGCTATTCTCGATGATCGAGTGGTTCATGCTTCAAGGAAAGATCACCAAGAGTTCTTGGTGAAATGGCAGGGTTGTAATATAGAGGAGAATACTTGGGAGAGGGGAACAAACCTCAAAGCCTACAAGAGCCTGATCGATGATTACCTTACAAGTAAGGCGCCGAGGACGTCACCAACTTAGGTGTGGGAGAATGTCATGAGCGGCTTTCCAGCCATGGCCCATAACCCCTTGGACGCGCCCGCGCCAAGTGAAAAATGCGCATGTGCCTATGTCGCCCCACCGATAGCCCTCGCCAGCGCGCAGACAGTGCTGTGCGCGCATACTCGATGCTAAAGACAAGGTTGCTGCCAACTGACCTGCTTCTACCTTGTAGGAATCTATGTCCTTTTCATTGTAAATATATAGCAGTTTTATTTCATGTATTTCCATTATGTCTCTCTAGCTTAGTTAGGTCAAGTCCTGTAACTTGGTTTATTTTTTTTAAGCATTATTAGGGGGGATCAAGCAATCAAACTTTATAGCAAGCAAACAATTCTATGTACTGGTGTCTTTCCCTCTCGACACTGTGTTGTTTTTCTGTAATAGCTTTAATTAATGCAATCAAGCTTTCTTTCATTCTCAATTTTCTTTCTTGTTCTCTCAATTGCTCTTGATATTGATTTTTCCGTACGGCAATGACAATATCGTTTAGCGTATGGAGGGGACCTCAGTTAGCAGATAGTAACTACGCGGATATCGGTTGCTTAGCCTTAAGTCGCCATTCCAAGGAATCTATCAGGAAGGCGCCGCGTAACATGTGTGAATAGAATTGCTCAAGCATGAATTATTTCTCTTTTAACAAGGCTACTATGAAGATTAATTGAGAAAGAGTAAGACAAGTAAATTCTTTAGAAATAAAACCTAATCAAACTTATAACTTCTAACATGAATGTCTATTGGTACAATTCACATGCCCAAAGACTTGAAGAGTGAGTGGGGAAAGCAAAAGGAAAAAAGGGGACACAAACTTAGCTGACATACAGTTGGGGAAATTAATAACTTAAAGTTATCCAAAAATTTGTTGCCTTGTCATTCCTATCCACTCTTCTATTGCCAACTCTACACTTTCTTTTCCCCTCACGTGTCACCTTTCCCCCAAAAACCCTACTACTTCCCTCCTTTAATCAAATTGGTCCAGCCCCCACTAATTAAACCCCAAGACTTCTTACATGCCATTTTATCACACATTAGCAAGTCTTGTTTAAAAAGGAAAATACTTGACAAAAACTGACCTTGTTCGTGTTTTCCCCCTTATATGAAACTGCAACTACTTTCTTCTTCTTCTGCCACAGTGTTCAGTTCAGACACAACCCAAGAACCAAAATTGTTACAACCTTAACCCTACTAAAGTTTCCTTGATCTCCTGAGGAAGCACTTGGGGGTACTATATTTATCAACAAGAAGAAGAAGAAAAGAAGAAGAAGTGAAACCAAAAAAGGAAAGTTAAAAAATCAAAACTTTAGCCGACTTGGAACCTCCTTGTTCCACCCCTCTTCCAATACACCCCAGGTTAGCTACCCCCAGCGCCTCCTCTTTCTTTGTTTTGTTTTCTTACTTCTTAATTTGGTATATGAATTATTTGCCTTTGTGTTTGCACGCGCCTTAACATGCTAATACTCCACGCACACACATAGACAGACAACTACAAGAGAATTACCTAAGACATGATTTGGGTGTTTGTTATTTTTTAATCCTGTTCTAAAGACTTGAACTTTGGGATCTCTCTTTTAGTGTTTAGCAGTTTCCTTTTGGTTTGTGTACTTGGTTCCTGTTATGTTTGAAATTGAGCTTTATTTCTGTCTTTTGAGCTTAATAATCAATTTAGCAAGTCCCAAAAGTTTCTTGGAAGATAAATTCTTGTAACTAAGTTGTTCAAGTGACAAAAGAAAAACCCAATTCTTTGTCCGGTTTTGTATTAGTATGAATTCTTTGCCCGACTTCTTTGTTCTAAAAACCCTAGAGCTCTATAGAGAGGATACTTCAACCTGAATTGTGCCTAAAGATGGTGTACATAGATGTTGGCAATATTCTTTAAGCAAAAACACCAACTGTTATATTGTAAGATTTAACATCAAGAAGACATGATTAATAAATATTTATGGTGCAATTGGTCCTCATGGAAAAACCAATTGTATTTGGTGCAATTGGTCTTCATGTAAATGATGTTGAAACCAAGAAAAGTATGGACTAGAGACCATTAAGAAAGACTTGACCTTTGGGATTAATCGATGGCATTATTTATATTTTGAAATTTAATTATATTGAACCAGAATGTGAAGTTCAAGCGTTCTGAATGGGGTTCGCAATTAAGTATTTATACATATATAATGTATATATATGGTGTAAGCAAAAGCTACTGGGTTTTTCCGAACCCCATAGCTGATATTGTAGCCCCCCCCCCCCCCGTATT
>NC_031990.1:57596969-57611973 GCF_001879085.1 Nicotiana attenuata | reverse complement strand
CCACCCACCCACCCAGTTATGTAGTCATGGAAAGGATTTTCCTTCTCTTGATAATCTGTTACTCTACAATGTTTTCTCTAGAGAACTTACCGATAGCAATTTCTTTAAGAAAATACATTAATATTTTTAATAAGATTTATTAGTTTGAAATGAGTACATGCCTTATTTACATAAGTACATCCCTCTTAAATTGTGCTTTTAGTTTCTCTATATTCAGATTCACATACAGATTGCACTGTAAGTTTAAAAGATTGCTTTGCATGAATTTGTAAATTATTTTTTTCTTTGATGGCTTTAAAGCTTCTTTCATCCTTTTTACATCAGCTTGTTGATAAAGTTGAATGGTTTTTGTGTAGACCAAAAATAAGGGAATATGACATTTGTTTCTCATTGTTATGTTATGTATGGTGAGATCGATTTGTTCTTAGGCAGAGAGGTTTTATGACCCAGTTTACACCGATATATTTACAAGTATAATTTTTTAAGCCCTCTATTTACATAACTCAACCGTAACTAATGTGGATTTGAGGCATAGTGTTCTCTGGTCTTCTTTTTATGTCATAAGAATAGCTTTCGAGGCAGAATTTGTATATTATTTGCTTATCAGAAAAGCAAGAAACTGTATACTTGTTCCTACGACAATGACTGCATAATCTCTTTAGGTGGAAAATGGTTGGAGTTCTAACTTCTACTTATCCAAAAAAAGAAAGTGGAAGGGTTCTAATTTCTTTTCCCTATTTATGATCCATCTAGCCTTTAATCGAGTACACCATTTCTGAATTATTCACGTGGTACCCGAGTATACAATCAATTGACCCAATGGGAGCTGGGGAAGAGAGCACCCCTACAAAGCCTTCAAAACCGGCTTCAACTCAGGTCCCTTTCCTTCTCTTTCATTTCTTTTGTACATTTACGGCTAATAAGTCATCAAACATGTGCTATTCTCTCTCTCTCTCTCTCTCTCTCTCTCTCTCTCTCTCTCTCTCTCTCTGTATGTGTGTGTGTGCACAGATGTATTAATGTATGTATTGGCTGACTGCAACAAGTTTTCTAATGTTTGATCAGGAGACACAAACTACACCCTCATATCCTGATTGGTCAAGCTCTATGCAGGTTGATATTAAGTTCCATAATGATTAAGCCAATAACATGAATGCTGATGAATAATTTTTCTAGTTTTCTAGTCTATCAAGCACTAATTCTCTTTTCCTGGTTAGGCTTATTATAGCGCGGGAGCTACTCCTCCCTTCTTTGCCTCACCTGTTGCTTCTCCTGCTTCCCACCCATACTTGTGGGGAGGCCAGGTAATTGATTTTCCATTCCTGATTTATTTAGTTCCCTGCTATACAAGTTTTCTATCACACGACCTCAGAACCTATCTATAGAGTACTTTCTCTGATCACCTTGTGATATTTCAGCATCCTCTTATGCCTCCTTATGGGGCTGCAGTCCCATATCCAGCTTTATATCCTCCTGCTGGAGTTTATGCTCATCCTAACATGGCCACGGTAATGAAGCTTTTCGGTACTTTTTTTTTATGAATTTGAAAGCTGATGAAAGGAAGTCACCTCTTCTTCTTAAAAAAAAAGATACTTCATGTTAATACCTTTGTTCATGTCTTTTCAGCACACTCCAAAAGCAGTGCAGGCAAATCTTGAATCAAACGGGAAGGATCCTGAAGGAAAGGATCGGAGTACGAACAAAAAGTTAAAGGCCAGTTCTGGTGGCAAGGCAGGCGACAGTGGGAAAGTTGCTTCGGGTTCTGGAAATGATGGTGCCACACAAAGGTCTGATTTTCAATCACATTTTCCACAGATTCTTCTTTTTGGGTTGGTCATGCATCTAATTGGAATATTTTTTTCTTGAACAGTGATGAAACCAGAAGTGAAGGTACATCAGATACAAATGATGAAAATGATAACCACGTGAGTATTCAGATCAATCTAACCAGCTTTTGTTCTTTATTTACATACTATGGAGGTCACGAGTCTCAATTTTATGCTTACCTTGTCCTGTGATTGCTAGTTGATTTTTTATTTTTTTTGATAATATGTGATCTCAGGAATTTGCTGCAAGTAAGAAGGGAAGCTTTGATCAAATGCTTGCCGATGGTAACTTCTGTGACCTTTCTTCTCGGTTCTGACATTCTTACTTCAATAACTGAGTTTCTAAATCTGGCGATTATCAGGAGCTAGTGCGCAGAATAATCCCACAACAGCGAATTACCAGACCTCTATGCATGCAAATCCTGTCACTGTGCCTGCAACTAACCTAAATATTGGAATGGATGTGTGGAATGCATCATCTGCCGGTCCTGGAGCGATCATAATACAGCCAAATGCGAATGGTCCAGTTATAGGACATGAAGGAAGGATGAATGATCAATGGGTTCAGGTACATTTTCTTTTCTTTAGCTTTTTTCACTCACTGAAATCAGTACTGTCATTTTTTACCAGATTAGTTTATGTATTCTGTCCTTCAAATTGTCCAGTCTAACTGCTTGTCTGCAAAAAGCTGCATATATTCCACCCATCTGGTAGCAGATGGCTTCACTGAAGGTGGAATATTTTCTCTCATAACACTAATTGGTGGTGTATCTTGAGTCTTAACATAGAGAGTTCCATGAATAGACGTAAAACAAATGGCTAAAAAGACTAATTTGTGAAATCTTTAGTTTCACAATTGTGAGTGAAGAAAGATCACAACCTGGAGAACTCTTTAAAGCACTCAACACTCTGATTTTACAAGGCTTCAGGTGTTTTAATTTGGTTGGTCCAGAAATAGCTCCGAGTTAAAATACGCCAGAAAACTCCTGAAGCTAGGCTGGTTTCATTCTTTATGGGTTAAAATTACCTGTTTGTAGGATTAGATTTTCTTATCAAATTTTTTGCATGAAAATATTTAAACCTTCATATGGTTCAAAAGGGACTATAAAACTGAACTTCCTTATATCATTAGTTCTTCCATGGTTCCATCTCAATTTTTCTGTATCTCTGGATATATCAGCATCTTGTGCTTGTTTGAAGTCCATGGTTCTACTGTATAACACTGCCGCCGCCACCACCCCAGAAATATTTCATGGTTCTTTCAGGTAGAGCAGTAAATTATTTAAGACATGAAAGGCACTTTTCCATATTCCATAGGTCGATAGTTCCCCTTCATTTTTGTGTGCCAGAGCAAGTACACAATCAATGATGGGGTTATAGCCCTGTTATCATTGTTTTTCTGTTTCTTTTTTTTGATAGACTTCGTTATAACCCTGGCTTTGACAGGACGAACGTGAACTTAAAAGACAAAAGAGAAAGCAATCTAATAGGGAGTCAGCTAGGAGGTCAAGGCTACGTAAGCAGGTATGAGTTACTCTTTGTAGATAATGTTACTCTTTCCATCTTTTACCGGTCAGAGTTGACTATATGTCTTTTATTATGAGCCATAAAAATTCTTCTCCACATGGCTTTAGACTCAGACATCTGGTTTCAAGCAGAGGTCCCCAGATTTATTTCTAATAATAAATAAAAGCAGCTCTTAAAGACAATGATGGGGTCTACAGTCTCTACACCAATATAAAGCCTTAAGATCATTCTGTTTTACGCACCCAAGAGTGGCCTAGTGGTCAATAAAGTGGGTGAGAACATGAGGTCTCTGGTTCAAAACCTAGCGGATGCAAAAAATACTAGGTGATTTCATCCCATCTATCCAAGCCTTGATGGATAGAGTTACCTGGTACATGTTGCTGGTGGGAGCTGGCAGGTATCCCGTGGAATTAGTCGAGGTTCGCACAAGTTGGCCTTGTCACCACGGTTATTAAAAAACAATCATTGTTTTACGCCATCATATGGCACACTGATCTTTTTGCATTTTCGTCTAGTCACATTAACTTAGACTGATGCTTCAAGTTCCTTGTTTCAACCAAATCATTAATATCTTATGATGATGAATTTTTCTAGTTGATATAAACACATTTGTGTCACCTTTATGAAATGGTCTCCGGCACAAATAAGTAAGAATATGGGAATGCAATTCGATGTGATATGTGCATATCATGCTCTAATCTGCAGATACTGTTTTAAGGCCCTAGTAACTGTAACTTTCTTTCTTAGTGTTTTCTCTTTTCCTCTGAAAGAACAAGATCTGGTGTCTCTCTATTATTTCAATTCGTGAAGACAATGTACAGCACATGCTAGAAAATTTCTTCGAGTTGTAGAAGACAAATTAACGGATGGTATGTACCAAAAATGGAATATAGTGTGGAAAGCAACAGGAGATGCATTCATATCAAATGTCACATAAAACAAACCACTTATAGACGGTCTCCCTTAAACCACCATCCTCTTGAAGGCTGATTACCTGTTCTCAAAAGTAAGTCTGTCCCACCTATGTCTAACCCTTTCCAAAGAGAATCTTATATCAAATCCTAGTACAGCCTCTTTTATGGACCCTTAGTCAATACTTAATATTCCTGTTCTCTCACTTTATAGACTTAATTGTCAATTATAATTACTGATCCCTTTGTGAAACTGTTTCATAATCATCCTAGCTAAGACATATTGTGTAAACGTAGGGAGTAATAAGTACTACTCCCTCTGTTCCAGTTTATGCGAACCTATTCCCTTTTTGGTCCGTTCCAAAAAGAATGAACCCTTTCTAAATTTGGAAATAATTTAGCTTAAACTTACAACTCTACCCTTAATGAGAAGCTTTTATAACCACACAAATACTCTGGGCCCTTTTTTAACTTGTTTAGGCCCACAAATTCCAAAAGTCTTCATTTTTTCTTAAACTCCGTGCCCAGTCAAACAGGTTCACATAAATTGGAACGGAGGGAGTATTATATTTGAGAGACATGGTTGAGTAAATGTAGCCACTAATGTAGTAATATACTCTCCTTTAACTATCAGTTAAGCGCTTGAAAACATCTTTTAGCCCTTGAGCTCCCGGAAAGGCAATTGTTCTAACCAAAACAGCTTGAACCAGAAAACTATTAAGTGACAAATGAAAGCATATATGACCATGAATCTTGATGGGCTTAATTGAATAGGAAGTGGATAACTGGATAGAAGTGTAAATACCCATTATAATTTCTCATGTCATTGGGGATCGATGCTTAACCTAAGTGTATCCACCCAAAAGGAGAAAGATAGAGAAGACAATATTCACGCAGATGCAGTAGTCAGCTACTGTTTTCTCCTAATGATAGTTGTTAGTTAAATTAAATGGTTACATGAAGTGATGGGAAGCGTCATTAAATTAATGCCAAGAAACAAAGGAATTGGCTGCTTTCCATTTTAGGAGTTCATCTTACTGTATGTGGACTTTTCCTGTCCTTGTATATGACATCAGTTTAGAAAGGAGTTACAACTGGTGACGAAGTGTAAAAATTCTTCCCGTGCACATCAAGCTTGTAACTCAGCCCACACAAAAACATGATACTCTTTTCCATTCATGTTGCAACGGCAACCAGAATTCCAGCAGGATAGCAAACAAGCTGATTTTAGTTATTCATGTTCATGGGCGGTTTGATTGTTTGCTAGCTCCAATTTCTGGAATCCAGAATGTACTCAATTTCTTTTAGATTTTCTGGCTGTCATGTTGTTTTCTGTTTCTTGTTTTTGCAGGCTGAGTGTGAAGAGCTGCAGCGTAGGGTAGAAGCTTTGAGCGGCGAGAATCATTCACTCAAAGATGAGCTCCAACGGCTCTCTGAGGAATGTGAGAAGCTTACCTCAGAGAATAGTTCGATAAAGGTACTTAATACCTTCTTAAGTGTTCCTCTAATTGCTTATCCTCCTCTATATTTGGTTGCCCTCATTTTTAAGTAATATTCTCAAGTACCCTCTTCATGTGATCCCCTTTTCCTTTCCCTCATCACCTTTGTACTTTATTGGGATAGTACGATGCCTGCTTCTCGAATAGCAATTTGTTATAACTAATGTGAGGCAATTAGCATCATGGAATCTTTTGCTGCAGCATCCGTTCATCTTTTTCTATAGTGCTATTTTGTTCTTTTTAACCTGACCAAGCAGTTCTGAAGGGGAGAAAGATGGAAGTACTAATATTATATGATGGTGCAACAGGAAGAGTTAACGCGTTTGTGTGGGCCAGATGCTGTGTCTAAGCTAGAGAGCAACGGCAATGCCAGTCATCTACAATCTAACGTCGAGGAAGCTAGTTAAGGAAAAGCCAGGACTGAGTAGGTGATCTAAGTTACAAGTGCTCACAAATATTTCAAGAGCCAAAAGAATTCATTGCTTCTAGGTGCAGCAGAATGAGAAATGTTTACTAACCTATACCCTTTAACCCTTTTTGAGTGTGACTGTAACATTTATTTCTAATTGTAACCCCAGTATTGAGTCTGAGTCTGTGCTCTTGTTAAATTAACTACAGTAACTGGAATGTAAACTAAGAAGTCTTCTGGTGAGTGCACCAATTGAGTACTGTTGGAATTTTACCTTAACATGGTTTCCTTTTCATTGGATATCTTTAAAGTCTCTTGCATTGAATGTGGATGGGATTTTGGCAAGGGTCTCTAAGGGAATATCTTTTAGGCCAGCACTACGGATAGAGAAATAGAAAGAATTACAAGAAAATACACTTGACTTCATACCATAACAAAAAATGGCCATATTTTTAAGTTTTACCTGACCTAACCCATATTTTACATATTTTGGAAGCACTAGCAAATTTAAAATCTGTTTTCTTACAACCATTGCTTCTAAAAGCTATGAAGTTAAATCTATGTTCTCATAACCATTGCTTTTACTCTCTTTTCTTCTCACATCTTCTACATATGCTTCAAGAGGCCGTCCGCCATTACTGCTTCTTCCCTGTGTCACTTGGTTGCAATGTAAGAAAATTGAAGATTCAACATTCCACCATTGAAGGCCATTCAAAGCTTTGCTTTTAAAAATAAGATTTTTGAGTTTGTTAGTTGTTTGGATTGGGTGTTGTTCCGATTGATTGAAAATATCAAACGGAGTTCAAAATTTAAATTTGAAGTGATTTGGAGTAGATTTGAGTTAAATTTCAGAAAAAACGCGAGGAAGAGGACGAAATCAGTTTTTTGTATAATTATGTATAATCTTGTATAATAGTGTATATGAGTGTATAAACACATCTTATACACTATTATACATTTTTATACATCTTTATACAAGCGTCTGTAGACGAACTTCTTCCACGATTTTCAGTTGCAATTCTTGTTCAAAATCAGTCCAAATCTCCATTAAATGACTTTAAATTTTATATACAACCTCCTTATTCAATTTCTAACAATTCTAGATAATACCCACTCCAAATTTCTCACAAAATCAAATTCGAAATCTAAACCCACATATTTAAACTTGTTAAAAATCTGATTTTCACCTTCCAAATGGATTTGGTTTGTTGAACTAATATTTGAGTTACACTTACTGATTCGAAAATTAACTTAAAGTTTGAGCAATCTTTTTTAAAAATTAAATAGTAATTTTGAGAACCTATTGGAGTTGGATGTTGAATCTTAGCCTATTATTTTTGGGCTAGTTGGTTGTAATTTGAAATATGGGCTATAAAATTGAAAAGTAAGGATCCCAGTCGTTTTTATGTGAAATTTTCCCATAGAAATATGAGAAAAATCACAAAATATTTTTTAATTCTAAACTAATTAGAGTTGGCTATATAAATTTTATATGTTCATTTTGTTCATGTATAAAGTACTTTATTGTTTCATAATTCATATTGCTACATATATAACTTAAATCTTTTGGTCATACATTAAAATGTTTTACATAATCAGTGTAGTTGAATTTGTATAGCGGGTTACTAACCTGTAGTTATTGTATTAGGTGACTTGATAATGTAAAAATATTGTTTACGAGTATTTTATATAATTTTGTCTGCAATATTTTTTAGATGACTTAGGGGCCGTTTGGCCATACAAATTTTTTGTACCTTTTTAAAAAAAGAAATCACTATTTTTCAAAATCAGCATTTAACCATAAAAATTTAATTTTCACTTAAAGATTAGTTTCGAAATTTTTCGTAAATTTAAAAAACTCTAAAAGGTTGCTTTTCAAAAAATTTATTTCAAATCACTTACAAAATTTAAAGGCAATCCTAAATTATATTCATATCCAAACACAACTCTAATTTTCAAATATCATTTTTATTTGAAATTTTTTTTCCCACTTTTTTCCCTATATTATTCAATTCTTATGTCAGACTCTCACTTAATATGTGGTAACACCATACTGCTTCAGTGCGTCTCCTCACTAGTTTATCGAATCTACCTGATTTGACTATACATAGGTTTAACTTTATCTTTTAATGAAATTTCTCGTAATAATTCACAAGATTGCGATGTTTTTACATGGAAAATAACGAATTAACATGGCGATTCGCTGGGAAATTTCTTTGAAATTAACAGCGAAAAAGTTACACACATTGCAATTATCCACTAATTAGAGAGACCAACCTGAGACTCGAAATTAAGCTACAAAATTACAAAAAAGATAGTACCAACACAATTAAGAAAAACAAAAAGCAAAAAAAAAAAACATGCGACTTCTGAAAGTTTCTTTTGAGTTTTAGCTGTTGTTATGCTACCCCCACCCCTAAAACTAAAACCATATAGCTAAAGATCGAAATCACTGCTATTATTACAACTAGTTTAGGGTTAGTAGTTTTTATTATTAACACCTCCAAGCTGACGTGGCTACTAGGGCCCTATCATGCCAGCACAGCAACATCTCCGCTTGTCTCTTTGCCACGTGGAATCCCCTAACCTGTACTCTCCCCAACAAACAATCAGCTTGAAAATCCGCAAACTGGCTTAATCCCACCGGCCGGAATCCGGCAGCCACCATCGCATCCTTCCACGAACCACCTCCTCGCCGCCCTACTGCCGCCACCATCTCCACTATCTTCGGAAACAGCACGAAATTCTCAATTTTCCTCATCCAATCCCCACAATTTCCGCCACCAATATTTGCTGCTTCTAGTGATTCCAGCAACGTAGAGTAAAATTCCAACCCATCAATCACCGTCTGACGAAACGACGCCGTTCCGTAACCCATTAGCCCTTCGCTGTCTACGTGTACCACCATGTTAGGGGAAATACGACGGAGGTCGTTAACAAACCCTGACCCGATCCGTCGGAAGATAGCGGGGGATAAAAGCACCGCTGTCTTCTCTCCGTCCATGAACTTTATTGCTTTGAAGGATAACAACTCGAAAGTTCTAATTAGCACAAAATCTATTTCGAAACCGATATTGAGTTCACGAGCAAATTGTGTTAAATTTTCCCTGATTAACCTCGATTCCACAGCGTACTCTTCAGGAACTAGAGCCGTGATTCGAAGAACCGGCGCGTTGGCTTTACGACACTCGGCTTTATCAGCTAACTCTTTCATGAAGGAAGCCCAGTGGCCTCCGAGTCCGATGTCGAAGTCGATGACGTGAACTAGCATCGAGCCGTCGACTGCCTCAAGCACGGCTTGATTCGCCGTGAAGCTGGAAAACATAGGGATTGGAGATATGTTTGAGAAAATTTTGTAGGATTTGATGGTCTGAATCACGTCGGATGAGCTGGCAGGGCGAGTCTGCCGAGTTGACCCAGCGAGTTGGGCTTGGAGTGCTTCCTTGAAGTAAAAGGCAGCTCGTTGGAGAGGTTTTCCGGCGGCGGATCTGAGCCGTTGATTGAGCCGTGCCAGTATCACATGTGCGAGCTGGAACGCGTTGGCTTCGAAGCACTCAGCGAAACGAATGAGCTCATCCACGTAATCAAATCCTACGTTCCAATTATTCTGGTGGATATCACCGGAGAGATCAAGGGCGTTACTGAAATTTCCCTGATTCACTGATTGAAATTGCTGAGGGAAATTCTCAGAGAAAGAAAAATCAGATGTAGGGAACTGAGTCGAGTCAGCTGAGAATTCAGAGAGGTTATGGAATTGAGTCAGCGACTCGCTTTGTGTAAGGCTGAGTTGAGGGTTGTTAGATTTTGAAAGTGAAGCAGAATCGTCTTGTAAGCCAAGTTCTCTCATCAAAGAATCCCAATCTTCGAAGTTGCTCAGAACATGATCACCTAGCTGGAGAGGATCGTCGCCGCCGCAAAGGGCGGAGAAATCAGGATTTGTTATCACCTGCTTCTCAACGATAGGGCTGGGACTGCGGCGGAGTTCGAGGACTGATTTGGGTTCGTAGCACAAATTAGGGCCGTTGGTGGCGGCCGGAAAAGTAGCGTTCCGGAGGTTGTTGTTGTTGTTGTTATTGCTAATCAATGGTTTTGAACTCACGTTGTCATTAGAGGAAAAGGGCACTTTCATTTCTCTGGGAAAAAGAGAGGATTATTGGTAACCGTAGCCAAAGTCTGTAAAGACTATGTAACTAACAAGTGAGTGAATTGTTTTTTGCGCGAGTGTTTGTAGTGCGTAGTATGGTTTGTAGTTGCTTTAATAGAAGAAGACTTTGTATGGTGGGTGTGTTCTTTTTAGCTTTCCCTTCTACTTTCTTCAATGGCTCTGAAAACTTTGGGAGAAAATGGAGTCTTTTTGGGAGGATGATGATTGCTGGCTTTTTATCTTTGCGTGCGTGCGGCCCTAATTGCATGCATGGGATTGAAGTTGCCTTAGGGCGGAGTCGGAGCCAAGATTTTCACTAACACATATAAAAAACGAAAAAGGGTTCAAAATGTCCTAAATTATTGAAAAAGGTTTAAAAATATCCTTCATCCACCTATTGTGCTAAAAATACTCCTTCATCCACCTTTTTGGTTCACTTATGCCCTTTGACCGTTAGATATGCCGAATTAAAAATAATTACTTAAAAACAATATTATGCAAAATATTTTATTTTTTTAAACTAATGCACCAGTAGTCCACTAATTTAATAAAGTCTTCAGTTTTTACAAAAAACAATTCAGCTTTTACAAAAAAAATAATTTTTTTTCATTTTTTAAAGCATTTATTTTTGTAAAAACTAGAAAAAAAATTTGTAAGAATTGTAAAAACTGAAAAAAAATATTTTCGTTTTATAACAAAATATTTTTGTTTTTAAAAACTGAAATTTTTAAAAAAACTGAAAAAAAAAGTATTTTCAAAAACGAAAATATTTTGTTGAAAATATTTTTTTCAGTTTTTAAAAAACAAAAATATTTTTGTTCAATTTTTTTTTTCTGTTTTTACAAAAAAAAAATTTCAGTTTTTACAAAATAAAAATGCTTTAAAAAAACTGAAAAAAATGAAAAGAAATTTTTTTTTTTGTAAAAACTGAAAAAAAGAAGAAGAAGACTTTACTAAATTAGTGGACTACTGGTGCATTAGTTGAAAAAAACGAAAATATTTCTTAAGTAATTATTTTTAATTCAACATTGACCGTCAAAGGGCATAAGTGAACCAAAAAGGTGGATGGAAGGGTATTTTTATCCCAATAGGTGGATGAAGGATATTTTTAAACCTTTTCCAATAGTTTAGGGGCATTTTGAACCCGTATAAAAAAATAAACACATAAAAAAAATTAAATAGAGTCAAAATATAGTACTTACTAATATATACTTTTATAATTTTTTATGTAGCTACACAGTGTAATTTTGGCACCTCTTGTGATAAGGTAATTGGAGGGATGGGTATGATTACATGCATTGCATGCATGTATGTATTGTAGGGATAGGAACATGCAGGACACGAGCCTGAAGTGATTGATTTATCTTTTTGTAGGATTAGAGGCGTGTATGTGAAGTCTTTATTTTTGTACTTGATAAAAAGAAAGGGAAAAAGAAGGCTTTCTATACTTTTCCAAACACTTTATTAGTATTTCTTACGTTCAATCTTCCCTTACCAATCTAATTGCTGGTTAGCATGTGTTCAAATTTAATGTGTTGTCCTTCCTTTAAATAATTCAAAGGCTTGGTTATTTTAATTTTATTTAGTTTTGGATTTATATATGTGGAAGTGTGCAAGTTAATTAAGTGAAGAGATCAAACAAGAAAAACAGCTACGATTTGTCGAGACAATATAGCAGCTCTTTTCCGTCAAAGTTACCACTCCCTCCGTATCAATTTAGATGATGTAGTTTGACTTGGCACAAAATTTTAAAAAAAAACAATTTTTTTTTTTGAAACATGTAGTTTTAAAAGCTTAAGGGAGCAAAAGCTTTATGGAGCCATAATATTTGTGTGACTATAAAAGCTTTTCATTAGAGTAAAGTGGGTAAAATAAAATATTTGATTAAAGTTAAATTGTTTTTAAATAAAGAAATATGTTATTCTTTATGGAACGGACTAATAAGGAAAATGTGTCATTTAAATTGAAACAGAAAAAATATTACTTTTCCCTTCTTAATTAACTAACCATACCAAAGTTATTACTACAAGTCTTCCTAAAGTTACAACTCGAATATATGTTCAAAGTTAATCACAACAATCTGTTCAAAAGTATTGCTCATGCGCTTTCTGTTCTTCCTCTCTTAAAACCAATAGCATGCAAATTAATTAGATAGATGCGAAGTAGTTAATATATATTGACCTTCTCAGTTATTACAGAGAAACATTAAATTACAAAATTATTTTTTATTACATTAAAGTAATTAAATTATATCTGATGTTCAAAATATACAATGATCATAAGGTCATATTTTTCGCACTAGGTTAGTAGGTTATGACACGGTAAACGCCACACTAACGCTTTTCACTCTAAAATTCCACCTAAAATAATAAAAAGTAAAAAGTTGTCTACCCTATAGATTTTAAACACACAAACATTTGCAAAGAAAATGAAAAGCGAATATAGTTTAGAGGTAGGGTTTCGAGAACATATAGTATATATTTATTAAGCTATGAATAAGAGCTCCTGCGATACCGGAAAATCGAATATTCAAGGAACGAAGTCAATATATGTGCAGTGCATATTGACAAATTAACCTGATGCTTCGTTACTGTTATAAATAGAATTTTATTTATGGTGAACTATATTTAGAGAGATTCTAGGGTTTATTGCTTGGTGGCTAAGTCACTCTCTCCCTATAAATAGAGGGTTCTATTCTATTGTAATTCATCCAATATCAATAAGAATCTTCTCTCTCTACTTTTCTCTGCAATACTCTTCTTCTTCATTTATTGTTTTATAACACGTTATCAGCATGAAACTCTAACCAATTGAGTAGAAGCTTTGGGATTAAGCATAATGATTGTCAATTATTCCATAAACTTCCTTCATGATTAAATTGTGGATTTAAGGTAAGTATTTTACTTTATTTTTCTCTTTTAGATTCTTGACATTCTATAATTTGATTTTATATACAAGCAAAGACAATAAATCTTGATTTTAACTCTAATGGAGTTTGAAAGAAATTATAACCACCCAAAGTGGTAAAATTTCTATGTCTTGCCATGATCAAATTCAGGTATGATTGTGGGCAAAGAAGTGAAAACCCTTCCCATTGAATTTGCTTCATTCTCATTCCCTTAAGAGAATGTGATTGCAATATGTTATCAGTCTGAAAGAAGACAAAATTATTACCGTGAAGGTATCAATGGATGTGGACGTGGCAATAGACGAAATTATATTCGTCATCATTGTGATAATGAGAATAATAAGGATTCTCAAAATAATCCTTCACTCTGTGAAAGTAATATTTGTCATCGATTTGACATGAGATTTTATAAAGCACATATAAATGATTGTGGTCCATTCATGATGTGAATGTGACAACATCTGATTTATGAATACATATTCATTCTTGGAAGAATATGAATGTGCTAGTAGTAGCGAATATACCACACTTACCTCTAGAAGGAGGTTTGAGATGATATAAGAAAATAATGTCATCATTATGGCATGAATGGTCATTGGTCACGTACCTATTGTACGCCAAAATATTTTGGCAATGTGATTATTGAAGGACAACAATAATGCAAGAAACATATCTTGCATATAATTTTGATCATGACCATAATGGTATAACTTTCTCCTTGAAAGAGATATATGACCATATGGATGTTGATGAATATGTGGTAGTATCAAATTAATTGAGAGCTCCGGAAGAGCCAATTATTACTATTTTGGAGGAATACAATTGATTATCATGTCAATTTATTGTGTCGTAGTCAGTCTCAAAGAAACTTATTGAGTTTCTAAAGTATTCGCGAAAGCGGTTGGTTATATTGAGACTATAAATAAAGGAAGGATTTAATATCTTCTATTACTACAACTTGTAGTGGGGTAATATTTATGTGAAAAGTTACCCGCTTTATTCTTCAATTTGTACTACACAAATAAAAGAATACCACACTAAAGTGGATGTTTATTGATATAAAAACCCATATCATAATAAAATTGGAGTTTATTGATAGTTGCAGACGTCATGGTGTAAACCTGAACTTTATCAATATTGATAATTTATCCAGTTGGCATAACTAGTTTAGCCATATCAATTTAAGTATAATGTGCAAAAATAAAAGAGAGTTCATATGGGTAAATATTAAAGAACTAGAAAGTTCTTTACGAATTCTCTTAGGTTGCTTGTTCTTATTAATTAATAGACCAACTAATATTGGGATTGAATCCCATGAATGCTGGAAATATCAAAGGTGAATATGGGCCCATTCACCTGCCATGTATACCACATAAGATGCATCTATGAGATGGTTACATGTGCGATTATTATTAACCCGCAACATGGTGTTTGCGAGGTAACTTGCTCAATAATTCAATTTCGAGCATAATTTCCAGATTTTTTATTCAAGATAGTTCATCTTGATAAGTTGGTTTACATCACAGTTGGTTTAGCAAAATGATTTATTAAGTGCCTCTACTTAATAGCTAAACAATTGCTTATGAGAACAAAGTTATCTGTATTAGCATGATATATGTTATATACCAAAGTATATTATTTTCTCCCCTCAACAAGTGGTTTAGGGTCAGGAACCAAATGATTCCATCTTATTATTATTGATGTGCGGTATACGCACAAAGATGAGTTCCCAAAGTTGAGGAAGCAAGTTGGTTTTCTAACATGGGGGGGGGGGGGGGGG
>NC_031990.1:57581687-57596949 GCF_001879085.1 Nicotiana attenuata | reverse complement strand
GGGGGGGGGGGGGGGGGGGAGAGATGATAACATTTGGGAAAAAATTACGTGGAATGAATTATCGAGTGTACATCTAGATCCTCGAATAAGATAATATGAACTTGAAGTTCATAAAAGGATAATTCATTTGCAATATATTGCAAAGCATGCCAGACGTATTTGCTGGCCCAAAGAAAGTAACTATATTCTCATTGCAAATGCTTCTATTAAGTCCTAGAAGGAAAAAGTCTATGGTACGCTTAAAACGTATAGACAAATCGGTTTCAAATAAACTTCTTGAAAAAGAAGATGAGCAAATGATCTAAATGATCATAATAAAGGAGTCAAGTGATCTAGAAGATCACATGACATAACACTTCATAAAATCTCATGAGAGATTCAGGTACCTGAATATATGAATGAAGAGATCCCTATGTTATGTCTTTATGAAAAATAAGGAGGTTGGAACCAATATAAAATGTTTGTCAACGACATCTATAATAGTGCTAAATATATATGAGGATCTTAAGTCTGGAGAAACAATTCAAGTAGAATTTGGTTTCATATGAAAGACATGTAGTTTTGGACCTGCAGTTCAAACACTTGAAAGTATAAAGTCAATGGTATGTGCAATCAGTTTTCGATATCTTATATGTCTAGCATGACATGAAAATTTGATATGCATCTAAAGTCTACTATATGGCTTATATGACTTAACTTATGTGACAATTCATGAAGGATTTAAGTTGCTTGAAGCATATACAATTCTTTATCTTGAAGTACCACTTCCTCAGTGCAATTTGTGCACAAATGTATCTTGCTATAACTATATGCATGATAATATGATAGCAAGAGTTTTCACCTCTATGTGAAGATATTGAACTGACGATTCCAACAAGATCATATGAAGACAATTCATCTCTATCAAGAATGATGATTTTAAGGTGCAATATATTCATTCAAGTTAATATGGCTGATTTGTTCATCAAATCTCTACCAAAGATCTTTTGAAAATGGTGCACAAGATTGGAATGCAAATGCTCAAGTATGTGAATTGATGCTCTCATCAGGGGGAGTTAATACGTGTTGTACTCTTTTTCCCTTACAAGGTTTTGTCCCACTGAGTTTTCCTTGCAAGGTTTTTAACGAGGCAACCAAAAGGTGTATTTCTAAACATGTGTACTCTTTTTCCTTCTCTAGAATTTTTTCCCCACTGGGTTTAATTTTAGTTAAGGTTTTAACAAGACACATTATTTGTTGAATAGACATTAAAGGAGGAGTGTTGTAAATAGAATTTTATTTATGGTGAATGTCAATATATTTAGAGAGATTCTAGGGTTCATTGCTTGGTGGCTAAGTTACCATCTCCCTATAAATAGAGGGTTCTATTCTATTGTAATTCATCCAATATCAATAAGAATTCTCTCTCTACTTTTCTATGCAATACTCTTCTTCTTCATTTATTGTTTTTAAACAGTTACACTTTTGTATCTGGTGGTAGTATTTTTCAAAGTTCAGTCGCATTTTTTCTCGACTCTCTGATCATGTTTAAAAATGAACCTAAAAATTACAAAGGAGGTGATATTATTAAAATTTCGACCTCGTCTAAATCAATTGAATATCAGAGTACTTTAGCTCACATAAATATATATTAATTGTTTAACTAAGTTTTCCAATGCAGAATATCGAATCCAAAGACTTGTCTTATTCTCAGTTCATAGACATTTCTTGTACAATCTGGCAGCTAAGAAAGTAGTTAATTACGCTTCAAGGTTCAGCAGTTTTCAAGGTCGCGCTCGTACCTTAGAAACAGACACTCGACAAAATTCTTGATTGAGAAAATATGAAGAAACGGAGTGCTGATAATAGACTTATGACCGGGGAGAATTTAGTGTCAATGATATGCTTTCATTTGAACCCAGTAGCATTGACGGGCTTTCTCTCACTCTCTCTCTATATATAGTATATATAAAATTCACTAAATAAGTAAAAGAGTAGATTCTGAACCAAGTAAATTAAAGAGCTTCATTAGAATTCTGAACTCGATCCCACAAATTCAAATCCTGAATTTACCAATACCTTTTGTGGCCGCAATCCGATGAAATTGTCCAGACGCAAGATGTATCTCAATGAATGAGATTTGAACTTCTGTTTCCATCTGGGATTATGGCAGGCTATGCGATATGATTATATGAGTTTAAGTTGTATTGACGTTGTAAAAAATATTTATAAAATTGTATACGGTTGAAATCAGGTATGCCCGATCTCCCAGGCTCGAGGGGTCGCCTTAGGCCCGAGTTCAGGTAAGGTCGAGTTCGAGCTCAATGGACTAGACTCGAGCTCGAAGACAGAGTGCAATGCCCGAAGATTGAAGTACGATGAATATCGAAGCCGAGTATGCTCGACCCGAAATAATGCCGTTATGAATTTGTAACAGAATGAGCGAGATTCCTGACACGTCCCTAAAATCATGACGCAAATCCCGAAATAGAATTGTACGATTCCGTACTAGGCGGTTAGACAGCTATCCCAATAAGATTCCTTACTGTAAATGGAAATGTACCTTATTTAGGGCTCCCATATTATA
Organism: Nicotiana attenuata; assembly: GCF_001879085.1. Taxonomy (NCBI): domain Eukaryota; kingdom Viridiplantae; phylum Streptophyta; class Magnoliopsida; order Solanales; family Solanaceae; genus Nicotiana; species Nicotiana attenuata. Next base: position 57,594,383 of record NC_031990.1, on the reverse strand, counting down.
TAAAGGGGATCCCAATCACTTGTAAACATCATGTAATCATTGGCAAAGAATATACTCTCTTACTTTTCTCGCTCATTGTTCATCAGAATTGTCCTTTAGCTTTATTATTCTTGCTCTACTGTTCTTGATCCATCTCGAGGTCACTGGGCTTGAGGTCGGTACTACTTAGTAACACTGGTTTGATTCACTCATTTCTTTCATTTCTACTTTATACTCCTTGATTATTAATTGCTATTGGACTAAATCACATATCTTTAAAAACACAAATCAAATTCAATTGTTACTCGTATTTTCGAGGCAAACAGTTTGGCGCCCACCGTGGGGCTAAAGATAATAGTGATTATTTCATTACTGATTCTCATAACACACGTTACTTTTACACTTTTCTTGTCAAGAATTTTTGATTCTCAAGATTAAACATGTTAAACTCGCAAAACGCACATGTTCATGACAACGAAGGTCTTGGATTTCATAGGGAAAACAACAATGTAGGGGTCGGTGTACCGCCGATAAAACCAGGGGAAGTGCCAAATGTGGAACCAGTTGATGTTAGTTCGCACATTGCTTTGGATGCATATTTAGGCGCAGACCTCGGAGGAAGTGTACGCAGGGAAGGCCGATCTGGGGGTCAAGGAACACAAGGTATGGGAGATGGGGGAGTCAGTCTCCAAGTGATATTCGAGATGCTGCAAGCTCAGCAGATTGCCATCGCTCAACTTCAGAGTCAGAATAAAACTGTTGGCCCAATTAAAGGTTAGTTTTGAAGACTGACAAAGGAACTCAGGCACGAACCAGGTCCATCCCCTGTGTGAATAGAAACGGGCAGATTCGAGCATGTGGGATGCACGTGAAGGAGATAAGCTTAACTTGGTATATTTGATATCTCTTGATCGAAAGGTTGCATAATTGATAAGGAGAAGGACTCTTTAATCAAAGAGAACACTATCCAAGATAGGGAAAGATTTAGAAGTTGAAATCAACTAGAACTCTTCCACCAAGGAATAGAAGAATCAGAATTCTAGTTAATCATTATTTACTAACTCTATAAATATCAGTGTTGTTCTCTTTTACAGGTGTTTCACAAACGCAGAAGCTAAACGTGAATTGAGAGCAAAATAGCAAGGAAATTTTGCAAGTAGTTCGTGTGTGATTCAAGTGTGCAAACCTGAAGCTACGTGAACCAGATAGAAGAATCAGTTTCAAGTGTCTGTCTTTTATTCTAGTTCAATTATAATGGGTGTTTTCATATTGTACCTTTCAGCTTTATCTAGAGGCAATTGTAATAAGTACTCAGAGTCTTCAAGTTAGAGTTAACTTGAAGTTGTCGCAACAGTTAGAGGTTGTGTGCTACAACGGGATTAGAGTTAGTCCTAGGTTTACAAAAGAGTTTTTGTAAATACAGTTTTTGGCTCAGTGATTTTAGTGGAGAGTTTGGGAAAATCCTACTGGAAAGTAGGTCGTGGTTTTTTTTCACCTTTTGAGCCAGGTGTTTTCTACGTAAAATACTTATGTTCTTTACTTTTCGCATTTACTATTTCTGCAATAGTAGGTTAAGGAACACTTAGAAGAACCAGGTCCTTCCATAATCAGTTTAAGCGAAAAATTGGTCACCACACAAATCACCCCCCCCCCCTCTTGTGTGGTATTGAAGTATAAAACATCAATTGGTATCAGAGCAGGTTATCCTTGAAGAGGCTAACACCTTAGGAACATATCAAGATGAGTGCACCACCTGGAAACTGGGAAGGCAATCCACTGATAGGCCTCCACTCTTTAATGGTCAGTACTACTCTTGGTGGAAAAACAGGATGAGAGATCACATCATCGGAGAAGATTATCAGCTATGGGACATTGTCACTGATGGTCCCCTGGCAACCATGAAGAAGAATGCTGAAGGAGTAGACGTGCCAAAAACAAGAGCTGACTGCAATGCTGAGGACTTGAGGAAGTGGAAAAAGAATGCTAAGGCCAAGAAATGGCTTGTGTGTGGACTTGGTCCAGACGAGTACAGTAGAATTCAAAGCTGTACCACCGGTAAGGAAATTTGGGACACTCTACAAGTGGCTCACGAAGGAAATCCTCAAGTGAAGAGATCCAGAGGAACACTGTTGTATTCTCAATATGAGAATTTCACCATGAAGGAAGAGGAAACCATCCAGGAGATGTATACAAGGTTCACCACACTGACAAATGAACTTAAGTCTCTTGGAAGGGTTATTCTTGAAGAAGACAAAGTTGAGAAGATTTTGACAAAGGTTCTGCCAGTCTCTTGGGAAAGCAATCACTGCTATTCAGGAATCAAAGAACATTGCCACTCTTAAGTTGGATGAGCTAATTGGAAATCTCACTGCCTATGAACTTAGAAGGCAAACCATGAAGATGGATGCACCCAAGAAGGAAAGGAGCCTAGCACTCAGAATCACTGAAGGTGATGATCTAGAGGAGGATGAAGATGGAGATGAACAAGCACTTATGGCAATTGGAGAATCCGATGAGGAATTTGAGGTAAGTATAATTCATCTCAAAGACAAGATTAAATTTTTATCTAAAGAAAGGCTATTTGAGTTACTCCTGGATTTCATTTATGAATCGGAGGATCTAAACAATGAAAAGAAATAGCTGTCTAAGGAGTGTGTGATTTTGAAAGCTAAGTGCAAAAATCTGGAACTTAGGGCTAGTGAAAATGATAGTAAAAATGTTGAGTTAAGAACCAGGTTCATGAACTTGACACCACTGTCCTAGAGTTAAGATCTAAAAATCTAAAACTGAAATTAGGAATTGGTAAAAAGAAAGCTGATCACACACAACTCACATTAGAAGAAAACCTAGGAAAAATGAAAGACGAGTTGTACAAAAGAGATGAGCAGATAAGAGTCCTAAAGGAGGATCTGAGCAAGGTCAAGCATAAGCTAGACAGAACCTGTAAATGGAACATGTCCTCTGATGCACTTTCATGGCTACACGAACACCATAGTAGCAACAAGAGAGGACTTAGCTACGGGACCCCTGCACCTAAGTGGGATCCCAAAAGCAAGTACCTCACACTTCCTGAGAACAAAATTTTCACACACTGTGGTAAAACCGGTCACTATAAAAGTGAATGCATTGCAAAAGAAAAGGCTAGTCAAAAGAATAAAGAATTTGTTCAAGGGAAAAATAGGCTGCCAGGTTGGGCTAAAAGGAATCTGATTCACCCTTTTGCCTATAGAAAGGGACCCAAACTAGTTTGGGTTCCTAAGACTAACCCCTGATTTTCTTTTGTGGGTCCAAGTGAAGGGAAGCAGCCAAATATGGTACATGGATAGTAGCTGCTCAAAGAATATGACAGGAAGCAAAAATCAGTTTCTTTCACTTGAGGACCTCAAAGGAGGTAATGTCTCCTTTGGAAATGGGGAGAAAGGTGAGATCATTGGGGTTGGAAAGGTAGGTAAGACTGATTCTCACTCTATTGAGAATGTGTACTTGATAGATGGCCTAAAATACAGCCTAATCAGTGTATCACAGTTGTATAATAGAGGTAACTTTGTAGCATTCACCTCTACCAAATGTTTTGTGATAAATCTTACCACTGACAAGAATGTTTTGCAGGGAAAAAGAGTAAACAATATTTACATTGTAGATCTGTCCACACTTTCAGAAAATGAACTCACTTGCTTAAGTGTGTTGGATAATGATCCCCTCCTTTGGCACAAAAGACTTTGGACATGCCAGTCTAAGTCAACTCAACAAGCTAGTCTCCAAGGACTTGGTGATAGGACTGCCTAACATTAAGTTCAAGGAAGACAAAGTTTGTGAGGCTTGTGCAAGGGGGAAGCAGGTAAGATCCTCTTTCAAAAGCAAGAAAATGGTAAGTACCACCAGAACGATGGAACTGGTCCATATGTATCTTTGTGGACCAATGAGAACTCTGAGCAGAGGTGGTAAGAGATATATTATGGTGCTTGTTGATGATTACTCTAGGTTTACTTGAACACTGTTTCTAACATCTAAAAATGAAGCATTCTACATATTCACTTCCTTTGTTAGAAAAAATGCAAAAAACAACTAAGTAATCAACTTGCATCAATTAGGTCTGATCATGGTACTGAATTTGAAAATGCTAATGAATTTTGTGATGTGCATGGCATAGATCATAACTTTTCTGCACCTAGGACTCCACAACAAAATGGTGTAGTTGAAAGAAAGAATAGGACATTGGAAGAAATGGCTAGGACTATGCTTCTTTCTAGTAAACTGCCTCATAGTTTCTGGACAGAAGCTGTGAACACTGCATGTTACATAATAAATCGGTGCATGACCAGACCTCTTTTGAGAAGACTCCCTATGAGTTACTTAAAGGGAGAGAGCCAAATATATCCCATCTTAGGGCATTTGGATGCAAGTGCTATGTGCACAATAATGGCAAAGACTCCCTAGGTAAGTATGATCCTAGAAGTGATGAGGGAGTATTCTTGGGATATTCTTCACATAGTAAAGCTTACAAGATCTATAACAAAAGAACTATGTGTGTAGAAGAAAGTGTACATGTGGTTTTTGATGAAACTAACATTCTTTCTAAGAGACGGGATCATGAAGATGAAGCAATTGGGCTGGTAAGATATTTAAATGAAATCACATCCCAGACTGAAGCTGCACCAGAAGAAGGAACAGGTGATGGAACAGTTTCTTCTACTCGGGGCAACCTGACAGGGGGAACTGAACAAAGAGGAACTGAATCTCAAACCTCGATGGAACCTGTCCATGAACCTGTTCCACAGCAACAAAGCATTGAAAGAACATCAAGGGGAAACCAGTTGGTTGTGAAATCTTACAAGTATCAAAGTTCTCATCCCATTGAGAATATAATCACTAACCCAACCTCTGGAATCAAAACCAGATCTTTATAAAAGAATCTTTGTGCTTTTGATGCTTTCTTATCTCTTAGTCAACCTAAAAATATTGCTGAGGCTTTGCAGGATGCACATTGGGTAATTATAATACAAAATGAACTCAACCAATTCGAAAGGAGTCGAGTTTGGTATCTAGTACCAAGACCCAAGGACATATCAGTAATTGGCACAAAATGGATCTTCAGAAACAAAAGCCTTAAGTAGAGATCACTTTGAGAGAAACATGTTGGAATTATGGATGATTAAGATCACCTAAAAGGACCAGTTCAAAGTTAAACGAAAAAATTGGAAAAAATTATATTTGAGAAAAAAGAATTATTGGTTAGAAAGTTTGTAAATTTTGTATATAATTAGATTAAATCTTGCTCAATCTCATACTTTCAACAGTATACTCCTGTGCCATGTGCTAAAATGACTCATTAATCTCTAATGATATTTTCTCTGTTTTGGCAAATTTAGACTTACACAAGAGAATTTTCAGTGAAGAACCTGGTTCATCAAGATAAATAGGTATGTTTTCTACATTCTGCATAAATTGAAATAATTATATTTGGATCATGAGCAGAGTCCTACCTAATTCTAAACTCCTTTTGGACTTATCCGTTACAAGTGAACCAGTCCCGTTCAAAAGAGTCGCAACCAAATGGAAGTACCTAGATTCTAGGGATATACTCCAACGTCTCTTCAAAACTGAATTTCAGTTTGATTAAACTTCTAAGAGTCTGAAAAGCTGTAGTTACCCCATCAATTATTCCTCTGTATATTGATCAGCTTTAGTGTATTCCTTACTTCATCTCTCTCAAGCCGTCAAAAATTCTCATTCTTCTTTCATCTTCCAAACACAATCTAATTCTCTTCTCTTCCATACCCTAGCCCAGATATGTCAAACACCTCTGAAAATCCTTCATCACCACCACAGGAACCACTTCCACACCTTCTACCACTACTTCAACCACACCAATCTCTAAGAAAAGTAGAGTAAAGATGATGGCTCATAAGATTGTCACTGAAGGAGAGCAGATCAAGAAAATAAACAAGCAATTGAAAGAAGGTAGGGAAGAAGAATTCTAGAAATCTGAATATTCATTTAAGTCTGTTACTAAGGGGGAAGAAAGTAGGTCTTCTGAAACTGAACAGGTATTTTCTGATTCTAAAGTTACTTCTGAGACAATTTCTGAAGTTGCTGCAAATTTGGAGAATAGATTTGTACTGGTAGGATCTATAGCAGGTGTTGAGACTACATAATCTAGAGAAGTTGGTGGCAAAAATAAAAAGGGAAAAGAAAAAGAGAGCAAGGGTGCTAGGAGTACTGTGAGGGGAAAGGGTACAAGAGTGGTTGTTGGTCTAACAAAAGAAACTGGGGAAATGGTTGTTTGGGGAGAGGAATTTATTGAAATAGAAGAGATTGTGAGCAAAACAGGGGGAAGTAGGTCTGGCGAAGCTGCTGAGGGGTTGGTTCAACTTGGGAAAAATATAGATGAACCTGTTCCATCTGAACAGGAAACCCTCGCGGACCTACTAATAGGGTTATCAATGGCACCAAAACTCATGCCATTCCCTATGGGTTCATTCTCACAACTGTGCTTGCACATTTCAAGGTACCTATGAAGAAGTGGGAGGTTAGAACAAGCAAGGATCATTTTGGGGTTAATACTCTGCTTGCTTGCGATTATGAAGTCAATGTCACTCCTAATGACACCAATCAATAGCAAAGTCAGAGTCTTGGTACATGAGAGTGAGGCAAATGACGCTGAGATAGCACGGTTGAAGACACGATTGGTTGAGGTAGAATCTGAGAGAAATGTTCTCAGAACTGAACTTGCAAGGGAAAAGGAGAAGAATGATGGAATTCTTCAAGACATGCTGAAACTTCTCCAAGCAAATAACCCAGCCCCCACCTCTACCAAGCCTTAAATCCTAGCCTAGTATAGATCATCCAGTGACCCAATTCGGGACTTTTTGTTTCTTTTGCTCATGTTTTCAGTATTTTTATTTCTTCTTATGCTTTGTGGTAGAATCTTATCAATCATCAATGAAATTCACTGTTTTTGCTCTAATTATTTGTTTATATTTCTTTTATGGTTAAAATTTTTAGCTTGATCTATGATGATTAATCCATGATTGCATTTGAAGTAGCCCCAGTGACCATGAGTAAGCTTTAAAATCTGGTTATCTCACTTTTTTATGCAACTTTTTGATGATGCCAAAAGGGGGATAATAAATAGGTTGTGCTTTAAACAAGTGTTGTTTAGCTTTGAACAAGTGATGTTTATAACCTAATGTACCTAGTCCTTGATGATAAGTGATAAAAGGAAAAATGTTTCTAAAATTGAGTTGATGTTGAGCTGAGTTGAAACAGGGCCTAAGCTTATGAAAAACACAGAGTTTGTCATCATCAAAAAGGGGGAATTTGTTGGCCCAAGTAAAGGTTAGTTTTGAAGACTGACAAAGGAACTCAGGCATGAACCAAGACCATCACTCCAGGTCCATCCCCTCTGTGCATAGAAACGGGCAGATTCGAGCATGTGGGATGCACGTGAAGGAGATAAGCTTAACTTGGTATATTTGATATCTCCTGATCGAAAAGGTTGCATAATTGATAAGGAGAAGGACTCCTTAATTAAAGAGAACACTATCCAAGATAGGGAAAGAGTTAAAAGTTGAAATCAACTAGAACTCTTCCACCAAGGAAGAGTAGAATCAGAATTCTAGTTAATCTTTATTTACTAACTCTATAAATATCAGTGTTGTTCTCTTTTACAGGTGTTGCACAAACGCAAAAGTTAAACGTGAACTGAGAGCAAGATAGAAAGGCAATTTTGCAAGCAGTTCGTGTGTGATTCAATTGTGCAAACCTGAAGTTACGTGAACCAGATAGAAGAACCAGTTCCAAGTGTCTGTCTTTTATTCTAGTTCAATTGTAGTAGGTGTTTTCATATTGTATTTATCTAGAGGCAATTGTAATAGGTACTCAGAGTCTTCAAATTAGAGTTAACTTGAAGTTGTCGCAACAGTTAGAGGTTGTGTGCTACAACGAGATAGAGTTAGTCCTAGGTCTACAAAAGAGATTTTGTAAATGCAGTTTTGGCTCAGTGATTTTAGTGGAGAGTTCGGGAAAATCCTACTGGAAAGTAGGTCGTGGTTTTTTTCACCTTTTGAGCCAGGTGTTTTCCATATAAAATACTTATGTTCTTTACTTTCCGCATTTACTATTTTTGCAATAGTAGGTTAAGGAACACTTAGAAGAACCAGGTCCTTCCATAATCAGTTTAAGCGAAAAATTGGTCACCACACAAATCAACCCCCCCTCTTGTTTGGTATTGAAGTATAAAACATCAAAAACTCCGAGTATAGCCGAACCAGAAAACACTCGACGTGCTGAACCGGCGCCAAAGAGGTCAAACGAAAATGGCTCGGGGACTGACCCCACCATTATGAGAATGCTCGAAGAGCTCACCAAAAGGATCGAGTCCGGGGAAAAGAATATTGAAGACAATGACAAAAAGGTGGAAACTTATAACTCCCGTGTTGACCAAATACCGAGGGCACCTCTGGTCTTGAAAGGTTTAGATGTGAAAAAGTTCATACAAAAACCATTCCCTCAGAGCACGGCTCCGATTCCCATTCCTTAAAAGTTTTGCATGCCCGATATACCTAAATATAACGGGAAAACAGACCCTAATGAGCATATTACCTCATATACTTGCGGGATTAAAGGAAACAACCTAAATGATGATGAGATCGAGTCTGTGCTGTTGAAAAAATTTGGGGAAACTTTGTCGAAAGGAGCCATGATTTGGTATCACAACTTGCCTCCTAACTCTATTGATTTGTTTGCTATGTTAGTATACGGCTTTGTGAAAGCACACGCCGGGGCTATAAAGGGGGCGACGAGGAAATCGAACATTTTCAAGATAAAACAGAGGAACACCAAGATGTTAAGGGAGTTCATGTCCAGGTTTCAGATGGAGCGAATGAAATTACCACCGGTCACGGATGACTAGGCAGTAGAAGCTTTTATACAGGGTTTGAATGAGAGGAGTTCGATCGCGTTTCGACAATTAAAGCAGAATCTGATCGAGTACCTAGCTGTGATGTGGCCAGACGTGCATAACCGTTACCAATCGAAGATTAGGGTCAAAGACGACCAATTGGGAGCCCCATTGGGTTCGGTTCATCCTAATAGGTTGGCAACTAAACCCCCGAGGGATACAGACAGGGAATCAAGATCAAACAAGGAACGGTATCAACCGTTTGTCGATCGGAGAAACTACAGCTTGGGTCATAACGCTCCTCGGAATGATTAGAGAAATGATCGAGGTCAAAGCTCTCGGGACTCATGAGTAAGAATGGGTTCGATAAACACACCGACCCAGCGGAGGTACCTCGATTGTCGGAGTATAACTTCAGTGTAGACGCATCAGGGATCGTGTCAGCTATTGGAAGAATCAAAGACACCAGGTGGCCCAGGCCTATACAAACCGATCCCTCTTAAAGGAATCCAAACTTGATGTGTAAGTATCATGGTACACATGGGCATAAGACCAAAGACTGCAGGCAACTAAGGGAGGAGGTAGCTCGATTGGTCAACGAGGGTCACCTTCGAGAATTTCTTAGTGATCGAGCTAAGAATCACTTCAGGGAGAGAGATACAAGCAGGAAAAACGAGCAGGAAGAACCATAACATGTAATCCACATGATCGTTGGCTGTGTCTATGTCCCACAAGGACCTGTGTTCAAACGCACCAAGGTTTCGATCACCAGAGAAAAACGGACTCGAAGCTATGTGCCCGAGGATGCCTTATCATTCTATGACTAGGAAGCAGAAGGTATATCTCAGCCGCACAATGACGCCTTGGTAATTTCTATCCTTTTAAATAAAATTCAAGTTAAACATGTTCTAGTGGATCCAGGTAGCTCAGCAAACATAATCAGATCGAGGGTCGTAGAACAGCTCGGCCCACAGGATCAGATTGTACCTGCATCCCGGGTCCTAAATGGCTTCAAAATGGCAAGCGAAACAACTAGGGGGAGATAATCCTACCAGTAAATGTAGCCAGGACCATACAAGATACGAAATTCCAGGTCATCGAAGGTGACAAGAGGTATAATGCACTCCTTTGGAGACCTTGGATACACAACATGAGGGCGGTACCTTCAACTCTTCATCAGATGATGAAGTTCCCAACGGATGATGGTGTGAAAATGGTCTACGGAGAGCAACACGCTGCAAAGGAAATGTTTGTAGTCGATGAAGTGACACCGATACCAGAGCCTTCGGCCTCGGAGAAGTCAAACACCAAAGGTAAGCAGGCGGCTAAATAGCAATCACCGTCTCCAGCCTCGACGGAATCGGAGCAACAGGTAATCAAAGACGAAGAAGAGGATTTCCTTACTCCTCGAACTTTCATCATTCCCGAAGAGTTCAATGCAACCAAGTTAACGGTCGAGGAACTGGAGCAGGTCATACTGATCGAATACATGCCCGAGAGAAAGGTATACCTGGGAATGTGATTAACCCCCGAACTCAGGAAAAAACTCATTCAATTTCGTATTGATAATATGGATTGCTTTGCTTGGTCCCATTTGGATATGACAGGGATTCCACCAGAAATAACAACACACCGGTTAAGCCTCGACCCCAGGTTCAAACCGGTAAAGAAAAAAAAGAGGCCCCAGTCCGAGGTGAAACATGCATTCATAAAAGACGAGATAACCAAACTTCTTAAAATAGGGTCTATTCGGGAGGTAAAATACCCCGAATGGTTAGCCAACATAGTTGTAGTTCCTAAAAAAGGAAATAAACTTAAAATGTGCTTAGATTACAAGGATTTAAACAAAGCATTCCCGAAAGATTCTTTCCCACTGCCCAACATCGATCATTTGATCGATGCCACGGCCGGCCACAAGATCCTAACTTTTCTCGACGCCTACTCCGGGTACAATCAAATTCAGATGAACCAGGAGGACCAGGAAAAGACCTCGTTTATCACTAAATTGGGAACTTATTGTTACAACGTAATGCCCTTCGGGCTGAAAAATGCAGGATCTACATACCAAAGCCTAGTTAACAAAATTTTCGAGGAACAGATAGGTAAGTCGATGGAAGTTTACATTGATGATATGTTGCTTAAGTCCCTACGTGCAGAGGACCATTTAACTCATTTGCAGGAAACATTCAAAATCTTGAGGAAGTAAAACATGAAGCTTAACCCGAAAAAATGTGCCTTCGAAGTCGGCTCGGGTAAGTTCCTCGGCTTCATGGTGTCAAATCAGGGTATCGAGATCAACCCCGACAAGATCAAGGCCATCGAGGATATCAAGGTCGGGGATAGTGTGAAGGTCGTGCAAAGGCTAAAAGGACGAATAGATGCCTTGGGTCGGTTCATTTCGAGGTCATCACATCGAAGTCACCGGTTCTTTTCCTTGCTCAAAAAGAAAAAGGATTTCGTGTGGACCCCGGAATGCCAACAAACCTTGGAAGAATTAAAGCGATACTTATCGAGACCGCCTTTGCTTCACACCCCGAAGGTAGATGAAAACCTTTACCTATATTTGGCAGTATCCGAGATAGCGGTAAGTGGGGTACTAGTTCGAAAAGATCAAGGCACGCAATTCCCTGTTTATTATGTAAGCAGAACTCTAGGAGATGCTGAAACTAGATACCCTCACTTAGAAAAAATTAGCGCACCTAGAAAACAAAAGCCATATTTTCAATGTCATCTCATATGTGTATTAACCACTTACCCCCTTTGAAATGTTTTGCATAAGCCCGAGCTATCGGGCCGGCTGGCCAAATGGGCCGTTGAACTTAGCGGGTACGATATCGAATATCAACCCCGAACGACCATCAAGTCTCAAATCCTAGCTGACTTCGTGGCTGATTTTATGCCGACCCTCGTACCCGAAGTGGAGAAATGTTGGCCCAAGATCAGTTGAAGTTTTGAAGAATGACAAATGAACTCAGTGAAGGACCAGGTCCATCTTAGGAGACACAGTTGTTATGGCCCATGCACATGAGATGCACGTGAAGAAGATAAGTCCTTGTGGATCAAGCAGCAATATCTTCTGAATATCTTCTGAACTGATCGAAAAGATTGCATATGGGATAAGGAGAAGATGTCTCCTTATGAGAAGAGAACACATCCGGATAAGGGTTGGAGTTTGGATTGGTCTAGGACTCAAACTCAATGGAGGATCAGAAATTGAGTAACAATCCAACTCAAGTTACTAATCTAATAAATAACTGAGTTGTTCTCTTTTACAGGCATGCACATACACTGAAGTTAAGCAAAATTGAGAGCAAAAGAGCAAGGCTATTTTGCAAGCAATTTATGTGAGATAGAGTGTGCACGCCTGCAGCTACTTGAACAAGATAGATGAACCAGTTCCATTGTGTTTATTCTTATTCTAGTTCAATTGTAGTAGGTGATTTAAAACTTGTACCTTTCCAGCTTTCATAGAAGCAATTATATTAGGTACTTTGAGTATTCAAGTTAGAGTTAACTTGAAAGTGTCGCAACAGTTGAGGCTGTGTGCCACACAGGGATTAGAGTTAATCCTTAGGTTTACAAGAGTTTTGTAAATGCTGTTTTTGGCTCATTGAGTTTAGTGGATGTTTGGAAAAATCCTACTGAGTAGTAGGTCGTGGGCTTTTCACCTTTTGAGCCAGGTATTTTCCACGTAAAAATCTCTGTGTTCTTTATTTTTTGTATTTATTATTCCGTAAACAGCAGTAGTTAGTATACCTAGAAGAACCAGGTTCTTCTAGAGCGAAAATTGGGTACCACACAAATCACCCCCCTCT
>NC_031990.1:57519681-57578671 GCF_001879085.1 Nicotiana attenuata | reverse complement strand
TTGTATAAATTAGATTATAATGAGTACCTTAGCATATAGTTAATGGATTTACATAATTATTGGTTAGTTTTGGAGCGTTGTGCATCGATTCGAGTCTTCGGAAGGGCGCGGAATGCCGGTTATGGACCTTCGGAGCGAGGTGAGTCTCCTTTCTAACCTTGTAAGAGAGAATTGTCCCCATAGGTGAAATAATTGATTATGTGCTCCTATTTGCGGGGGCTACGTACGCACGAGGTGACGAGAGTCCGTGCGTAGCTACTATTATGCTATTACCCGGGTAGTTAGGACCCAAAAGCATGTTATACTTGGATTGTTTATGAACCCATTGATAGCTTGAATTGCTTAAATCACATTGAATTAGTAAGTGAATTTCTAAAAGGATTAAACTTTATTTCTTAAAATTTGTTAAAGGAGAATTGGTTTTATTTGGATAAATATTCCCCAATAAGTTCTTAATTGACTGATTGAGCATGTATCCCTATGTGTACCTGCGTCGCATGCATGATTCGCGAGCAGGGTATGTGTTTATTTATGGAACAGGCCGAACGCCTCGGCAGATTAAATAGATGCATCTATGGTTCGTGTCGTTCGACCCTCGGCAGTGCACAGTTACATTCTGTTGGAGCGGGCCGTCGACCTCGGCATGATTTGCGCATGACATATACATTGTTTCCCGAGAATTTTAAATGTTGATATTGCCTTTCATGGCTTGATATAAATTTATAAGATAATGAAAAGTAAACCTTGAAAATCCTTTATTATTTGTTAAAGGTGTTTACCTGTCTTCTCGCTTTGTGAATTAGAACTGCTATATAATCCATAATTTCCTCACATTTTTAGTATATTGTCAATTGACCTCTAGTAAGTGTCGAAGTTGACCATCTCGTCTCTACTTCTTCGAGATTAGGCGGGACACTCATTGAGTACACGTTGTTTACGTACTCATACTACACTTCTGTGCATTTTTGTTGCACAGGTATATGTAGCTCTTGTGGCCTACTGCGCGTAGCAGCGCGGATGATTCTGGGACTAGGTGAGTTGCATTATTCGAGGCGACCCGCAGCTAGTGTAGTCCCTTCCAGGGTCTTGTATTTATTTCCTGTCCATTGTATTCCGGACGGATGTTGTATTTTATTTCCTTATCAGTAGATGCTCATGCACTTGTGACACCGGGTTCTGGGATGGTTTGAATATTGTATGGACTGCTTATCATTTAAATTTGATTTGAGATTTTATTCTTTAAAAATTTCTAAATTTGAAGGAAAATCATAGATTTCAGAAGCATTAAAACGAGAATTTGATTAAGTAATTGGTTGGCTTGCCTGACAGCAGCGTCCGGCGCCATCACGACCCTTAATGGATTTTGGGTCGTGACATATGCTAATGTTGATTATGCAGGTTTCTTAGTGGACAGGAAAAGTACTTCAGGAATGGCACATTTCCTGGGGTCATGCCTAGTGTCATGGGCTACCAAAAAGCAAAATTCAGTAACCCTGTCTACAACTGAGGCTGAATATGTTGTTGCTGCCTCTTGTTGTGCTCAATTGCTATGGATCAAACAACAGCTGGTAGACTTTGGAATTGAAGTGGGGTGTATACCAATATTTTGTGATAACACTAGTGCTATAAATATGACAAAGAACCATGTTCATCATAAAGGACCAAGCACATAGATGTTAGACACCACTTCTTAAGAGATAACTATGAGAAAGGGTTAATCTCCATAGAATTTTGTGCTACTGATAAACAAATAGCTGACATCTTCACTAAAGCACTGAGTAGAGAAAACTTTGAAGGGAACAGGTTGGAATTAGGGATGATTAAGATCACCTAAAAGGTCCAGTTCAGAATGCACAATAAAAAATAAAAAAATGAAAAAAAAACAATGAAAAAAAAATTGGTTAGGAGTTCTTAATTCATTGTAAATATCTAGACTAATTCTTACTCATACTTTAATTAGTATACTCCTGTGACATGTGTTTATATGAATCTTTAATCTCTTACAAAGTTTTTCTATTCTGACATTTGAGGCATGATCAAGAGAAGTTTTACTTGAAGAACCTGGTTCATCAGTATATGCTCATGAGAAAGTTCAGGTATGTTTCTATACTTTGCACAATTAGAAAGATAAAATTACCAATCATGAGCAGAAGTCCTAATTACACCAAACTTTCAGAAATTCTATCCGTTGAGCATTGAACCAGTTTCATTATCCTAGGAGTCTAACTAAAACGGGATTTTTTTAAAAAAATTGCATCACTCATTAATCTCTAAAGAGACCGGAATTCTAATTTGATTAGACTCCTAATTAACTACTGAAAAGGTTGCTGTTACAGGCTTAATCATGATCCCTCTTTAAATACACTCCACACCTTCTCTCATCACTCACAACCGTCATTCACTTCTCAAATACTTCTGATAAACCCCTTTCTTCTCCAAAAAATTCCCAAAAGATTTCCAGAAATACTCCGCCATGACTAATCCTCAAGACAATCCTGGAACACCCCCACCTGTTTCCCCTAATACCTCATCATCAACACCTCCAATTGAAACCCCAAAACCCAGATTTTGTCGGCAAAAGATGTTAGCCAGAAAAACTGTAGCATCTGGCTCTCTCAGAAAAGCCTTGAACGAAAAATTAAAGGCCAGTCAAAGGAAAGAGGTTTCAGCTGAAGAAACTGACTCAAGTCCTGAGTCTGAAAAGTTCATCTCTGCTAGTGAAAGAGAAGAACCTGGGTCTTCTGCTAATGACAAGAGTCAAGAAACCCCAGGTGAGGTAAATACCTGTTATGTATTTTCTGACGTAGTAGAGAATGAAGATAGTAGGTTTGTGTTGGTGGGTTCTGTGAAAAATGCTGAAGGCGCTGAGTCTAGTAGGAGGAGAAAGAAAAAGAAAGGAGAGGTTCTTGCTATTTGTGGTGGAGGAGAAGAAGGTGGCTTAAAGTCAGGGGGAAGCGGATCAGAAGAGGCTGCTGAGGGACTTGTTCAAATGAGTAAGCAACAAGAAGAACAAGGTTCTTCTGTGGATGAGACTTTAGCAGATATTCTAAAGAAAGTAGGGGCCAGTTATGACCCAAAGAAGCGGAAGGCGTCTTCACAAAGGACCCCAGTTGCTTCTAAACCCTCAAAGAAAAGCAAAGTAACATCTCCCAAGACTGCTTCTACTTCTGTACCTAGGGGAAGAGCTACAAGGAGCAAAGTAAGGCAAAGTGAAGCAGAACTGCAGGAAGCATTAGAGAAGAGTAAGAAAAAGAAGAAGGAAAAGGGAAAAGAAAAGGTAGTGAAAAGTTCTGAGGCTGCTGAAGAAGAGAGGAGGAGATGGAACTGGTCCATCAAGAGAGAGGTACAACTGTAGAGGTTCCCACTGACAAACCAAAAAGAACCAAGACTCCTGCAAAGAAGTCTTCAAAATATGTACCTGCTGAACCTTCTTTTGCTAGAAGAACTAGGTCTGCAGTAAAGGGAAAACAAGTGAAAATTACTGAAGAAGAAGATGAAGAGTGGAGTGGAGAAGAAGAAGAGGAGGAGTCTGAACAGGAGCAAGATCATTTTGTTATTTTTAGCAGGAGGAAGATATTGAAGGGAAGGCTGCTGAAAGACCTGGAGGAGCCAGGCATGCTTAGGTTGTTGGATGTTTTAGCTGCACAGGGTTGGAAGGACATGGTCCTTCAGATGGATGGAAGACTAGCCAGAAGAGAGCTGATTGAATTCACGGCAAATGGCTCTGTGAAAAATGGGCTAGTGACCAGTGTGGTGAAAGGTGTGAAGGTGAAATTTGATGCACCTGAATTGGGAAGGATTCTAGACATTCCAAGTGAAGGCTATGATGATTACACCAGGCAAAGGTGGCCTTGTCTAGATGATCTGCCCACAGCACTCCAAATCACCAGGAACTTCTGTGATACAAAGGATGCTGAAGAGGTGCCTGAAGCAAGATTTGTTCAAAAGAGTGAAATGAAGCCAGAACATAAAGTGATCTTTGAGTTTGTGAACAAGTGCCTGCTGCCTAGACAGGAGAGGAGGCACACTGCAAATTACATGGACCTGGTTCTCATGGAGTGTCTTGTGAGGGGTAAGCAGAGTAATTGGCCTGCTTTCATAGTCAAACTGCTGGATAGAGTCATCAATGGTTCAAAGGCTCATGCTACTCCTTATGGATTCATTCTAACAACTGTACTGGACAGGCTGAACGTTCCTTTGAAGAAATGGGAAATGGCCTCCAGTAAGGAGCACTTTGGAATCAAGACTCTCCAAGCCTGTGACTATCTGCTAAGTGTAGCCCCTATTGAACCTGGTTCATCAGTGAAGACTCCAGTGAATAGCAAGGTTAGGGCTTTGGTTCAAGAATGTGGGACCAAATATGCCGAGATTGCTAGGCTTCAGGCTCGTGTGGCTGAGTTGGAAGAAGAAAGGAATGGGCTGAAAGCAGAACTAGCAAAAGAGAAAGAAAAGAGTGAAGGGATGCTACAAACAATGCTCAACTTACTCCAATCCCAACCCTCTAGTTCTTCAAAGCCTTAGCCCTCTTTGTCCTAGTTCAGTTACCCCCCAGTGACCCAGATTAGGGATTTTTCTTGTTTTTGCTCATGGTTGGTTGTTTTTGTTCTTTCTTTTTGTGGACTGTCTTGTAGAAGCAATGCCTTATCAATGACAATTTAAATTTCTCTTGTTTTATGATGATTCTGCTCTTAATAGTTATTTTTGTCAAGTTGATTTTTGATTAACTAAAGCATGCTTTCACTTGCAGTTGCCCCAGTGGCCATAAGTAATGATTAATATTCTGGGATTCACATGTTTATGCAACTTTTCGATGATGCCAAAAGGGGGAAGATGTTGTGTATTGTGCTTAAAAACTATTTTTCTGAACAGTGATGTTTATGACCTAATTAAATCTGGCCCTTAATGATAAGTTAAATTTTTCAAGTGATGATATTTTAGCTGAGTTCCACAGGTTATCTGATCAGTAAAAGCACAGAGTTTGTCATCATCAAAAGGGGGAATTTGTTGGCCCAAGATCAGTTGAAGTTTTGAAGAATGACAAATGAACTCAGTGAAGGACCAGGTCCATCTTAGGAGACACAGTTGTTATGGCCCATGCACATGAGATGCGCGTGAAGAAGATACGTCCTTGGGGATCAAGTAGCAATATCTTCTGAATATCTTCTTACCTGATCGAGAAGATTGCATATGGGATAAGGAGAAGATGTCTCCTTATAAGAAGAGAACACATTCGGATAAAGGTTGGAGTTTGGATCGGTCTAGGACTCAAACTCAATGGAGGATCAGAAATTGAGTTACAATCCAACTCTAATTACTAATCTAATAAATAACTGAGTTGTTCTCTTTTACAGGAATGCACATACACTGAAGTTAAGCAAAATTGAGAGCAAAAGAGCAAGGCTATTTTGCAAGCAATTTATGTGAGATTGAGTGTGCACGCCTGCAGCTACTTGAACAAGATAGAAGAACCAGTTCCATTGTATTTATTCTTATTCTAGTTCAATTGTAGTAGGTGATTTAAAACTTGTACCTTTCTAGCTTTCATAGAAGCAATTGTATTAGGTACTTTGAGTATTCAAGTTAGAGTTAACTTGAAAGTGTCGCAACAGTTGAGACTGTGTGCCACACTGGGATTAGAGTTACTCCTTAGGTTTACAAGAGTTTTGTAAATGCTGTTTTTGGCTCATTGAGTTTAGTGGATGTTCGGGAAAATCCTACTGAGTAGTAGGTCGTGGTTTTTTCACCTTTTGAGCCAGGTGTTTTCCACGTAAAAATCCTTGTATTTTTTTATTATCTGTATTTTAATTCCGCAAACAGTAGTAATTAGAACACCTAGAAGAAGCAGGTTCTTCTAGATCGAAAATTGGGTACCACACAATTCATCCCCCCCCCCCCTTGTGTGGTATTGACGTTTGGAACATCACTTTACCACTCAGCCTCACAAGATAATAAATAATGGATACGTGCACGGCATCACGCTTCGTTCTTTAACACTCAACCTTACCATATAAATAATAGAAATGTGCGCGACAGCACCCTTCATGTTTTAACACTCTTCCTCACCACATAAGCAAACAACAGAAACAATAACAACCCGACAAGGGCATCATAATTAAACAACTTTGTTTCATCACTTAACTTCACAACATGAATCTCAACTTACCCAATAATCAACCAATATCCAAAAGCCAGGAAAAACATAATAAAACTTGTTTAACATGAACGATAACCAGTTTAAGCAAGAACGGTAAAAATAAAGGAACACAACGGTCACAAGTATAAGACTCACTCGCATGCTATGACCCGACAACAACGTATAGATACTCGCCACCTCATCTATACGTCGTACTTAACAAATAAACATGTAGCAAATAAGGTAACAATACCTAATCCCTCAAGCTAAGGTTAGCCACAACACTTACCTCGATCCCACGACCAAACTGAAGCCTCAAATACCGCTTTTTCCCTTAGTTTATGCTTCCAATCCGCCCGAATCTATTCATAATTAACTTATTAACATCAATTAAAGCCAAAGAAACCAATTCTAATGCACAATTATAGTTTTCCCAACAATTCCCCGAAAAGTCAAAAATTTGACCACGGGCCCGCTTGGTCAAAACTCAAGGCTCGAACCAAAACCCGATTACCCATTCACCCACGAGCCCAAATATGTAATTAGTTTCGGAATCCGACTCCAAATCGAGGTCTAAATTCTAAAATTTCTAAAATTCCCAATTCTCCTAAATCCTTAATTTTTACCCTTAAAGAACAAGATTTAGACCTAGAAATCTAATGGGTGTTGATGGAAATTGAAAGAAATGAGTTTAAGAACACAAACCTATGATTTGGTGTTGAAATCCCTCTTCAAAAATTGCCCAAGGTCGAGTTTTAATGGAAGAAATATGAAATTATAGAAGACTCCCGTTTTTGATTATGTTATTAAAACACTGGACAGACCTTCTTCGCATTCGCGAACCTGCGGTCCTAGTGACCTTCGTGTTCGCGAGACATCCTACGCGTTCGCGAAGGTATATCCCTCCTAACCTTCACATTCGCAAGCCGCTTGCTGCGTTCGCGTAGAGTATCATTCCCCTCCCCCAATTCCCATACTTCGCGTTCGCGATAGATTGGACGCATTCGCGAAGGGTAATGCCTCCAACGCTTCGCGTTCGCGTAGAAGGATTCTCCTCCAGACCAGTCTACCCTTCACGTTCGCGAGTGTTCCTTCGTGAACGCGAAGAAGGATACATCTGTGCACCTGCAACAGCAAAACAGCAGAAATCTCTAAGTCCAAAACATGTCGTGGCCTATTCGAAACTCACCCGAGCCCTCGGGGCTCCAAACCAAACATTCACACAAGTAAAAACAACATCATACGGACTTGCTCATGCGATCAAATCGCCAAAATAACACCCAAAACTACGGATTTAGCATCAAAATCAATGAAATTCTCAAGAACACTTAAAGTTTCTATTTTCACAACCGATGGTCCGAATCACGTCATATAAGCTCCGTTTCTTACCAAATTTCACAGACATGACTTAAATACCATATTATACCTGTACCGGCCTCCGGAACCAAAATACGGGCCCGATACCAACAAGATCTAGCATTATTAAATTTCAAAAAAACCATCATATTTTCAGTTTAACAATTTTCTTCAAAAATTCATTTCTCGAACTAGGGACCTCGGAATTCAATTTCGGGCATGCGCCCAAGTCCCATATTTTTCTATGGACCCTCCGGGATCGTCAAATCACGAGTCTGGGTCCGTTTACTCAAAATGTTGACGAAGTCAACTTAAATCAATTTTAAAGGTAAAACTTAATATTTTTCTCAAATTTTCACATAAAGACTTACCGAATCCGTACCGGACTGCGCACGTAAATCGAGAAGAAAAAAAATGAGGTTTTTAAGACTTCGGAATCCCAAATTGGGTTCTAAAACACGAGATAACCTTTTGAGTCATCACAACTATATTATAATTGAGTTTTTCTCTTATACTGGGCACAGCTTCGAATTAGTCAGGACAATGAGATTTTTATAAATATACATAAAGGGAGGAAAAGGATAAACGAAGAAGGGATTACTGTGAAAAATTGAATCCTTACCAACAAAGTAAAAATTTAAGTAGCCAATCAACTAGACTTTTTTCACGAACAATGGAATTCGGATACCAACTACTTAAACCGAAAAAATAAAATAAAAATTGTACTATCTACTTTGGTAGTGATAAATAAAAAAGAAGATTTTCTGTTTTCTTCACGGATATTTTTTTTGGAACCCACAGCAAAAAGAAAAAGTAGGCCCAACATCAAGCACACAACTTATATTTACAGTTCGTCTCAAAATCAAATTCTTAACTGTCACATTGGTACATTGATACATAAAAAAATTACAAGAAAGTCCAAGCATACTAGATGTTGAGGAAAAAGCGAAGGTGCAAACTTTGAATTATAAAATCCACATGGTAGATCAATCCATTTCAATTCTGGATACAGTTCATTTAATTATCACAGTGGAATCTTACAGAGCGAAAAAGGATTGTGACAGCAGTTGGCAAGATTGACGCACCCAGAGTGGTGCCACTGCAGATTCAACATTAGCCTAGGAAGAAGTTCAAAAGACTAGAACAAGCTTTGTACAAAGAATGAAAAATAACTATGAGTTGTGTATTTGTATCTTATGTGTAGGAATATTCTGGAATCATGCAGATACACAGCTGTGATGTATTGTGTTGTATCTATCTGCACCATTCAATATTATATCAATCCAACAAGTCTAGGAAGACCACATGTCCACTGAGAAGACTGACTCAAATTATTTCTAACACTGGGTTTAGGACATAATTTAGTCATGTTTATGAGTCTTGTGGTACTCTTAGACTACATAAGTAAGTAAAACGTAGACAGATTGAATCGCTAATCCATGTGGTGGAATTTAATTGTATCCAAACAGTCTGGACGTTGGGGTTGGGGTAGCACATCAGGGATCCTAGCTACTCAGGGATTAGGAGAACAATGGAGTACTTGTTTAAAAGACATTTATATATAGTGAACCATGGTTCTATGCTAAGGCTGAGCAGCATTGAGAGTAGCATAAATGTATGTATATTTGCTCAATATGTAATTATGTGCTTTCTTCTATTTTTAAATAGCATGTTCTCAGTCCGGTTTGGATTAGGTGACTACTGACTGAGTTGGTGATCTCACCCCCTCTTTTACTCTTTTTCTTTTATTTTATAGATATAGGAATTGAACAAGCAGTGGCCGAGCCACATGGAACAAAGGGGTGTCAAGCATGACACCCCTTCGCCGGAAAATTACACTATATTACTAAATAACTTTTTTATTTTATTTTATGTATATTTACTATACGTTGACTCCCCTTGACTTTTCGATGTATCTAATTATTTATATTTTGACACCGCTTGATGAAAATTCTGGCTCCGTCTCTGTGAACAAGGCTGCTGAAAGATCGATAGCTACTTGAGGAAGACATATGTCAGTGAGCTCCACACATAGTTTTGTGTTATGCTGCTCGGACTCTCCAAAAATTTCGCCGGGTGCATGTTGGATCTTTCAAAAGTAATGCATTTTTGACAAATCCGACACAGGTACGGCATTATTTTGGAGAATCCGCGCAACTTAGGTTTCGTGGAAACCTTTATTTAGTTTTAGCTAGTTTATATAGGCATTTATTCTTGAGTTGCTCCATGTATTATACACTATACTCTTGTCTTGGGTTAAAGTTAGTTTGGGGAAAAGAAGACTTGGATATACCCATAATAATAGAATCCACATGAAAAAGGAAAAATGAGAGAGCAAATAAGGTGTGCGACTACAAATGAACTTACCAGGATTGTGAACTTATTGAAACTTCGGTTTGACATCATATGAAAATAGGTAACTATTCAATTCATACTTAATTAGGGTACTCCCTCCGTTCGAATTTATGTGGCGGTGCTTTACTCGGCATGGAGTTTAGAAGAAAAAAAGAAAACTTTTGAAACTTATGATCTAGGACAAGCTATAGAAATTTGTGTGGCCGTAAATAATCTCATTAAGGGTAAAAAGAAAATTTACAGTTAAATTGTTTCTAAATAAGAAAGTATGACATTCTTTTTGGGACAGACTAAAAAAGAAAGTATGACACATAAATTGGGTACTAGTCTATATTTTTCTTTTTAAAGAATGTACTATTTTGTATAGCTTAAGATCTTAATAAACCACCAAACCTCCCTTACGCAGATTTTGCAGTATCTAACTATAATCATTAAATTCAAACAAATAAGTAGCGAATATGTCCTCTCCAAGCTATCAATCACAAATACAAATACCCAGAAAAAAAAAAAAAAAGGCCGCATGACATCATAGAACTGTTTATTTTGCTGTTAATGAAATCATAACTTCAATTACTAAAAACTTTTAAAAATTTATAGTCACTCTGTGCAATCTCGTCATGTCTTAATTAATATCAGCAATTTCTTTTATGCAAACTCCCAGAGAAGGTTTTCCATTTTGTTTTCAGCTTATTCAATTCATCAACGGTCATCACATTTAGAAGCATAAAAGGATCAAACATACCTACATTCTTAGTTGAGAATGTCCCTTATTTCTTCATTTTCTTCCACTTCTTAGCCTGGTAAACCAACAAATCGTCACTGCCTTAGACAAATAGATTAAGTAAAAAAGGAATAAACAAATACTGAAGTAAAATATAGATAACAGAGGAGGAATCTTTGTAATTCGGCAAAGAAATTTTTTTTCAACCAACGAACCCGAATATACAGTAACATAAAGAGCTAAAACGTCAAAAAATTATGGCACTTCCTTTATTCAATTTTATGTGACACTTTTCCCTTTATAAATCGAAATAATTTAACATTTTTTTTATCAATAATTCAGCTTTAAAATTTTCATTATACCTTTACTGACATGAATTGTAGCTACATAAATGTCATGATTTAAAAGTATTTCTTGCTTTTTAAAGCTATATGCTTAGTCAAACACCTTCACATACAATAAGATGAAATGAATAATCCTTTTTTTGCAGCTAAAAGAAAGGAATAATTCTAACACTTTAAAATGATTTGACTAACAAGTGACTGAGTCGTTACATTTTACAAAATGCTAAGAGAAAAATGAGTAGCAAAAGGCCACTTGACACCTAATTGTACTTCAAAGTCGCATACCAATGAAGTCAATATATTGCAAATTAAAGATAAAGCAAAAAGAAAGCACAGACTAAAACTCTCTCGAGCGCGCATGACTTTTACGTACCTCTTGTGTTGTAGGCGCGGACCGCAAGAACTTCATTTCCCAAGCTTTGTTGTTCTTCTAGAATTTCCTCTGCAGAAGTGACAGCAGATTGGCTACAATAATGCAACTCAATTAATTTCAATGTGGGAATATCTCCAATCTCTGTAGGAACCTCCTTCAACTTATAACAATGTGTTAGGACTAGATACTCTAGAACTGGAAAACTTTCACTGGTCGCATGCCAGTGCACCAACTCCGTTTGAACAATGTCTAGCAACTTGAGTTTCTTGAAACCCCCTTCATCTAGATCCCAATTGCTCCCCTGAAAAGCAAAAAGTTCTAGTTTGAGCCCCTCAAGGTTGGGTAAGTTACTAAGCATTGTCATCTCCGTCCATAGTAGATGTGTCTCTGCAAGTATCCAACTCTTGAGGTTTATTGGGAACACGTCAAATGGTCGAGCACTCGGCCTTCGGAATAATTGTGCATCAAACGGAAGACGGAGAAGAATTCTTAGATTCTGAAGATCAGCTAGATAGATTAGATTATCTATAAAATTATCCCATCCATCTTGATCGAGCTCAACATCCAATACCTTTACGTTACGGATTGCCATAAAGATTTCCTTCAAGTCGGAAGAAGTAGCAGTGCTTAGTGAAAGCTCTTCTATGTTTTCTAGACCCAAAAAATTTGGTGCCTTAGGAGGAGCAGGCACATACATCTTCCCAGGATAGAAATATATCAAACTAGATAGTTCCCAAATTTCTAATGGCCAGGATAATTCATTTGCAACTGAATGAACAATCAATGTCTGTAGATTCCACAGATTAGATATTGATGCTGGAACATTGGTAGAAGTGGCCAATGCAAGATATCTCAAGTGCACTAATTCTGTTATCTCAGTTGGAAAACGTAGAAAATAAATCAGTAGCACATCCAATACCCTCAGCAATTAAAAACAAGAGTCCACTATTTTGTAGCATTCATAGTCGAGTAAAGAAGCATGTGGTTTATGCATGCACGAGATGGTACGAACTGAATCCAGATTGCCTTTCTCTAGGCCGAGATTCTGGTTTTGTACAGCATCTTCGTACAAAAATAGCCGATGTTCACTCTCCACACCTTCTGAGGACACTTCGTAACATTCTTTTAAGACATGAAAAAACTTCTCCGCTTTCCCTTCTCTCAAGCATATTAGTCGAATGAGGTTGTGAATTCTGCAACTTTTAAGTTTTCTGCTTACCCACCCTCGACTATTAACCATAATCAAACTTCTGCTAACTAGTTCCTCTAAACATTCTTCACCTACTTCCTTTGGCTTTTTATTACTAATTCGCTTCAGAAAACCTTCAGCAACCCATATTCTAATCAACTTATCCGCAGAAATATCTGCATCTTCAAGGAAAACACCCATGTAAAGAAAGCAGGCTTTCAAGCTACAAGGCAAGTAGTTGTAACTCAAAGCTAATATTGCTAAACACTGCTCAGAGGTCGAACATATATGAGAATTCACATTGTCACCAATTTGTTTCCAATCATCATATGTCCTATTGGTCCTGGAGAGAAGCCCAGCAATGACAACCACTGAGAGAGGTAGCCCTCGACATTTTTGCGCTATCTGCTTTCCTACTTCCCCAAGCTGAGGAGGACAATCTTCCTTTCCAAAAACCTTGAGAGATAGTAATTTCCAACTATCTTCAAGACTAAGAAAAGGCATGTGATGCGGAGGGCAACCATTTCCAGCACAATTAGCTACTTCGAAGAGCCTACTAGTTATCATGATGCGACTTCCATTTCCATCATCGGGAAACGATCTTCTTACTTGGTCCCAAGCCTCTATAGTCCACATATCGTCCAAAACAATCAAATACCTCTTCCTTTTCAATTTTCTATGCACTTGGTCCAATAATTCATCTTCACTCATATTGCGGTACATTGCCTTCCCACCTGGAGTACCGAAGCATAGGACATCCAAAAGCATTTCTTTTGCAACATATGCTTGAGAAACAGTAACCCATGAAGAAATATCAAAGCGATGGTATACTGATGGATGGTCAAATAAACTTCTAGCAAGAGTCGACTTACCGATACCGCCCATACCAACAATTGAGACAACGTTCAGCTCCGGTGTTTGCCCAAAGAGTTGATCTCTTATGATGTTGAAATCGTCCTCCATTCCAACAAGAGTATTTTCCTCATCCAAGACACGCCCTGATGAGCGCAAAGGTGAAGAAGTTATTGCTGAAAGATCTTTGATATCTTGCTGGTTATTGTGCTGGTCATTCTTGAACTTCATTACCCCTACTTGTATGGAATCCATCACTTCTGTTATTTGCTGCAACTCGTCATAGAGCTTACAACGAGCGTTGTTTTGATCATGTTCAGTATTAGCCACATGGATTCTTCTTAGGCACAAATCAAATGCATCTTCTGCTTTATATCCTGCATCACTGATCTTCTTTTCCAAAAGTTTCAATGCTTCTTGATCATTGATCCAGTTTCCCGTATCCTCAAGGAAAGCTTGCAAGTAAGAAAGTGTTCCATAAAGTGAATCAATGGATTCCCTACATTCAGAAATCAAACTTGGATTGAATTGCAAGACTTGCTCTATAGTTGTCATAATGGAAGTTATAACAGCATAAGCCATATCTCTCTAGCTAGATCCCGTTTGAGGGTTTCTCTAGTGGGAAGAGCGAAGAAATTAATACTAATTCAGCCAAAAAGAACTATGGAAATGCACGAGTGCTTCTATATCCCCTCCCCCTCCAAACACTCACCTAACACCACCAAGTTGTTTTCCTGAGAATTTTCTATTGGATTTTTGGGGTCAGGCCCGCGAGGGGGGTAGGTGTAGAGTGTGAGAAAGTTTGTTTTTATCTGCCATAGAAGATATAAAAGCATAAAGACACATTGACTTTTCAGAAGTACGAGAGCGCAGATTAAGGATCTTTAATTAAGCTCATTAAAAAACCTGGTACAACCATGTGAGAGTTCATTTTTCTAGGCCATAAATCTTGATTTAATTATTAATTTGTATATTGCATACAACTGTTCAATCTGTTAAGCACTGAACTGGAATAAATTAACTCAAGAAAGATTCTTGATTTTCTATTGTACTTATCTGTCACTCCTTGGAGCAAGCTTGTGCAAGAGCTAAGGCCTAAGAGGAATGGAATTGTAAAATTAATCTAATGTCGCAGCACTCATAAGGGATGTAGCAAAAATACCAATTCAAACGCACTCTGCAAGAAATTCACTCAAATTTTCACTCACACACACTCTCTCTGCACAATACGAATACACTGAATCCCCACCCCCCCCCCCCAACCCCCATAGCTGTTCAGCTCGCCTTCATAGCTTTCTACGTCAATCATCATCTTCTCCGTTGAAATACACCACTATGAGCACTTCCTTCCAGAGAAAGAACCTTTTCTTCACTGAAAACAGACTTACCAAAAAAATCTCTCCATTTACCCATTTTCACAAGCACCATATCTGCACTATTTTGCGGCGGTGATGTTGCTTATTCAGTATTTAATCAAGTTCCCGGTCCGAGTTCAAACCCCTTGTTTTCCAGTTTTAGTCGAGTTTCTAATTTTCCGTGGTTTTTCTATTTTCTCCGTTCGACTCTCCTCGGAGGTTTTGTTCCATTATTGCATTTTTGTTTGCGATATATAGTTCATATCAGCTCATGTCATTCTCTGATAAAAATGTGAATGAATTTAATATCTGCTTGTTTTTGTGACTAAATAAATAAAGAAGTATACACTGTCACGAGATCCGTTTAGAGCATAATATACAAAGGTGCTTAATTTTGGAGATTCGGATTTTTAAAAAAAAAAAAATTGCTTTTAGATAATAGCATAAGCTACTCTAATATTAGCAAAAGAGCTTTTTAAGTTAATTTGTCAAACACTAATTGTTTTTTTTCAATAGTGCTTTTTCGAAAAGCATATTTGACAAAAAATACTTTTTATCATTTTTTGAGCTTGGCCAATCAAAATATTAGTCTGTGAGGGTGTTTGGCTAAGCTTATAAGCCGGTCAAACTAGCTTATAAGCACTTTTTGGCTTATCTACGCGTTTGGTAAAATTAAAAGTGCTTATAAACCAAAAATAAGCCAAAAATCATAAGTTGGTCTCCCCCAGCTTATCAAATTTCAGCTTATAAGCACTTTAAGTTTGACCAAAATATTTACTATTCTATCCCTAAAATATTTCTTTTTAAAACAAAACTCTTCGTATACCCAGTTCTTCAGCTGCATATTATTAATTTCAGCACTTTTATCCAAACACGTAACTGCTTATTTTTTAAATCAGTTCATCACTTAAAAGTGCTTATCGGCACCTAATGCTTATAAGCTACTCTAAATCAGCTAAGCCAAACAAGCTCTATATGTAGTATTAGGTTAAATTCAGATTAATTTTAAAACTATGGCTTATTTCAAAGGATAAAATACACAGCTGATCATTTTATAAAAAAATATTTAAGAAAATAATATTACTCTTTGTTTATTCCATAAATGGCAATTTTTTTATATTAACGGCAGATAGAGATTATGCAAATAATTAATAAGCAGTAACTGGGGCATTTGTATCTATACCCGTTTTTTGGGTCACGTTTTAGCTTGTGCCCGCTTTGCAAAAAAAAATTGCAAGCGTGCCCACTTTTTCGCGTAACTTCAGCATACGGGGCTGAAGTAGCAAAGGCAATCACGCAAAACTTCAGCATTCTAGTAGACGGGACTGAAGTAGCAAGTGTGCTGAAGTTTTTGTTTGTAATTGCTGAACTTACGCATAGTAGCTGAAGTTTTGTTCTCTAGAGCTGAAGTTTTTGTTTGTAATTGCTGAAGTTTTTGTTTGTAATTGCTGAAGTTTTTGTTTTTGTAACTGGCAAACTTCAGCTCTAGAGCTAAAGTTTTTGTTCTGTAACTGGAGAACTTCAGCTCTAGAGCTGAAGTTTTTGTTCTGTAACTGTCGAACTTCAGCTCTAGAGCTGAAGTTTTTGTTTGTAACTGGCGAACTTCAGCTCTAGAGCTGAAGTTTTTGTTTGTAACAGGCGAACTTCAGCCTTCTTAGAGTTGAAGTTTTAACTGACTTTCCATATGATTCGATGTCAATTTGGTTTGATTGGATTGCCTCTTTCAAATGGTGTTAACTTGATATTCAAAGACAGTATCCTTTAAACCTAGAAGCTAGGAAGTTTCTCTGTTGGATACTTTTCCACTGCCACTGGTTGTCCATTTAATTTCTTCTCATTTATTTGTTCATGTTTAACCTTTTTCAGTCCTATTGACTTACTGTGGGTCTTGAATACCTTATTTTTCTCAGGTCTTTTGGAATTATAAAATAGTTTGACAACATCACCAAAAAACATTTGGTAAGGAAGCTTTGAATTTCTTCTAATGGAACTATGGGCGGATATAACTTTGAGGAGGAGAAGGAAGAGGAGAAAGGGGGCTGAAGTTGTTTAAAAAGTGGGTACAAGTTAAAAATTTTAAAAAAAATGGGTATAGGTTAAATGGGGGCGACCAAATAGAGCGCCCCGTGCAATTTTTACTAAAAAAGCACAAATTATGGGATATTTGTCTTTTCACACTCCCTCTTCTATTTTAAACAAGTTTTGCGGCACGTGCGTTGCACGTATATGCCAAGTCATATAATATATTTTTTTGTATAATAATATCCATATTATTAATTTAATGCTTTAATTAAATAATTATACATGAACACATAAAAGTATAGTGCATATAAATTAACATAGCACCTCGAAAGCAGTAAAACCCACCTGTATCATTTACTCAATTAGGAGGAACGTTTAATTTGCAAACTTTCACATTGATATATTTGCTTATTGAGAGCTAGACCATTTTCAAAGAGAGCCTTTTGAATCAAAGATTTTTTACTATACCATTTAATGAAATTTCAAACCAAACTGATACATACTCATTCTCATCAAATCAATTAATTACACCTGGCTCGGAAAATAGGAATAGTCAACCGCTAATATGTTAGACAATATGTATCTCATACTTTCCCAAACAACAAATAGAAAAACATTTCTTCTGCATCTTCTTTTTCAATCATTTATATGGTAGTGCGCGGTAATTCGTGCAATAGTTTTCAATAAATGCTAAACTTTTTAACCTATCTAAATTTTGATCGTATGTTCTCACCAAGCATATAGATATATATGTCTTTAGTGCCAAAATGGTCTATATATAAGATATCATTTTCATGATCTCAAGAATATTATCAAAAAAATAGTGCAAGTTCTGATTCATGCATGTCTTGTAACTTTACCAATGATCTTCTTGTTTGATGCATCTAATTAATTTATATATCAATAATTTTATTAGTCAACAAAAAGAATAACAAATTAAACAGTAAACATATATTATTCCTAATTATGCATTTGTGCAACATGAGATTATCACTTTAAAAATTACTCTACTCTATAAATCATAGAAGTTGATTTTAGTAAATTAAAAGGGTAGAAACTAAAATAAATAAATAATAGGGTTAAGAAAGTAGAACTGTTATATCGCCAACGTATAACTCGTCACCTACTGCAATTAATTGCCATGAACCAAGTCAACAATGATTTTGAAGCGATGTAATTGGCACTACAAACATACTGTGCATCGGTTGGAAAATTTGAAAGCCAAAGAACTTTATCCGCATTGCTTCTACTTTAGAAAATTTTTATAGCATTGTGCATGCAAAATTGCTTTCTTGACTCTCTATATCTTCAAAGTTTTCTTCTAAGGGTTGCTTGTGTCATTCATGATTATCCTTTATTTTTTCAGCAAAATTCTAATATTGAATGATATAAATTCACGTATTCTATTGGAGAAAGTATAGCTTGGAAAAGAAAAAGAAAATCTAAAGACCACCCAAAATGCATACGTTGGCAGTGAACTTTTGAGAAGTTGGCAGAAAGAAGAATGCTTTGATTTCTCTCTTAGTCTATTCTTATGCGTTTGGCTGCTCAGATACTTTAGAGCATCTTCTTATAATTAGGTTGCCATACGAATGGGCACTAATTTTGAAAGGGTAGGTTTGTTTCGACTATAAAGGCTAGTTAAACAATTGAAAGGACACAACCGTTTCAGGAGGACTCTTAAAATTAATAATTTTTTTATTTAAATATAATTATAAAAAAGTCTTTAATTTATAGTGGGCTTTAGTAATTTAACTTTTAACTTAAAGGCTTCCTGCTTTTAATATAATATAGATATAGATTAGGGATTCAGTGATGTTCTCATATTTTCTATTACATTTCTTAGCTGTTTCACTCATCATTATGAAACTAATACAACATATCCAATTATTCATTATACATTTATTTGGTATAACTTCTTAGAGGAATTCTGTTTATACTATTGTATTAATATAGGGGAAATGCTAAGATATATGGTATAACTCAATTATATTATATTTTTATTGAAGTATAATATTATATATTCCTGGTATAATTCATTTTTAGAGGTATACTAATGTATTATAACTCAATATATGTTATGATGATATTAAGGTAATTGGTATATTTTTTATCCATAGAAATGCCATGTATATAAATATCAACGTAAGAATATACCTTTTGTGATCTTTTTAAGAATATACCATTTTAATGAGAAATACTATGTATACCAACGGTAATAATATACCTTTGATTTTTTCTTTTAAGAAAGTACTCCCTGGAATAATCATAATATAAAATATAATGTATATTTTACCTCAAATATGCATTACATTTTTCTTGAAACATATGTATTTTATTTTATCAAAATATAAAGATGTATACTTTCGCTAGAGTTTATGTTGTATAAAAAGGTACATGTACTTCTTTTTTGTTTGGGTAAATAGATCCATGTATGGAAAGTAGAAAATCTGTTACGGAATGAATTAATTCCAGCAAAAAAAATAGGAAAACATATTACCATTTAAATATGTTAGGGATTGGTTTCAAGAGAAATATAGGAAAAAATATTACAAAGTACTAGGAACGTTTCCATTAAGGAAACTATGGCTGTCCAACGGGACGGGACATGATAAAATTAACGGGACGGGACGATATTTAAGCGGGACGGTGACGGGACGGGATGCAACGGGACGAGACAAACGGGACGGAACAGTAGGCCCATCCCGTCCCGCTAACAAACGGGATGGGACGGGTTGGGACGGGACGGGTTCGCGGGCCTTAAGTGTAGTTTTTTTTATAAAAAAAAAACTTCTAGTTTTTTGAAAATGACTAAGTTTTTAAAGTTTGCAACGGCTAACATTATAATCTAGTTTCTTCGTCCTCAAAAAAAATATCATTGCCAAGTTGTCTTTGTAAAGTTTCATGATCTAGTTGTTCTCCGAAATTAACATTATAACATGCGGGGGTTGGGAATATGAAGTTTCATCAACATGAGTCATTTCATCTATATGTTTTCTAATTCTAGGAGAAGGGTTAGGATTAGGACTAGGATTAGGATTACTACTACTTTCACCTTTACTATTTTTTTAAAAGACTGCTAAATACATTTTTAGGTATGTGATGACCCAAAAGGTCATCACTTATTTTTTTTAAATGAATTCTGCGTTCTAAGGCCTTAAAAATCTCTTTTAGCATCACCTCGATTTGCGTGTGTAGTCCGGACGCGTAGCTGGAAAGCCTATATGTGAAAATCTGTGAAAAATGATAAATTTTAACTATAAAATGAATTAATTTGACTTCGATCAACGTTTTGGGTAAATGGACCCGGACCCGTGATGTGACGGTCCCGGAGGGTCCGTAGGAAAATATGGGACTTGGGCGTATGCCCGGAATCGAATTCAGAGGTCCCGAGCCCGAAAAATAAATTTTTAAAGAAAATTGTTTTCTGAAATTGTTTAAAGGATTTAGAAATAAATTTTGATCAGAACATGTTGGTATCGGGCCCGTATGTTGGTTCCGGCGCCCGGTACAGGTCTTATATGTGGTTTAAGATAATTCCGTGAAGTTTGGTAAGAAACGGAATCCGTTTGACGTGATTCGAGCCTAAATTGCAAAATTTGATGTTTTGAGAAGTTTTGAAATATTTCATTGATTTTGAGGTTTAATTCATTGTTGTTGAGGTTATTTTGGCGATTTGATCGCACGGATAAGTTCGTATGATGTTATTGAGTTAGTACGTATGTTTGGTTTTGAGCCCCGAGGGCTCGAGTGTGTTTTGGAAGGTTTTTGGAACTCAAAAAGTTGCAGGTTTTTGCTGTTCAGTGCCCAGGGATTTTACTCTTCGCGTTCGCGTGGTCCCTCTCGCGAACGCGTAAGGCAAACCTCCCAGGTGCCAGATTTCTTCTTCGCGAACGCGAAGCTTGAGACGCGAACGCAAGGCTGAGGGGGGGAGACCCTTCGCGAACGCGTCCATGCACTCGCGAACGCCTAAGGTAAAGGCCTGGGGAGGGGTCACCATTTTGTGCATCGCGAACGCGGCCACTGGCCCGCGAACGCGTAGGCTTGAGGAGCCAAAGCTCCGCGAACGCGAGCCATCTTCCGCGAACGCGAAGGTCTATCAGACCTAACTCATCGCGAACGCGTGAGCTTATCGCGAACGCGATGACCAATTTCTCCCAGTTATTTTAAAAGACCAGAGCATTAGCCATTACGGGATTTTCACCAAAACTCATAACTTCTTCATCTAAACTCCAAATTGGGCGATTTTTGAAAGAGGATTTCACCACCAATTCATAGGTATATAATCTTAGACTCATTTTCTTCAATTTCCATTAACACCCACTAGATTTCTAGGCTTAAAACATGAGATTAAGGGTAGAAAATTGGGGATTTGGGTAGAGTTAGGGCTTTTTCATTATTTGGAAATTTGACCTCATTTTGGGGTTGGATTTCAAAACAAATTATATATTCGGGCTTGTGGGTGAATGGGTGATCAAGTTTTGGTCCGAACCTCGTGTTTCGACCAAGCGGGCCCGGGGTCAATTTTTGACTTTTTGGGAAGAATGATTAGAAAGCTATAATTAAGTATTGGGATTGGATTGTTTATCATATATTGATGTTATTAAGTCGATTATGTATAGATACAATTGATTTGGAGCCGAATTCGAAAGGAAAGGTGGTGTTTGAGGATTGAGTTGGCAGTGGAAGTTCGAGGTAAGTGTTTGGTCTAACCTTAGCTTGAGGGATTAGGAGTTGAGTCCTATTTGCTATGTGGTAATTGTTGATTACAACGTATAGGCATGGTGACGAGTATCTATACGTTGGTGTCTAGCATGCTCGTGAGTCTTTACATTGTGATCTTCATGACTTCGTTGTATCTTTCATGCCTTGGTGATAGTTTGTATATGTTGTGTAAAGTTTGTGGAAGGAATTGTGACTTATGAACATTGAGGAGCGTTGGCTCAAGTTGTATAACGAATTGTGAAAGTATAAATGACAATTGAACTTTTAGAGCATTGGCTCGAGTTGTGAAATGAGTTGTGAAGGTATAAGTGATAATTGAACCTCTAGAGCATTGGCTCGAGTTGTGAAGTGAATTGTGAAGTAAAAGTGAGAAAGAGAAGAGATCATTATGTTGTCACCCTTGCCGGGCTATTGTTGATTTATTTGTTATCTCCCTTGCCGGGATGTGGATGTTATTGATGTTGTTCCCTTGCCGGGATTTAATTGTTGACTTGTTGCTCCCTTGCCGGGATTCTTATTGCAAATTTCCTTTATTTCCTTGCCCTATTGTTTGTGATTGTTGTTTGGGTGAGGAAGAGAGTTAAAGCACGAAGGGTGATGCCGTGCATTGTTTGTTTCGTGAGGAAAGAGTGTAAAGCACGGAGGGTGATGTCATGCCGCACGATGTTACCATTCCCTACCTATTATATTGATTTCATGGTGGTGTAAAGCACGAAGGATGATGTTGTGCCGCACGATGTACCATTCCATGCCTATTGTATTGATTCTTATGATTAGGACGAGAGTATAAGTACGAAGGGTGATGTCGTGCACTTGTCCTTATGATTTCCCTGATTCTTGTTGATAATTGAGTTATGTTGTCCTTTACGTTCATTTACTGATCTTCCGTTGTTACTTGATTTTATTTCGAGGTTATAGATTCTCTTACCCTATTTGCCTTGTGATTGTTGTTTGGGTGAGGAAGAGCGTAAAGCATGAAGGGTGATGCCGTGTATTGTTTTGGTGAGAGAGTGTTAAAGCACGAAGGGTGATGCCGTGTATTGTTTTGGTGAGAGAGAGTAAAAGCACGAAGGGTGATGCCGTGCACTTGTCTTTGATTTCCTAATTTTATTGATAAATGTGTTACGGTTACTCTACACTAAATTGCTGGTTTCCTGTTGATCCTTGTTGTACCCCGCAACATGATTTCCCCTTCCTATTTTCAATTGAATTTTGGTGTTCCTCATTTATTTGTTGCTCTTCTGTTACTATTCGATGTTCCCCCGCAGCATGTTTTCCCCCTCCCATACTTGATTATATATGACTGTTTCTTTCTGTACTTCTTCTCCGCTGAATATAGTTAAATTGCACAGGTTTATTTGGTGGTCTTGTCCTAGCCTCGTCACTACTTCGCCGAGGTTAGGCTAGGCACTTACCAGCACATGTGGTCGGTTGTGCTGATACTACACTCCGCACTCTTTGGTGCAGACCCTAGTGTTGTAGACTTCGGACCGCGGTGGAATTGCTGATATTTGCTCATCAGGCGACCCGAGGTAGTCCTGCAGGAGTCCGCAGGCCCTGGCGTCTCCTCTATCCTTACTTCCTGTTTCATTTTCCTTATATTCAGAAATAGTGTATTGATATTTTCTTCAGACTTTGTATGTAGTAAATCTTAGACCGTCTGTGATACTATGACACCAGTTCTGGGTAGTCGAGGTTCAAACAGTTGTATTAGATATTCATGTTGAGATAGCTTATGGCTTCTTTCTTCCGCTTATGTTAAATTCCGCTGTTTAAATGTTATTATTATTATTATTAAAACTGCTAGTGAATATAAACTGAGTAACAAGGGTATGTTGTGAAATTAATTGGCTTGCCGAGCTCGTACTAGTAGGCACCATCACGACTCCCGAGGATGGGAATCCGGATCGTGACAAGTTGGTATCAGAGCTCTAGGTTACATGGGTCTCACAGTTCACAGACAAGCTTTGTAGAGTCTGAGGGATCGGTATGGAGACGTCTATATTTATCCCCCAGAGGCTACAGAGTTAGGAAAAGTTTCACTTCCATTCTTCCCTGTCATACGATTTTGTTCTCTCAATGCTAAATTGAAACCTCTACTCTTGTCCTTTCGCGAATGGCGAGGTCATGTACCGCTTCTTTAGCCGAGCAGCAGCACAGACCGGTGATTGATCAGCTACGTCTTCGGAGGCCTTGTGGAGGTTGGATAAGTTTCACCAAGCTCTTCACTACTACTTTCAGCGGTGTATCTTTTGAGGATCCCCAGGATTTTTTAGACAGCTGTCACGAGGTTCTCAGGAACATGGGGATCGTGGAGACCAATGGGGTCGATTTTGCTACTTTTCGCTTGTCTGGATCCGCCAAGACCTGTTGGGGGTATTATTGTTTGGCTAGACCAGTGAGGTCATCAGCTTTGACTTGAGAACAGTTCACGCAGCTATTTCTAGAGAAGTTTCTCCCATCACACAGAGAGAGGTCTATCAGAGGCAGTTTAAGCGTCACCAGCAGGGTTCTATAACTTTCACCCAGTACGAGATCAGATTCATCAACTTAGCCCGTCATGCTCCTATCGTACTTCCCACTGTGAGAGAGAGTGAGGAGCTTCATTGAGGGACTCGTCCAGCCCGCTCAGTTAGCTAGAGGTGGAGGTAGAGGTATTAGAGGTGGAGGTAGAGACACTAGAGGTGGAGGTAAAGGGATTAGAGGTGGAGGTGCAGGTACTGTTCTGGTTTATGGTAGAGAAGCTTCGGTTTTATTTTGTGCTGTGTCTGGTCATGCCTAGTGATTCTTTGAGTGCCCCTGTTTATGTGTTTACTCCAGTGGGTGATTCTATTATGGTGGATCGCGCCCCTTGTTCATGTATAGTGGTGATTGGAGGTCTTGAGACTCGTGTAGATTTGCTTCTTCTAGACATGGTCGATTTTGATGTCATATTAGGGATGGACTGGTTATCACCTTATCACGCTATCTTGGACTGTCATGCCAAGAATGTGACCTTATCCTTACTGGGTTTACCACGTTTGGAGTGGAGAGGGACTCCTGGTCATTCTACCCGTAGTATTATCTCCTATGTGAAGGCTCGTTGTATGGTCGAGAAGGGGTATTTGGCCTATTTAGCCTATGTTCGTGATTCTAGTGCTGAGGTTCCTTCTATTGATTCTGTGTCCGTTGTTCGTGAGTTTCCTGAGGTATTCCCTTCAGACCTGCCAGGTATGCCACCCGACAGGGATATTGATTTTTGCATTGATTTGGCTCCGGGTACTCAGCCCATTTCTATTCCGCCGTATCGTATGGCCCCGCCTGAGTTGAAAGAGTTAAAGGAGCAGTTGCAAGACTTGCTTGAGAAGGGTTTCATTAGACCCAGTGTTTCGTCTTGGGGTGCGCCGGTGTTGTTTGGAAGAAGGATGGGTCGATAAGAACGTGTATTGATTACCGGCAGCTCAACAAGGTTACAATCAAGAATAAGTATCCATTGCCGAGGATTAATGATTTGTTTGATCAGCTCCATGGTGCCAAGGTATTTTCGAAGATTGACTTGAGATCTGGCTACCATCAGTTGAGGATTAGGGCATCCGATGTCCCTAAGACAGCTTTCCGCACTCGGTACGGGCATTATGAGTTCTTGGTGATGTCATTCGGGTTGACAAATGCCCCAGCAGCTTTTATGGATTTGATGAACTGAGTGTTCAGGCCTTATTTGGATTCGTTCGTGATAGTCTTCATTGATGATATTCTGATATATTCCCGCAGTCAGGAGGAGCACGAGCAGCATCTTAGAGTGGTTTTTCAAACCTTGAGGGATAGTCAGTTATATGCTAAATTCTCAAAGTGTGAGTTCTGGTTGAGTTCAGTTGCATTTCTGGGTCATGTTGTATCAGCCGAGGGGATTCAGGTTGACCCGAAGAAGATTGAGGCAGTCAAGACTGGCCTAGGCTAGCATCAGCTACAAAGATTCAGAGTTTCTTGGGATTGGCAGGCTACTATCGTCGGTTCGTAGAGGGGTTTTCATCTATCGCAGCCCCGATGACCAGGTTGACCCAGAAGGGTGCCCAGTTCAGATGGTTGGATGAGTGTGAGGCGAGCTTTCAGAAGCTCAAGACAGCTCTGACTACGGCACCGGTGTTGGTTTTGCCCACAGGTTCAGGGCCTTATACAGTTTATTGTGATGCATCTTGTATTGGACTTGGTGCAGTGTTGATGTAGGATGGCAAGGTCATTGCCTATGCTTCACGGCAGTTGAAGATTAATGAGAAGAACTATCCGGTTCATGATTTGGAGTTAGCAGCCATTGTTCACGCGTTGAAAATTTTGAGGCATTATCTGTATGGAGTTGAATTTGAGGCAGAGAAGGTGGTTAGAGTTGTTGAAAGACTATGATATCACCATCCTATATCATCGGGGAAAGGCCAATGTGGTGGCCGATGCTTTGAGTAGGAAGTCAGCCAGTTTGGGCAGTCTTGCTTATATTCCGGTCGGTGAGAGACCGCTTGCTTTGGACGTTCAGGCCTTGGCCAATCAGTTCGTGAGACTGGATGTTTCTGAGCCCAGTCGTGTGTTAGCTAGCACTGTTGCTCGTTCTTCTTTATTGGAGCGTATCCGTGATCGGCAGTATGATGATCCCCATTTGTGTATCCTTAGAGACACGGTGCAGCAGGGAGGTGCCAAGCAGATTACCTTAGGTGATGATGGAGTTTTGAGATTGCAGGGTCGAGTTTGTGTGCCTAATGTAGATGGACTTCGAGAGTTGATTTTAGAGGAGGCCCATAGCTCCCGGTACTCTATTCATCTGGCCGCCGCAAAGATGTATCAGGACTTGCGGCAGCATTATTGGTGGCTGAGAATGAAGAAGGATATCGTTGCGTATGTGGCTTGGTGTTTGAATTGTCAGCAGGTTAAGTACGAGCATCAGAGGCCCGGTGGTTCATTTCAGAAGATTGAGATTCTTGAGTGGAAGTTGGAGCGTATCACTATGGACTTTGTTACCGGACTCCCATGGATTCAGAAGAAGTTCGATGCAGTGTGGGTCATTGTTGATAGGCTAACCAAGTCAGCACATTTCATTCCTGTGGCAGTCTCATATTCTTCCGAGAGGTTAGCTGAGATCTATATCCGGGAGATCGTTTGTCTTCATGGTGTGCCCGTGTCTATCATTTCGGATCGAGGTACGCAGTTTACCTCACATTTCTGGAGAGCAGTGCAGCGAGAGTTGGCCACACGGGTTGAGTTGAGCACAGCATTTCATCCTCAGACGGACGGGCAGTCCGAGCGGACTATCCAGATTTTGGAGGATATGCTCCGAGCTTGTGTCACTGACCTTGGAGGTTCGTGGGATCAGTTCTTGCCATTAGTAGAGTTTGCCTACAACAACAGCTACTAGTCGAGTATCCAGATAGCTCCTTATGAGGCTTTGTATGGTAGGCGGTGTCGGTCGCCGGTTGGATGGTTTGAGCCGGGAGTGGCTCGATTGTTGGGTACAGATCTGGTTCAGGATGCCTTGGACAAGGTCAGTATTATTCAAGATAGACTTCGTACAGCTCAGTCCAAGCAAAAGAGTTATGCCGACCGCAAGGTTCGTGATTTGGCATTCATGGTCGGTGAGTGGGTATTGCTTCGAGGGTCGCCTATGAAGGGCGTGATGAGATTCGGGAGGAAGGGCAAGCTTAGCCCTAGGTTCATTGGCCCGTTTGAGATTCTTGATCGAGTGGGAGAGGTGGCTTATAGACATGCATTGTCACCGAGCTTATCAGTCGTGCATCTAGTGTTTCATGTATCCATGCTTCGGAAGTATCACGGTGATCCATCCCACGTGTTAGATTTCAGCACTGTCCAGTTGGACAAGGACTTGTCTTATGAGGAGAAGCCGGTAGCTATTCTAGACCGGCAGGTTCGTCAGTTGAGATCGAAGAGTTTTCCTTCTGTTCGTGTTCAGTGGAGAGGTCAGCCTGCTGAGGCATCGACCTGTGAGTCC
Organism: Nicotiana attenuata; assembly: GCF_001879085.1. NCBI lineage: Eukaryota > Viridiplantae > Streptophyta > Magnoliopsida > Solanales > Solanaceae > Nicotiana > Nicotiana attenuata. Next base: position 57,551,278 of record NC_031990.1, on the reverse strand, counting down.
GAGTCCGATATGCGCAGTCGTTATCCCCATCTTTTCCTCGACTCAGGTACTTCCTTCTTCTGTCCGTTCGAGGACGAACGATTGTTTTAGAGGTGGAGAATGTGACGACCCAAAAGGTCATCACTTATTTTTTAAAAATGAATTCTACATTCTGAGGCCATAAAAACCTCTTTTAGCATCACCTCGATTTGCGTGCGTAGTCCGGGCGCGTAGCCGGAAAGCCTATATGTGAAAATCTGTGAAAAATAATAAATTTTGACTATAAAATGAATTAATTTGACTTCGGTCAACGTTTTGGGTAAACGGACCCGAACCCGTGATGTGACGGTCCCGGAGGTCCGTAGGAAAATATGGGATTTGGGCGTATGCCCGGAATCAAATTCCGAGGTCCCGAGCCCGAGAAATAAATTTTTAAATAAAATTGTTTCCTAAAATTGTTTAAAGGATTTGGAAATGAATTTTGATCAGAACATGTTGGTATCGGGCCCGTATTTTGGTTCCGGCGCCCGGTACAGGTCTTATATGTGGTTTAAGATAATTCTGTGAAGTATGGTAAGAAACGGAATCCGTTTGACGTGATTCGAGCCTAAATTGCAAAATTTGATGTTTTAAGAAGTTTTGAAATATTTCATTGATTTTGAGGTTTAATTCGTTGTTGTTGAGGTTATTTTGGCGATTTGATCGCACGGATAAGTTCGTATGATGTTATTGAGTTAGTACGTATGTTTGGTTTTGAGCCCCGAGGGCTCGGGTTGTTTCGGAAGGTTTTTGGAACTCAAAAAGTTGCAGGTTTTCTGCTGTTCAGTGCCCAGGGATTTTACTCTTCGCGTTCGCGTGGTCCCTCTCGCGAACGCGTAAGGCAAATTTCCCAGGTGCCAGATTTCTTCTTTGCGAACAGAAGCTTGAGACGCGAACGCGAGGCTGAGGAGGGGAGACTTTTCGCGAACGCGTCCATGCACTCGCGAACGCGTAAGGTAAAGGCCTGGGGAGGGGTCACCATTTTGTGCATCGCGAACGCGGCCACTGGCCCACGAACGCGTAGGCTTGAGGAGCCAAAGCTCCGCGTACGCGAGCCAACTTCCGCGAACTCGAAGGTCTGTCAGACCTAACTCATCGCGAACGCGGTGAGCTTATCGCGAACGCGATGACCGATTTCGCCCAGTTATTTTGAAAGACCAGAACAGTAGCCATTGCAGGATTTTCACCAAAACTCATAACTTCTTCATCTAAACTCCAAATTGGGCGATTTTTGAAAGGGGATTTCACCACCAATTCATAGGTATGTAATCTTAGACTCATTTTCTTCAATTTCCATTAACACCTACTAGATTTCTAGGCCTAAAACATGAGATTAAGGGTAGAAAATTAGGGATTTGGGTAGAGTTAGGGCTTTTTGATTATTTGGAAATTTGACCTCGTTTTGGAGTCGGATTTCAAAACAAATTATATATTCGGGCTCGTGGGTGAATGGGTGATCGAGTTTTGGTCCGAACCTCGTATTTCGACCAAGCGGGCCCGGGGTCAATTTTTGACTTTTTGGGAAGAATGATTAGAAAGCTATAAATACGTATTGGGATTGGATTGTTTAGCATATATTGATGTTATTAAGTCGATTATGTATAGATACAATTGATTTGGAGCCGAATTCGAAAGGAAAGGCGGTGTTTGAGGATTGAGTTGGCCGTGGAAGTTCGAGGTAAGTGTTTGGTCTAACCTTAGCTTGAGGGATTAGGAGTTGAGTCCTATTTGCTATGTGGTAATTGTTGAGTACAACGTATAGGCATGGTGATGAGTATCTATACGTTGGTTTCTAGCATGCCCGTGAGTCTTTACATTGTGATCTTCATGACTTCATTGTATCTCTCATGCCTTGGTGATAGTTTCTATATGTTGTGTAAAGTTTGTGGAAGGTATTGTGACTTATGAACATTGAGGAGCGTTGGCTCAAGTTGTATAACGAATTGTGAAAGTATAAGTGACAATTGAACTTTTAGAGCATTGGCTCGAGTTGTGAAATGAGTTGTGAAGGTATAAGTGATAATTGAACCTCTAGAGCATTGGCTCGAGTTGTGAAGTGAATTGTGAAGTAAAAGTGAGAAAGAGAAGAGATCATTATGTTGTCACCCTTGCGGGGCTATTGTTGATTTATTTGTTATCTCCCTTGCTGGGATGTGGATGTTATTGATGTTGTTCCCTTGCCGGGATTCTTATTGCAAATTTCCTTTATTTCCTTGCCCTATTGTTTGTGATTGTTGTTTGGGTGAGGAAGAGAGTTAAAGCACGAAGGGTGATGCCGTGCATTGTTTGTTTTGTGAGGAAAGAGTGTAAAGCACGAAGGGTGATGCTGTGCCGCACGATGTACCGTTCCGTGCCTATTATATTAATTTCATGGTGAGGAAAGAGTGTAAAGCACGAAGGGTGATGCCGTGCCGCACGAAGGGTGTAGTGTGCTTCGAATATGTTAAGTGCTCAAAGATAGAATAAATTGTTGGTTGACTCGAGGACGAGCAACGTCTAAGTGTGGGGTGGTGATGTTCGAAAAAAAAAACATATATTTAACCATTATTACCTCACATTCTAATACATTTAATCGTCTTTTGAGTATTAATTATATTACTGTATGCTTAATATTATATTTTAACTATGTAGTAACAAAGCGATGTGAAGATAAAAAGATTTCGAGCAAAATTAAATAAAACGCGAAAGAAAAATAAATGAGATCAAGGGGGGACACCCTTTGGGTTTTGTCCTCCAAGTGGAAGACAAAAGAATAAGAGATTGAATGTAAATCTAAATGCAGCAAAGAAGTGAAGTTGGAGACGTTACTGCTTTCTGCGCCTGGGACAACGCTTCGTGCTGCCCTGGACGCTATGTTACGGGGATGTTTCCTATTTCGTCCGAAATTTAATTATTTCGGCCCTACACATCTCCAACTCGTATAAAAGGGATCATAAACCTAATTTGGAGGAGGAGGACGTTTTTGAGAGGAAAACACAAGTACCGAGCCGCCGTGGAGGCCGGAATTCATCAAGTTCCATCTTTCTTCCACCAAACTTAGTAATTTTTATATTTCTTTGTATGATTTGTTGTTTGGCTACCATGTCTATGTGGAGCTAAACTTCACGTTCTAGGGTTGTGGTTCTTTCATGACTATTGTTATTCGGATATTGATTTTGATTTCTTAGTTTATCATTGTCACGACCCTAAACCCAGACCCGGTCGTGATGGCGCCTCTCGTGAAAACAAGGCCAGCCGACACAAACCCCAAGTTTAATTAACAAATATAATGATTCATAACCAAGTCATTAATAATGATAAATCCCAAAATAAAGCGAAAATATATCAACTGCGGAAACAAAACACGGCCCGACATCGGGGTGTCACAAGTCACGAGCATCTACGAAGGTCTGAACACAACTAAGAGTCTAAAAAAATGTACTAAATACAGTCTAAGGAAGACAAAAGAGAGAAAACTAGTGCTGCGAACGCCGGGCAGCTACCTTGCTAACTTCGATGACTCTGCCACTAAGCAACCAACACCCGCTACCGAGTTCAAAATAATACCTGAATCTGCACACAAGGTGCAGAGAGTAATGTGAGTACGCTAACCCAGTAAGTAATAAACGTAAATGAAAGCTGAGCAGTAAGAAAACACGTAAGCCACGTCATAACGCTACAGCAAATACAATACATTTCCAAAACAGTACAAAAATCATTTACTTCGTAAATCAAGCTCAGTTTTAGTAAAACCTTTTAAAAACAACTTTCAATAGTTTCAAACGAGTGATAAAAATAGTGAGTAAAAATGATAGAAACGTAAACAACCCCTCGGGCAAAACATGTACCATAAATCAACCCTCGGGCATAATATCGACAGAACCAGACCCTCGGGCTACCTTGCAATCACTCGTAACCAGCCCCTCGGGCATAACATGAATCAAGAACCGCCCCTCGGGCAACATAGATCAAGAACAACCCCTCGGGCTTCAATATGAAACAACAACAGCCCCTCGGGCTACAACACATCACACACACTGGTACCCGCGCTCACTGGGGGTGTACAAACTCCGGGAGGGGCCCCTTACAGCCCAAGCGCAATATCAAGCCATCTCGTGGCATAATCAAATAGGCTCTCGGACTCATATCAATCACAAGCCACCTCGTCGCATAATAAATCAGGCCCTCGGCCTCTCATATATCACAATTCAGTACCACATGCTGCGGCGCGCAACCCGATCCCATGATATCCTCAAAACACAGGCCCTCGACCTCACTCAGTCAGATCTCACTCAAGCCCCTATGGCTGACAGTAAAACAAGTACTCGGCTCAAAATTATTTATGAAAACAAAAAGAGTGAATAAAATCGAGTTATAAAAACAATAAGAACGTAGCATGACTGAGTGTAAACATTAAACCAAAACAGTGAGGTAAAACAGTACTAAAAGCCCCTAAGGGTCCAAACAATCGGCACAAGTCCCAGACACGACATTTAGCCCCAAACACAATAATATTTTCCAAAGTATAATAATATTGAATAGTTTTCAAGTAAAATACGTGACTTAATAGTCGTACGGGATGGACCAAGTCACAATCCCCAACGGTGCCCGACCCAACGCTCGTTATCTAGTGTGTGCGTCACCTCAAAGTAGCACAACGATGTGAAATCCGGGGTTTCATACCCTCAGAACAGTATTTACAATCATTACTTACCTCTATCCGGTCCAAACTCTAGCCCGCGATGCCTTTGCCTCTCGAATCGGCCTCCTGATGCTCCAAATATATCCAAAAACAGGTTTATACTATCAAAATATGCTAAGGGAACAAAGCGCACTCGAAAATATCCAATTTATACCAAAAATGCCGAAATTGGCCAAACCCAGCCCCAGGCCCACGTCTCGGAACTCGATAAATTTTACGCCAAAATGATCCTCATCCTCCCACGAGTCTATACATATCAAGAACACTGAAATCGAAGTTCAATTGACCACTCAAATACCCATTTTAAGGTCTCTTAATCTCAAGCCCCAATTACCCATTTAGCACTGATTTTTCCCAAAATTTCACCACTAATTAGGCCTTTAATCACATATAAACGAGTTATGAAGTCAACATATCTTACCTCCAAGAGATTACCCTTTGGTTTCCTCAAGAATCCCTCTCATAAGCATCAATCCCGTTAAAAAATGGTGAAACAATGAAGAAGGGTCGCGGATTGGCTATTTAATACTGCCCAGGTCATTTGATACACTGCGATCGCGGGACCAACCACGCGATCGCGAAGAACAAACTCACAGCCTCCAAATTTACTCACTGCGATCGCACACTTGCCCAAGCGATCGCGAAGTTGCAACCCACTGACCTATGCGATCGCGTACTCCCTCACGCGGTCGCGAAGAACAGCTGCTCCTCCTCCCGCGCCCCTCTTTTCTACTACGCGATCGCAAGAAGACCCACGCGACCGCACTGCTCAAGACTGCCCAACCTATGCGATCGCAAATCTTCTTACGCGATCGCATAGAACAAATCTGCCTACCTCAATCCTTACTCTACGCGATCACGGATGAACACACGCGATCGCAATGAACAAACCACTGCTGCTAAAACACCAGAAAACCAGCAATCTCCCAAAGACCAAAATTGTCCGTTTGAGCATCCGAAATACACCCGAGGCCCTCGGGACCTCAACCAAACATGCCAACCTATCCCATAACATCATTCAAACTTGTTCCAACCTTCGGAACGCTCAAAACAACATCAAAACACCAAATTTGCATCGGATTCAAGTCTAAGAATTCTAAAAACTTCCAAATTCCGCTTTCGATCAAAAAGTCTATCAAACCACGTCCGAATGACCTGAAGTTTTGCACACACATCCAAAATGACACAACGGACCTACTGCAGCTTCCGGAATTCCATTCCAACCCCTATATCAAAGTCTCACCTATCAACTGGAAAACGCCGAAATTCCAATTTCGCCAATTCAAGCCTAAATCTACTCCGGACCTCCAAAACACATTCCGATCATGCTCCTAAGTCCCAAATCACCTAACGGAGCTAACCAAATCATAATAAATCCAACTTCGAGATCATATGCTAACAAGTCAAAACTTGGTCAAACCTTTCAAATTTTAAGCTTCAAACTAAGAATTGTTCTCCGAAATTCATTCCGATTACCCTGAAAACCAAAATCGACGATTTGCATAAGTCATAATACATCACACGGGGCTAGTCATGCTCGAGAACTGGGGAGAGAAGTACAAAAGCACAAAACGACCGGTCGGGTCGTTACATCCTCCCCACTTAAACATACGTTCGTCCTCGAACGTGCCCATAGTTGTTCCAAAAGCCAACAAGTCGTTGTATAACCTTACCATGCAGATACCCGGGGGTGGCCCCACGTCACCCTATCTCATATAGGTCCGATAACACAATGTAACTGAAATTTCGCAATCCAATCTAGCCCATAAACCTTAGAACCACATTTCCACTTCTGAAGTCATCTACAAGATTAGAATCTCACATTTATACTCTGAATAAGCTCGAACAAGCTGTAATAACCAATACCTGCAACCTCAGGTGCAATTACCTGACATACCACATAACTCAAATACTTGTAGCGATAACTTCTAATCACATCAACTGCTTAAAACATTCGAATTCCGATAGTAAGCATTTTATCAAATAAAGTCTCACTCCAACACTTCCGTATACTACCAATGATAAATCAAACACATAGGAAATCATAAACACTCCTCAGATCAACCATTCGTGAGGCCACTTCTCCTTTGGCAAGGACCATAGCAAGTTTCTGAGCCGAACATCGATATTATCCTTCCAACATGCTGAAACCAAATCCGTTTGTACTCATTCTAGATCCCAACAATCTCACCTAATTCCAACATAACTACCCTGGTGACATGACACATAAATACAATCTAAAGCCACAACTCGTGCAATCCGCGCACCAATAAGCAACAATCTGAACGTACTCAAATCATGAAAATGACTCAAATAAGAGAGTTGTACCGCAAGCTTACCATTACCACCACAACAAAAATGTTGAGAACCCGTCACACATCGTAGAACCAGAACATACGAATCCAACCCGAAAGGTCATACCTCCACCTAACTTCGCTGCATTGCGCGACCCTATCCACATACTGGCCCACATGAGACACCTCCAGTCATTATGCTCAAAATCGACAACCATACACAATTTGATGTCTAGAACCAAAGCAAATCATCATAACCATGGCGAAGCAATTGACATAACATTACACAAACCCGAAAGGACACCACCGATACGCCATCCGCCGAGCAATACCCAATACTCTTACCGCTCGAATTCCACTGAGAGACCCCAATAAAATCGCGCCACATGCGCCTATAACCAACAAATCCTAACTCCTCGCAACACGAAAAGGTAACTCATAGATCTCTCCAGATCACTAATAAGCTCAATAACAATCGAATCAACACATCCTCAACAATACAACTCGGAGTCAACCAAGCCTACTCGATGTAGAACGCACCTCCATATTGGCCTACCGATGAACCCCTTATCAAGGAGTTCCTGAAGCCGCCCTTTTAACTCTGTTGATGCCATATGATACGGTGCTCGGCGCCAAATCAATACCAAAATCAACAACCCTGTCCATACCCAATATCTCACCAATATCTAGCATGCTAAACAATAAGGATCCACTCGGGTCTCCAAACCTCCAACAGTTACCACACAAGACCAATATACGCGGTCCACAACAACGACCTAACCTGTTTATGAGAACTCCCAGTCTCTAATTCCACACAGCACAGGAATCACCATATACGATCCCGACTCCACCGTCCGAATATATAACACACCTCTAATACACAATCCTCCCACGAGAGGCACTCCTATAATTCTTCCGTGCCATCAAGCAAACTCGAATATCAGCAGTCGATCCAACAAAAGAGTGCCGCAATACTAATGAAGTATCCTCAACTCAAACACATCGCCCTTTCTAAAATGTATACCCTTATCAAGCCACACCAATCATTGACCTCATTTATCTAGTCATCTGAAACTGTCCATGCTACCTAAGAATTTGTGACCTTCCTTTCAAAATTGAACCGTGACCTTACACATGCAAATCTCAATCCTACACAACATATTGCATATACCATACCATCCTAGGATAAACATGAGAACTTCATATCCCTTCCGAGCCACAAGCAGCTACGTACTCAACTAGCCAAGAACTTTCCATTGATCCCATCTAGAAGAAAATCACTACACATCCCATGCTCTTCACGCTTGTAGCAAATATACATCTCTAACCGTGGTAGAAACCATCAAGAGATCTCTGAATTCCATTTGCACAAAACGAAATCGTCAGGACTGAATCCTTCTAACTCAACCAAACTACGCAGGCCACTAAAACCCAAGAGCATTGCCGCGAAACACTTGCAGAAACTCATTACCTCGTAAGCATCGAAAGAACTAATCATATCCTTACCATGCCGATCCGGCCTACTACCAAGCTATCCTATCTATCCGAGTTCCTTCTGATTTACCTTCAACTTGATACCTCTTCTTGCTATAACACCACAACTCCTCAGCCCAGACTCACCGCACGAGACCCAAGCATAAAACCACATCGTCTAAGGCTCATAAGCTACTAGATACTCTCTTAAATATTCCCAAACGCACCACATTCAAAATACCTACCCTGAAGTGACTTCCTGCGAATCCAAAGCCATTACCTTTACCTTCCCGATACTGATATATATAGAATCCCATAATGATATAGAAATACCACGAGTCTTGACACCCTCCAATGCAAAGCTCAGTTTCTAGCCAAATATACAACTTGAAAATCTCCAATTATTACATGTAAAATCTTGAACCCATTAGAACCGTTCTCGAGAGTCATCCACTCTACTCAAATCGCAACTAGACTGATTAAATGAACCGAACAACCTGTGCCTCATTAGCACTCCGACACTGCAGGGTGTAACTTCACCTTAATGCAACCAACGAAACTTACTTGTTCTATGTACCGTACATCCTTTACTAATAACAACTCAAGTCATTCCACGATTCTCATACACCCATAAAGCATAACATAACCTTTATTGAAATTTCCTTTACTCGAGCCATCCCCGGCCTCAACCTCCGTAAGCCATAACTGATTCGCAAATACGCCTCAAACTGGAACCATCATAGCACATAACAGTGCAATCAACTAATCAATAGCAGACTCCCCCACTTGGCTCGAAGCCATAGATCAAAACACACAATAACTCATAATGAATATACTCTATTACTGCCATAATACCGTAGTGAGATTGAACTAATTCCTCATAAGCTCGTGCAACACAGATCATCTAGTATTTCAAATCTTCTACAATTCTCGCATTCACCCTCGTAACAGTCAAGCCCACTCTCTTAAGCGATCAAAATTCAAATTGCAACACATATATTTCACTGGCAAAAGAGGTCTTCCAACAAACAACATAAGGATCACACAGCCTTTAGAACACTCCGCAGGAGATAACCCACCTGCTTCGCCTCAAACTAACATCTCTTTATACCCTTCCACCGTCATAAACATCACGCAGTCACTAAATCTTCCTGAGTCTGAACTCATATCACAACGTGAAATCTACTTCAATTCCCAACTAGGCAACATGAAAAGATCCTTCAACACACCCACAACTCGGGGCTATACATCAGATCATGATGGAAATCAAGCACCGGATAGTTCTTACTACCCCAAAGTAGACCCTTCTCGTCTTATTCAAATCATTTGAACACATGTTGTAGTCACATCATACTCATCACATAGTCATCCAACCATCACTTCCCCTAATAGGTACACTACCAAACGTATAAGTTCAAAAAGCACATGCTCACACAATCAGCACCTCAGTGCTCAAGCTACAGGCAAAACCCGGCCTCAAGTCCTCCAGACTGGCCCAACATCATTGCACAGAAATCACATCTCGCCCCTCGATCAGGAGATCACAAGCCGTCGATGCATATCTAATACCGAGCGCTCATGTGCGCATACGAATGCGTGGAAGCAATTCAAAGAGTTACATTTCTAGCTGAATCAAGGACGCACGATAAGAGTTCGAGAATGTGAAGTTTTTCGTAAAGGTTCTGCAGCCTCTCAAGGATAAATACAAACGTCTCCGTACCGATCCGCGAGACTCTACTAAACCTGCTCATGACTCGTGAGACCTATGTAACCTAGGCTCTGATACTAACTTGTCACGGCCCTAAAACCAGATCCGGTCGTGATGGCGCCTCTCGTGAAGACAAGGCCAGCCGACACAAACCCCAAGTTTAATTAACAGATATAATGATTCATAATCAAGTCATTAATAATGATAAATCCCAAAATAAAGCGAAAATGTATCAACTACCGAAACAAAACACAACCCGACATCGGGGTGTCACTAGTCACGAGCATCTACGAAGGTCTGAACACAACTAAGAGTCTAAAAAAGTACTAAATACAGTCTAAGGAAGACAAGAGGGAGAAAAGCAGTGCTGCGAACGCCGGGCAGCTACCTTGCTAACTTCGATGACTTTGCCACTGAGCAACTTACACCCGCTACTGGGTTCAAAATAATACCTGAATCTGCACACAAGGTGCAGGGAGTAATGTGAGTACGCCAACTCAGTAGGTAATAAAAGTAAATGAAAGATGAGCAGTAAGAAAACACGTAAGCCACGTCATAACGCTACAGCAAATACAGTACATTTTCAAAACATTACAGAAATTATTTACTTCGTAAATCAAGCTTAGTTTCAGTAAAACCTTTTAAAACCAACTTTCAATAGTTTCAAATGAGTGATAAAAATAGTGAGTAAAAATGATAGAAACGTAAACAGCCCCTCGGGCAAAACATGTACCATAAACCGCCCCTCGGGCATAATATCAACAGAACCAGCCCCTCGGGTTACCTCGCAATCACTAATAATCAGCCCTTCGGGCATAACATGAATCAAGAACCGCCCCTCGGGCAACATAGATCAAGAACAGCCCCTCGGGCTTCAATATAAAACAACAACAGCCCCTCGGGGAACAACATATCACACACACTGGGTACCCGCGCTCACTGGGAGTGTACAGACTCCGGGAGTGGCCCCTTACGGCCCAAGCGCAATATCAAGCCGTCTCGTGGCATAATCAAACAGGCTCTCGGCCTCATATCAATCACAAGCCACCTCGTGGCATAATATATCAGGCCCTTGGCCTTTCATATATCACAATTCGGTACCACATGTTGCGGCGTGCAGCCCGATCCCATGATATCCTCACAACACAGGCCCTCGACCTCACTCAATCAGATCTCACTCAAGCCCCTAGGGCTGACAGTACAACAAGTACTCGGCTCAAAATCATTTATGAAAACAAAAGGAGTGAATAAAAATGAGTTATGAAAATAGTAAGAACATAAATGACTGAGTGTAAACATTAAACCAAAACAGTGAGGTAAAATAGTAGTAAAAGCCCCTAAGGGTCCAAACAATCGGCACAAGGCCCAGACACGGCATTTAGCCCCAAACACAATAATATTTTCCAAAGTATAACAATATCGAATAGTTTTCAAGTAAAATACGCGACTTAATAGTCGTACGGGATGGACCAAGTCACAATCCCCAACGGTGCTCGACCCCACGCTCGTCATCTAGCGTGTGCGTCACTTCAAAGTAGCACAACGATGTGAAATCCGGGGTTTCATACCCTCAGAACAGTATTTACAATCATTACTTACCTCTATTCGGTCCAAACTCTAGCCCGCGATGCCTTTGCCTATCGAATCGGCCTCCGAATGCTCCAAATATATCCAAAAACAGGTTTATACCATTAAAATATGCTAAAGGAACAAAGCCCACTCGAAAATATCCAATTTATACTAATAATCCCGAAATTGGCCAAACCCGGCCCCCGAGCCCACGTCTCAGAACTCGATAAAATTTATGCCAAAATGATCCTCATCCTCCCACGAGTCTATACATATCAAGAACACTGAAATCGGAGTTCAATTGACCCCTCAAATACCCATTTTAAGGTCTCTTAATCTCAAGCCCTAATTACCCATTTAGCACTGATTTTTCCCAAACTAATTAGGCCTTTAATCACATATAAACGAGTTATGAAGTCAAGAATCTTACCTCCAAGAGATTACCCTTTGGTTTCCTCAAGAATCCCTCTCAAAAGCTTCAATCCCGTTCAAAAATGGTGAAAAAATGAAGAAGGGTCGCGGATTGACTATTTAATACTGCCCAGGTCATTTGATACACTGCGATCGCGGGACCAACCATGCGATCACGAAGAACAAACTCACAGCCTCCAAATTTACTCACTGCGATCGCACACTTGCCCAAGCGATCGCGAAGCTGCAACCCACTGACCTATGCGATCGCGTACTCCCTCACGCGGTCGCGAAGAACAGCTGCTCCTCCTCACGCGCCCCTCTTTTCTACTACGCGATCGCAAGAAGACCCACGCGACCGCACTGCTCAAGACTGCCCAACCTATGCGATCGCAAATCTTCTTACGCGATCGCATAGAACAAATCTGCCTACCTCAATCCTTACTCTACGCGATCACGGATGAACACACGCGATCGCAATGAACAAACCACTGCTGCTAAAAGACCAGAAAACTAGCAATCTCCCAAAGACCAAAAGTGCCCGTTTGAGCATCCGAAATACACCCGAGGCCCTCGGGACCTCAACCAAACATGCCAACCTATCCCATAACATCATTCAAACTTGTTCCAACCTTCCGAACGCTCAAAACAACATCAAAACACCAAATTTGCATCGGATTCAAGCCTAAGAATTCTAAAAACTTCTAAATTATGCTTTTGATCAAAAAGTCTATCAAACCACGTCCGAATGACCTGAAATTTTGCACACACATCCCAAATGACACAACGGACCTACTGCAACTTCCGGAATTCCATTCCGACCCCTATATCAAAATCTCACCTATCAACCGGAAAACGCCAAAATTCCAATTTCGCCAATTCAAGCCTAAATCTACTCTGGACCTCCAAAACACATTCCGATCACGCTCCTAATTTCCAAATCACCTAAAGAAGCTAACCAAATCATACAAAATCCAAATCCGAGATTATATGCTAACAAGTCAAAACTTGGTCAAACCTTTCAAATTTAAGCTTCAAACTGAGAATTGTTCTCCCAAATTCATTCACATTACCCTGAAAACCAAAACCGACGATTTACATAAGTCATAATACATCACACGGGGCTAGTCATGCATGAGAACTGGCGAGCAAAGTGCAAAAGCTCAAAACGACCGGTTGGGTCGTTACAATTATATTGGTTTATTTATTTAAGGTAGAATACTTATAGGGCTATCTAAAGTTGGCACATACTTTCACTTAGCTACCTTAACTAAGCGGTGTACCGATTAGCTACTCAATCTGTACTCAATGTGTGTCTATTCAACCCCTTATATTAAATTAGTACAAAAAACATCATGCGTGAATCTCACACGCGATATGTGGCAAAATTAACAAATCATAAAAATCCACGTGGCTATTGACTTTAATGAATAAAAAAGAATATTCTAAAGATAAAGAAAATCCATTTTAAAAAAGGGATCTCCCCAGCCCCCTCCCCGGTCCGTCGAAATCTCTTCTTTCTAATTTTGCCTTTTCTCCTTTTTATTTTTTATTTTCTTTGTTCTTCATTCTTCTCAATTTTTCTTCCAAAATCTACTGGATCTGTTCTTTGGCTAAATAGAATAGCATGAAAAAGTGCTATGTGGAAATGGATTTTGACAGTGTAATAGAGGCGACAGTGAGGGACGAAAAGAGCCCAAAATTATGTACTGGGTCTCTTCCAAAAATTAGTGGATGTTCTTATGAGTGTATTTTTAGTGTGTGGGTGAAATTAAAGTGTGTACTATGTTGAGAATGAAAATTTTCGTAAGACCTTGTGATTGTGATGAAGAAGGGAAATATTTTGCGTGGGATAGTGTGAATTGTGCCTAATTTTTGTTTATGTTGGAATTATGATTTAACATCAACTTTTTATTGCGTAGTGAAGTTATGGTGGAATGAGTGGGTGAGAACGAAGAGAGTAGCCATTAATGGAGGTGGACGATGGAGAAGATCAGAGAAAGATAGAGTTTTGTTTTTTGAGAATTTACTGTAATGGGAGAAGTAAAATAAAAGAAAATTGGATGAAAGTGGAGATAGGAAGATTTGTGGTGGAAATTCTGTGAAATTGATCGGAATTTGGTGGTAGCCCGACTCTTGTGATGGCCGCAATGGTGGAGAAATGGCAGGGAAGCGGTGGTAGGTGGTTTTTATGGCGGTTTCTGAAAAAAATGATTTTTGAATTAAAAAAAGAAAAGAGAAAATGAATTTTGAACTTCTCACGCGCCTAAGTTGTAGTTGAACACACTTTTCTGCCATGTCAACTTTTTGTGTTTAATAGACACACAACAGGTTGTGTAGCTAATCGGTACACCGCTTAATTAAGGTAGCTAAGTAAAAGTATATGTGTTTACCATGAAAATGGTAATAATAATTAAATTTGTTGATGGCACTCTAAAAATACGTGATCTATTTTTATGCTAGTTGTGAAGCAGTTGATGCTATGTGTGTGAAGTTTAGGGGCGAAACACGAGCTAAAACAGAGTAATAGTCGAACCAATAAGTCAGCCGTTCGGGGCCTCGAGCTAGTCGATTTGGGACCTCGAGGTTGATTCCCGAGCTCGGGCTCGAGCTATTGGGGACAGCCGGGGAAGGGTTAACAGTCATGAAATAAGTAAAAGAGGCTCTTTATGGCCAATGATAAGCAATAAATGAAGAACAGGTATGAAGATAGCAAATAAGAGCAACAATATCGAGAGAGTGTGTTAGAGAGAAAAGAGAGAGAGAGTTATCATATATTTTGTGTAGAATAGTTGGAGCAACATCAGCCCCCCTAAAAAATAGTAAAAATCCCCTATATATAGAGGGGGAAATATAATACGATACTGTCACGACCCAAACCCAGACCCGGTCGTGATGGCGCCTCTCGTGGGGACAAGGCCAGCCAACTAACCCAATTCATCCTTTTAAAACAGTTAAACAGTTCATAAGCAGTTTAAATATGATTTAATGATAATAATTAGCGGAAGTACAACCCGACACAGCCCAAACCGGGGTGTCACAAGTCATGAGCACCTATTAGAGTATAAATACAACTACAAGGTCCGAAATATACGAAACAGGACCGATAAACAGAAGGGAGAAAAAAAGCGGTGCTGCGAACGCTGGCAGTCACCTTGCTAACTCCGATAACTCTGCCTCCGCTCAGTCAAAAACCCACCATCGGGTGCAAAAATACCTGCATCTGCACACACGGTGTAAGGAGTAAAGTGAGTACTCCAACTCAGTGAGTAATAAAGGTAAATAACAATGGAGCAGTATGAAATCACGTAAAGCAAACCAACATGCTGTATAGAAGCAGTGTAAAACCCTTTGAGAAAAGCAGTGAAGCTGTGAAATCTTTAGAAATATCTTAGCTCAGTTTATCTTTTGAAAATGACTTTTTCAACAGTTACGCAATGAATGCAAAATAGTTAGTGTCGATAAGCACCAAAAATCCGCCCCTCGGGCACAAATACCTCAGTATAACAGGTAAAATGACAAGTAAATATGAAAGATGAACACATAAAGGTTCGCCCCTCGGGCACATATCTCAGAACAATATAAGCCCCTCGGGATCACTCTCAGAATAGTATCAGCCCCTCGGGCTCACTCTCAGAACACTCTCAGCCCCTCGGGCTCACTCTCAGAACAATGGGTACCCGTGCTCACTGTGGGTGTGCAGAATCCGGAGGGGCCCCTTACGGCCCAAGCGCTATATCAAGCCACCTCGTGGCATCATCTCTCGGCACTCGGCCTCACACCACTCAAGCCACCTCGTGGCGTATAAATGTATCTCAGGCCCTCGGCCTCATATCACTCAGTGTATCCTCAAATATGGCCCTCGGCCGCACTCAATCAGATATCATCACAAGCCCCTCGAGCATTAGTAAAACAGTAGTTCTCAGCCCATAACATCATTTAGAAATATCATTTAAGTTTCAAATCTGAGTAAAAGGTGGCTGAGTTTGTAAAACAGTAGATATCAACAGGACTGAGTTCAAGCAATAAGTCAAAACAGTGAGGAAATAGTGATAAAAATCCCCGAAGAGTTCAAATAGTTGGCACGAGGCCCAAATATGGCAATAGGCCCAAATCATGATGATAACAAGTAAGTTTCAGTCAAATACGCGGTAAATTCATCAATCGGGACGGACCAAGTCACAATCCCCCACGGTGCTCTACCCCACGCTCGCTATCCGGCGTGCAAGTCACCTCAATATAGCACTATGATGTGCAAATCCGGGGTTTCAAACCCTCAGAACATCATTTATAATCATTACTCACCTCGAACCAGCTACATCTCTAGCTCGCGACACCTTTGCACCTCGAATCGGTCTCTACGCACGTCGAATCTATCCAAAATCATAACGAATACGTCACAACATGCTAAGGGAACAAAGTCCAAGCGAAAACAATCGAAAAATACCAAAAATCCCGAAATTAGCAAAGCCCGAGCCTCGGGCCCACTTCTCGAAACTCAGAAATTTTAACATCAATAGGTTCCTCATCTCCCCACGAGTCTATGCATATCAAGAATACCAAAATCGAAATTCAAATGACCCCTCAAATCCTCAATTTAAGGCCTCTTATTCTCAAGCCCTAATCCTTCATTTTTAGCCCTTAAATTCCTTTAATTTCAGTCTTAATCCATGAAATATTACCATAGAAATGTGTTTTCGATCCAAAATTCTTACCTTAACAAAGTTCCCTTGAAATCCCTCTTCCAAATCGTCCAAAAGCTCTCAAGCCGAAGTCCAAAAATGGTGAAATAACTCAATTTCGCGAAATGGAATAACTTATATGTTTTGCCAGACATTTTCGCATCTGCGACTCACCAACCGCTTCAGCGGTACCGCTTTTGCGGTTATTACTCCGCTTCTGCGGAAATTACTAAAACCGGCCACATCCGCATCTGCGATCATTCTTCCGCATTTGCAGTTCCGCAGATGCGGCTCCCACAACCGCATTTGCGGTCCCTGACATTCCTCTCGAATCCGCTTCTGCGGCTAAACTCCTGCATCTGCGACATTGCAGATGCGGTCACCTTACCGCTTCTGCGGTCACTGCCCATCTGACCCATTTTCGCTTCTGCAATGAAACACCCGCATCTGCGGCGCCGCATCTGCGGTCCACAAACCGCAGATGCGAAAATACCAGAAGCAGCAAATCTGAAGCTGCAACACAAATTCCAATTTTTTCCCGCTAACCATCCGAAATCACCCCGAGGCCCCCGGGACCTCAACCAAAAGCACAAACATGACCCAATATCTTATTCAAACTTGTTCCAATCATCAAAACACCTCAAACAACACCAAATCCACCAATTTACATCGAATTCAAGCCTAAGTTTTCTAAAAACTTCCGAAATACGCTTTTGATCAAAAACCCAACCAAACCACGTCCGAATGACCTGAAATTTTGCACACACATCCCAAATGACATAACGAAGCTACAACAACTCTCGGAATTCCATTCCAACCCTCGTATCAAAATCTCACCTACCAACCGGAAATCGCCAAAAATACTAACTTCGCCAATTCAAGCCTAATTCTACATTGGACCTCCAAACCACTTCCGATCACACTCCTAAGTCATTAATCACCTCCCGAAACTAACCGAACCATCAGAACTCACATCCGAGCCCTCTAACACATAAATCAATATCCGGTTGACTTTTCCAAGTTAAACCTTCTTAAAAAAGACTAAGTGTCTCAAACTTCACCAAAACCAATCCGAATCCAATCCGACCAACCCGATACCTCAAAACACGGATAAACAAGGCATAAAGAAGCAAAAATAGGGGAAACGGAGAGGAACTCACGAGACGACCGGCCGGGTCGTCACATCCTCCCCAATTTAAACATACGTTCGTCCTCGAACGTGCCCAGAGTTGTTCCAAAAGCCAACCAATTGCTGAATAACCTTACCATGCACATACACTGGGGTGATCCCACGTCACCCTATATCATATAGGTTCGATAACACATATATACTGAAATTTCACAATCCAATTTAGCCCATAAACCATAGAACCACATTTCCACCTCTGAAATCCTCAATGCGATCAGAATCTCACATTTCTACTGCGAATAAGCCCGAACAAGCTGTAATAACCCCTACCTGCAACCTCTGGTGCAATTACCAGATATACCACATAACTCAAACACTTGTAGTGATAACTTCTATTCACGGCAGTTGCACACAACAATCGAATACCGATAGAAAACCTCTTATCAACTAAAGTCTCATCCCAACACTTTCATATACTGCCAGATATAAATAAAACACATAGTAAGCCATAACCATTCCTCAGGTCAACCATTCATGAAGCCACTTCTCCTTTGGCAAAGACCATAGCAATTTCTGAGCCGAACATCAATATTATCCTTCCAACACGCTGAAACCGAATCCGTTTGTATTCATTCTAGATCCCAACAATCTCATCTAATTCCAACACAACTACTCTGGTGACATGACACACCCATGTAGGCCTAAGTCACAACTTGCATAATACGCGCACTAATAAGCAACAGTCCGAACATACACAAATCATGAAATACGACTCAAATGAAAGAGCTGTACCTCAAGCTCACCAGTACCATCACAACACAAGGCTGAGAACTCGTCTCTCTTCATAAAGAACACACAAATCTAACCCGCAAGGTCATATCTCCACATGGCTTCGCTGCAACGTGCGATCTTATCAAACATTGCTCCACATGAACACCTCCAGTCACTATGCTCGAAAGCGACAACCACGCACAATTTGATGTCTGGAACCAAAGCACATCATCATACCCACGGTGAAACAAATAACATATACCACGCAAACCCGATAGGACATAACCGATACTCCATTCATCGAGAAACACCCAATTACTAATCCCGCTCTTCTCCCACTATGAGACCCCAAATGAACCGCACCATATGTGCTCATAACCAACAAATCATAACGTCTCGCAACACAGAAATGTAGCTCATAGATCTCCCCAGATCACTAATAAGCTCAATAACGGTCGAATCAACCTATCCCTCAACAATACAATTCGGGGCCACCCAAGCCGACTCAAGCTAGAACACACATCCGCATTGGCCTGCCAAGAAACTCCTTACCAAGGAAGCCTGAAGCTGCTCCTTCCACTACGATAACTCTGCCGGTGCCATACGATACGGTGCCCGGCACCAAATCGATATCGAAATCAACAACCCTGCCCGGCGACACGCCCGGCCACAAGAAGCGCATCCGAAAAATCCCTCACCACCGGAACTGAATCAATATGAGGAGCCTCAGCGCTGACACTCATCACAAGAGCCCAAATAAGAAAGACAAATCCTTCCCAGCCATCCGCTGGGTCTTCGAAATATAATAATCCACAATAGGATATAATCCGTCGAACATCGCCACTCAATCCGTGGCATTTTCCGGCATAACCAACAACGTCGTCTTATCGCAATAGTCCAGTATAACACAGCACGGAAACAACCAGTCTGAACCCAATATCACATCCAAGATCTAATATCCCAAGCAACAAAAGGTCTGCTCGGGTCTCCAAACCCCGATAGTCACTAAACAGTGCCGATGCACACGATCTACAACCACAACATAGCCTGAATATGAGAACTTCCGGTCTCCAACTCCATGTAGCACACAGATCACACCTCAAGTACCCAATCATTCCACGAAAGATATTCTAGAATTCCCCTGTGCCATCAAGCAAACTCGAATATCAGCAGTCGATCTAACAAGAAAGCGCCGCAGTACTACCGAAGTACTATCAACTTAATCACATTGCCTTTTTTTTGAAACATATACCCTCGTCAAATCACTATGATTAGCAATACCATTCCCTTAATCATCTGAAGATCATTCACCCTAATCATCTGAAGCTCATTTCCCTAATCACCTAAAATTGCCCGTGCTGCCTAAGAATTTTATGACTTTCCATTAAGAACTGAACCGTAACCTTACACACGCAAATCTTAATCCTCCACAACATATCGCATATACCATACCACCCTAGGATAACATGTGAACTTTATCTCCCTTCCGAGCCACAAACATCCACGTACTCAACTAGTCAAAAACTTTCCATTGGTCCCACCTAGAAGAAAATCGCTATACATCCCATGTTCCGCATGCCCATAGAAAATATACATCTCCAAACCGCAGTAAAAACCATCAAGAACTCTCTGTTCCCCTTGCACAAATCAGACCTGCCAGGACTGAATCCTTCTAACTCGACCAAGCTAAGCAAGCCGTCAAAACCTAAGAGCATTGCCGTAAAATGAACACACACAAAGAACAAATCATATCCTTACCATACCGGTCCGGTCTACTACCAAATTACCCCATATATCTAAATTTTCTTCTAGTTCATCTTCAACTTGATACTCCTTCTTGCCATAACATCACATTTCCTCAACCCAACTCACCACACGAGACCCAAGCATGATACTGCACAGCCTAAGGCTCATAACCCGCTGAACACTCTCTTAAATATCCCTAAAAGAACCATCTTCAAAATACTTTACTCTGAAGACACATCCTACGAATCTAATTCCGTTACCTTTACCTTCCTGATACTGATACATAGAATCCCACAATTTATAGAAAATGCCACAAGCGTTGACCTATTCCAATGAAAACTCAGTTTCTAGCCACAAGTACAACTTGCCAATTTCCATTTGTTACATGTAAAACCCAGAAAGCATTAGAACCATTCTCTGTAGTCATCCACTCTACCCAAACTGCAATTAGCCCGGTCAGAAGAACCGAACAACCGGCGCCTCCTTGGTATTCCTAACACCGCAGCATATAACCTTACCTTGATGCTACCAAGCCACTCCCTTTTCCTATGCACTGAGCATTCTTTATCAACAACAATTCAAGACATTCCGTGATTCTCTAACACCTATGAAGCATCCTATAACCTTTGTCAAAATTTTCCTTTACTCGAGAAATCCCCGGTCTCCATCTCCATAAGCTATAACTGATTCACTAGTACGCTTCAAACTGGAACTAACATAGCACATAACCGTGCAATCAGCTAATCAATAGCAAACTCCCCCACTTGGCTCGAAGCCATAGATCAAACACACACCATAACCCATCACGCATATACTTAATTGTTGCCATAATGCCACAGTGAGATTAAACTCAATCCTTCACAAGCTTGTGGAAACACAAATCATCTAGAATTTAACTCTTCTACAAATCTTGCATTCGCTCACACAGAAGTTAAGCCCACTCTCTAGGCGACCCAATTTAGATTTCCAACACATATTCTTCACTTGTAAATGAGATCTTCTAATAGACCACATAAGGATCACACAACCTTAAAACACTCCGCAGGAGATAACCCACCTGCTTTGCCTCCAACTAACTTCTCTGTATACCTTCCACCGTCACAAGCATTATGCAGTCACTTGATCTTCCTGAGTCTGGACTCATACCGCAACATGAAATTTACTTCACTCCCAACTAGGGACATGGAAAGATTCTTCACACGCCCGTAACTCGGGCTATACCTCAAATCAAGATGGACTTCAAGCATCTAATAGTTCTTCCATCATTCAGCAGACCCTTCTCATCGCTTCCAAATCATATGGATACACCTCGCAGTACTAACATACTCATCACATAACCATCCAGCTGTCACTTCCACTAATAGGGACACTACCGAACATATAAATTCAAAAACACTTGCTCACACAATCAGCACCTCGGTGCTCAAGCCATAGGCAAAGATCCGGCCTCAAGTCCTCCAGACTAGCCCAACATAAACTCACAGAGATCACATCTCGCCCCTCGAACGGGGAATCATAAGCCATCAAGGCACATCTGATACTGAGCGCTCATGCGCGCATGCGAACGCGTGGAAGGAATTACAAGAGTTACTTTTCAAGCTGAATCAAGGACGCACGATGAGAATTCAAGAATGTGAAGTTTTCGTAAAGGTTCTGCAGCCTCTCGAGGATAAATACAGACGTCTCTGTACCTATCCGCGAGACTCTACTAAACCTGCTCATGACTCGTGAGACCTATGTAACCTAGGCTCTGATACCAACTTGTCACGACCCAAACCCAGACCCAGTCGTGATGGTGCCTCTCATGGGGACAAGGCCAGCCAACTAACACAATTCATCTTTTTAAAACAGTTAAACAGTTCATAAGCAATTTAAATATGATTTAATGATAATAATTAGCGGAAGTCCAACCCGACACAACCCAAATCGGGGTGTCATAAGTCACGAGCATCTATTAGAGTATAAATACAACTACAAGGTCTGAAATATACGAAACAGGACCGATAAACACAAGGGAGAAACAAAAGCGATGCTGCAAACGCTGACAGTCACCTTGCTAACTCCGATAACTCTGTCTCCGCTCAGTCAAAACACATGGTGCAGGGAGTAAAGTGAGTACTCCAACTTAGTGAATAATAAAGGCAAATAACAACTGAGCAGTAAGAAATCACGTAAAGCAAACCAACATTCTGTAAAGAAGCAGTGTAAAACCCTTTGAGAAAATCAGTGAAGCTGTGAAATCTTTAGAAATATCTTAGCTCGGTTTAAACTCTTTTGAAAATGACTTTTTCAACAGTTATGCAATGAATGCAAAATAGTTAGTTTCGATAAGCACCGAAAATCCGCCCCTCGGGCACAAATACCACAGTATAACAGGTAAAATAACAAGTAAATATGAAAGATGAACACATAAAGGTTCGCCCCTTGGGCACATATCTCAGAACAATACTAGCCCCTCGGGCTCACTCTCAGAATAGTATCAGCCCCTCGGGCTCACTCTCAGAACACTCTCAGCCCCTCGGGCTCACTCTCAGAACAATGGGTACCCGCGCTCACTGTGGGTGTGCAGACTCCGAAGGGGCTCCTTACGGCCCAAGCGCTATATCAAGCCACCTCGTGGCATCATCTCTCGGCACTTGGCCTCACATCACTCGGCACTCGGCCTCACACCACTCAAGACACCTCGTGGCGTATAAATGTATCTCAGGCCCTCGGCCTCATATCACTCAGTGTATCCTCATATATGGCCCTCGGCCGCACTCAGTCAGATATCATCACAAGCCCCTCGGGCATTAGTAAAACAGTAGTTCTCAGCACATAACATCATTTAGAAATATCATTTAAGTTTCAAATCTGAGTAAAAGTGGCTGAGTTTGTAAAACAGTAGATATCAATAGGACTGAGTTCAAGCAATAAGTCGAAACAGTGAGGAAATAGTGATAAAAATCCCCGAAGGTTTCAAATAGTTGGCACGAGGCCCAAATGTGGCAATATGCCCAAATCATGATGATAACAAGTAAGTTTCAGTCAAATACGCGGTAAATTCATCAATCGGGACGGACCAAGTCACAATCCCCAACGGTGCTCTACCCCACGCTCGCTATCCGGCGTGCAAGTCACCTTAATATAGCACTATGATGTGCAAATCCGGGGTTTCAAACCCTCATAACATCATTTACAATCATTACTCACCTCGAACCAGCTACATCTCTAGCTCGCAATGCCTTTGCCCCTCGAATCGGCCTCCACGCGCGTCAAATCTATCTAAAATCAGAACGAATACATCACAATATGCTAAGGGAACAAAACCCAAGCGAAAACAATCAAAAAATACCAAAAATCCCAAAATTAGCAAAGCCCGAGCCCCGGGCCCACTTCTCGAAACTCAGAAATTTTAACATCAATAGGTTCCTCATCTCCCCACGAGTCTATGCATATCAAGAATACCAAAATCGGAGTTCAAATGACCGCTCAAATCCTCAATTTAAGGCCTCTTATTCTCAAGCCCTAATCCTTCATTTTTAGCCCTTAAATTCCTTTAATTTCAGTCTTAATCCATGAAATATTACCATAGAAATGTGTTTTAGGTCCAAAATTCTTACCTTAACAAAGTTCCCTTGAAATCCCTCTTCCAAATCGTCAAAGCTCTAAAGCCGAAGTCCAAAAATGGTAAAATAACTCAATTTCGCGAAATGGAATAACTTATATGTTCTGCCAGACATTTTCGCATCTACGACTCACCTACCGCTTCTGCAGTACTGCTTTTGCAGTTATTACTCCGCCTTCTGCGGAAATTACTAAAACTGGCCACATCCCCATCTGCGATCATTCTTCCGCATTTGCGGTTCCGCAGATGCGGCTCCCACAACCGCATTTCCGGTCCCGGACATTCCTCTCGAATCCGCTTCTGCGGCTAAACTCCCGCATCTGCGACATCGCAGATGCGGTCACCTTACCGCTTCTGCGGTCACTGCCCATCTGACCCATTTTGCTTCTGCGATGAAACACCCGCATCTGCGGTCCAAAAACCGCAGATGCGAAAATACCAGAAGCAGCAAATCTGAAGCTGCTACACAAATTCCAATTTTTTCCCGCTAACCATCCGAAATCACCCCGAGGCCCCCGGGACCTCAACCAAAAGCACAAACATGACCCAATATCTTATTCAAACTTGCTCCAATCATCAAAACACCTCAAACAACACCAAATCCACCAATTCACATCGAATTCAAGCCTAAGTTTTCTAAAAACTTCCGAAATACGTTTTTGATCAAAAATCCAACCAAACCACGTCCGAATGACCTGAAATTTTTCACACACATCCCAAATGACATAATGAAGCTACAACAACTCTCAGAGTTCCCTTCCAACCCTCGGATCAAACTCTCACCTACCAACCGGAAATCGCCAAAAATACTAACTTCGCAAATTCAAGCCTAATTCTACATCGGACCTCCAAAACCACTTCCGATCACACTCCTAAGTCATTAATCACCTCCCGAAACTAACCGAACCATAGGAAATCACATCTGAGCCCTCTATACATAAGTCAATATCCGGTTGACTTTTCCAACTTAAACCTTCTTAAAAGAGACTAAGTGTCTCAAACTTCACCAAAACCAATCACGAATCCAATCCGACCAACCCGATACCTCAAAACACGGATAAACAAGGCATAGAGAAGCAAAAATAGGGGAAACGGAGCGGAACTCACGAGACGACTGGTCGGGTCGCCACAGGTACGACATACATTAATTGTAAATATATGGAGATGGGACAATTATACGTGACACCATGATCTGGGTCCAGAGTAGGCCGGCTATGCTTTGTCAGACTTGGCCGTGTGTCTTGGGAACTCCCTATTTTTACTCTGGCCTTGACCGATATTCTCTTCAGGCCGGGTGTCGACGAGCCCCGAGGAAGGAGACTCGAGCGCATCTGTGCAGCCTCGAAGCTTCGAGGTAATCTTTCAAAATGCCTGAATGACGGGAAATTGGACTCTCCGATTCTGCCGTATACAGATAGTCTCCGCGCTTCCTAGAACGAAGCGATAGGAAAAGATTTTAATGCCTAACTCTTCGGGTTCCCCGTGACGTGTCATACTGGTGACGCAACCTATGACGTGAGCCTTCACGATAACCGGGACATCTCATGGACTTGTCTTTTCGGTGCCATTCAATGCACTGTCGATTCCCGTTCTTCAAAGTGATAGTACCACCGTCGATTCAGTTTTCTAGAATGCATTGGTTGTGCCTGCCGATCCGTCTTTCAAAAGGCAGTGATGGTCGTGTGATCTCCCCCTATAAATGGGGGCATCTGGCACTAACCCTTCATCTAAGTGCCCTTCTCCGTTCGTTTTTCACTTTCTTCTCACCATCTTCCTTTATTGTTAACCACCATGTTTGGGGTTCACGGCCTTAAGGTTGTATGGCAGTATTCTTATCAGTTGTGTGGGGGCCTCCTGCCTGAGCTTCCATTTGTCGAGAGGGATCACTCTTTTTTGTCGTTGTTGTTGTTGTTACGACTGCTTCTACAGTGGTGGCCGGCTTCTTCTAATCTGGAAAGGCATTCGGACTCTATACCGCTGCTCGGGAGAGCGTTTGGACTATACACCGCTGCTCACTCTCCTACCCTGGCCTGGTGTGGCACTTAATTCCTTGGTTTTTTCCCAAGGGATAAAATGGCACAACCGGCCGTCGAGGTCGGGGCCCGCCGAATCTTCAACCTTTGGCTTCAGCGGGTTATGTCTCTTTTTTTTGCCTCTTCTGCGTCCTCCCCCTTTCCTCTTCTTCATCTTCTCCCTCGGAGATACTATTCCGGGGGATCGAGCTGGGAACCTAGAGGAGGTGGCGATCGAAGGTATCACCTTCGAGGATGCAAGTTCGAGGAGGCGGCGCCCGGAGATGCTGCTACCGGAGATGAACCTTCGAGGGTAGACTAGGTTTTAGGCGCATACCCTTTTACTTCTTTGCTTCGGTGTAAGAACCCCTTGTGGGCTTTTGTAATCATATGTAAGGACCCCCACGGGCGTTGTAAGCAAATGTTTATGAATATAAAGACGCTCTCTTGATTTTCGTCTTTGATGCTTGCCATTTCCTTTAACATCTGTGAGATTCCGAATGTATGCTTCTGCTGATCATTGTCGATATCTAACCCGTGTGTGAGTATTCTTTCTGGCCTTTGGTTCATAAAAAATGGCATCTCCGTTGTTCCTCAGACCAGGCTTGAATTGGTCCGATAGACTCGGGCCGTCGGGATCTTCACTTTGGGTCACATGAAAATAATACCTTGAGCCCCGAAACCTTTGAGAACGGTCTCTGAGTGAGAGTTAGCTTTGGGAACATGGAAACTTGTTTTGAGTTTGATGTAGCTAATCTTTTAAGGTATTGTAGATGGGTCCCGGATGAGGGGTTGCCCAGATTTAAGCGATGTCCTGGGGTCGAGCCCTTATGGGCGGAGCTCGAAGCGCTTGTTCCTCTTCTTGAGGGGACCCTTCGAGATCGGATATCATCTTGAGACGGGAGATGGTACCACTGGCTTCTTAAAGCCTAATTTCTTCTGATAGAGGTCCTCGAGGTCAGGTACCACCTCGGGACTTGCATCGAAGTCATTGGCCTCCCGGGGCCTAACTTGGGTAGGCGGACCATTGCTGTTTCCCCACATATATGTAGGGTTGCTTCCATTCTTTAGGGGTCTCCTTACTTTAGATAGTTATTCCCCTATTTCGGCATTGAGCCCCTCATTACCTTTAGCACCAAAGTATTTGTGCAGATTCCTGCTTCAGTTCTTCTAGTCTCGCTGTAGCCATGACCGTTATCTTGGGCCTGTTCGGCAAGGAGGGGAGAGTCCCGCTCCCGATGCTCAAAATCAAAGAGAGTCTTCTTTGAAGATTATTTCTTTGATAGAAAAGGGCACCTTGAGTTAGTGAGGAGAGACTGCAGATGGGGGGAGAGAGTGGTGTTACAGATTCTTTCCCTAGATGAGGGAATCTCGGATCATGTTGATGGATGCCTGAACGTGTATACGTATCCTTTCGTACTGGGACCTCTCAATGAGGTTGTGCTCGACTTCTGTTTGAAGTATCAAGTTACTTTGGCGCAGATACACCCGTCGTTTTGTCGAATAGTGTTGATGATGAGATTTTTTGCGGAGAAGGCGGGGCTTGAATACACGCTTAGCCATCTCGTTAGGCTGTGCCGGCCCTTTCACCACCGGGGTCTGCTAACCTTGCGGTGCCGATCGTCCACACCTTTCGTTGTTGATGATCAGGAAGATGGAGATCGGGAGTGGATTAGTCGGTTCGTCTGAGTCCGGACGGCTGACGTTATCGTCGTGGAACTTATGCCATTCCCCGAGGAATGGAACATTACAAGTACGCGGAGCATCTCGTGCCTATTGCTTACGGCGAAAGCTAGTTTCATAATCATGTTTCCTCCTTTTCTGCAGCAACCTCATGGGTGTCGGGCGACGTTCCTAATCTGCCTAGTTGGTTCCGGGAGCTGGCGATCCACTCGACTTGTGACGAGCGCAGGTGGCGAGCTGTGTCCCGGGGCAGATGGGAATGAAAACATCACGGTATGTGCATGTACCATTTTTTCTTTACCCTTTGTTCATTAGGAGAGACATTTTTCCCTTTTCGCGTATTAATCTTGCTGTCGTAGGTATCGGAGATCTTCCAGAGGCGAGGCTGTGCTCCTCCGGAGAGGGGGAGGGGTTTCCAGTTCCCGGGATAAAGGATGATAACAATAAGCGGGACATGCCCTTGCAGGGCGATGGCGCTCAGAGCAGGCGGAACGGGGCCGCGTCTTCCAGATGGAAACATTGTCCGAGCCTGCCGCGCCCGAAGTTTTTGGTTCTGGAAAGGTGGCCTCTCTGAGCGATCGATTCTTTTAGGGCTGAGGGGACTAGATCAACATATGTGTGCTCGGCCTTCGAGGAAGTCCGCCGGCTGCATTTTGTGGTGAGCTTCAACATAGGCCTTCCGAACTCCGCGTCTTCCCTTCCTTACCGAGTTTTTCTTTTATAGACCTTTGACAGGCTTAGGTTTGAGCTGCTTTGTCACGGAGCCAGGCTCCAGAAAGCTCTAGATGAAGATAGATCCCTTAGGCTCCTTTGTGACGAAAAGGAGGTCGAGCTGGCATACTGGCGATATGAGACATATCGGAGCTCGAATTACGAGAGCTATTTAATGGAGCAGGTAAGTTTCCGTCAGGGGCGAGTACGCGTTCCGCCTTTTAACTTCTGAGGTTAACTCTTTGCCTATCATAGCTGCAGAAAAAGACGGAGGCCTTGGAACGTCTTAGGGGTGAGGCCGACCGAGTTAGGAATGACTGTAGCGAGCTAAGAGCTCGGGCGCAGGTTCAAGATTTAGAGGAGAAAGATGCCTTGGCTAAAGATCATGCCTTCGAGGTCCAACTCCGCTTAGCTCGCGATAACGCTTCAGTTCAAGCGGATATGATTACGAAGCTTGAATCCGAACTTTCGAAGGTTAGGGCTGAGATCGTTGATGCTCGGACCGAAGCGACACTGAACCGTACTAAGGCCGATTGTGATGACCCAAAAGGTCATCACTTGTGTTAAATTAAATCATGTGCTTCCGAGGCCTTGAAAACCTCATTTAGAGCCACCTCGATTTGCGTGCGCAGTCCGGGCGCATAGCCGGAAAGCTTATATGTGAAAATCTGTGAAAAATGATAAGTTTTAACTATAAAAACAATAAATTTGACTTCGGTCAACATTTTGGGTAAACGGACCCGGACCCGTGATTCGACGGTCCCGGAGGGTCCGTAGGAAAATATGGGACTTGGGCGTATGCCCGGAATCGAATTCCGAGGTCCCAAGCCCGAGAAATGAATTTTTAAAGAAAATTGTTTTCTGAAATTGTTTAAGGAAATTTGAAATGAAATTTGATTAGAACGTGTTGGTATCAGGCCCGTATTTTGGTTCCGGCACCCGATACAGGTCTTATATATGATTTAAGGCATTTCTGTAAAGTTAGGTAAAAAACGGACGTCGTTTGACGTGATTCGGACCTAAATTGCTAAATTTGATACTTGATGAAGTTTGAGAAAATTTTCTTGATTTGGAGGTTTGATTCATTGTTATTGAGGTTATTTTGGCGATTTGATCGCACGAATAAGTTCGTATGATGTTGTTGAGCTAGTACCTATGTTTGGTTAGGAGCCCCGAGGGCTCGGGTATGTTTCGGGAGGTTTTTGACTTGAGTAAAAGTTGCAGATTTCTGTTGTTAGTGCCCAGGGATTTTACCCTTTGCGTTCGCGTGGAACCACTCACGAACGCATAAGGCAAAAAATCCCAGGAGCCCATTTTCTTCTTTGCGAACGCGAAGGTTGAGACGCGAATGCGAAGCTAAGGGGGGAAGACCCTTCGCGAACGCGTCCCTCCACTCGCGAACGCGTAAGGTTGAGGGGAGGGATCACCTTTTTGTTCATCGAGAATGGGCCACTGGCCCGCGAACGCGAAGGCTTGAGGAGCCAAAACTCCGCGAACGCGAGCCTGATGTCGCGAACGCGAAGGTCACCAAAGCTGCACTCATCTCGAACGCGACAGGCCTATCGCAAACACGATGAAGGCCTGTCCAGTGATTTTAAAACAGAAGCAAAACGGGAGTCTTCATAATTTTCATAACTTTTTCTTCCAAACTCCAAATTGGGCGATTTTTGAAGGGGAACTTCACCACAAATTCATAGGTATGTAATCTTAGACTCATTTTCTTCAATTTTCATTAACACCCATTAGATTTCTAGGCCTAAATCATGTAAATTAGGGTAGAAAATTAGGGATTTGGGTAGAATTAGGGCTTTTTGAATAATTGTGATTTAGACCTCGTTTTCGGGTCGAATTCTGGAAATAATTATATATTTGGACTCGTGGGTGAATGGGTGATTTGATTTTTGTCCGAACCTCGTGTTTTGACCAAGCGGGCCCGGGGTCAAGTTTTGGGTTTTTTGGAAGAATGATTAAATGTCTACAATTGAGCATTGGAATTGGATTGTTTAGCATTTATTGATATTATAAGTTAATTATGTATAGATTCGATTGGGTTGGAGCCGAATTTGAAAGGAAAGGCGGTATTTGAGGCTTGAGTTGGCCGTGGAAGTTTGAGGTAAGTGTTTGGTCTAACCTTAGCTTGAGGGATTAGGAGTTGAGTCCTATTTGCTATGTGGTAATTGTTGAGTACGACGTATAGGCATGGTGACGAGTATCTATACATTGGTGTCTAGCATGACCGTGAGTCCTTAAATTGTGAATATCTTGATTTCGTTGTATCTTTCATGCCTTGGTGATGATTTCTATTTGTAATCAAAAGCTTATTGAAGGAAATTGTGACCTTTGAACATCGAGGAGCATTGGCTCAAGTTATATTACAAATTGTGAAAGTATATGAGATGATTGAACCCCTTTGGAGCACTGGCTCAAGTGGTAAAGTGAGTTATGAAATAAAAGTGAAAGAAAGAGAAAGAGTTATTAAATCGTTCCCTTGCCGGGGTATTGTTGCTTTGTTGATTATCTCCCTTGCCGGGATGTTGAGATTATTGATGTTGTTCCCTTGCCGGGATTTAGTTGTTAATTATGTTCCCTTGCCGGGATTTCTATCATTATTTTGTTTAGTTCCTTGCCCCTTTGTTTTTGATTGTTGTTTGGGTGAGGAAGAGTGTTAAAGCACGAAGGGTGATGCCGTGCATTGTTTGCTATTGTGAGGAAAGAGTGTAAAGCACGAAGGGTGAAGTCGTGCCGTACGATGTACCATTCCGTACCGATTTTCATTGATTACATGGTGAGGAAAGGGTGTAAAAGTACGAAGGGTGATGCCGGGCACATCGTTATTATATGATTGATTTGGTGAGGACGAGAGTAAAAGCACGAAGGGTGATGCCGTGCAAATTGTTGATTTCCGATTCTTGTTGATATTCTGTTATGTTGTTTCTTTCCTTACTTGATGCTTTCTATTCGGAACTGTTATCTCCCCCGCAGCATGTTTCCCCCTCCCACATTGACTAGTTATATATATATATATATATATATATATATATATATATATATATATATATATATATATATATATATATATATATATATATATATATATATATA
>NC_031990.1:57504865-57519196 GCF_001879085.1 Nicotiana attenuata | reverse complement strand
TAGTAGGCGCCATCACGACTCCCGAGGGAGGGAAATCTGGGTCGTGACAAGTTGGTATCAGAGCTCTAGGTTACATGGGTCTCACAGTTCACAGACAAGCTTAGTAGAGTCTGAGGGATCGGTACGGAGACCCCAGCAGCAGCTCCCACGAGGGGCAGAGGGCGAGGCCGAGGCCGTGCCAGAGGCCGAGGTAGGGGCAGAGCTCAGCCCCGAGCAGCAGCACCAGCAGCGGAGCCTCAGGTTGACTTTGATGACGAGGTTCCGACTCCAGCAGTTCCGGTGGGCCCAGCTCAGGTCCCAGAGGGGTTTATTGCCACCCCAGTTCTTCAGGATGCTCTGGTCCGTCTAGTGGGCCTCATGGAGAGTGTCACCAGGGCAGGTTTACTTCCTGTAGCACCAGCCGTCTCTCAGGC
Organism: Nicotiana attenuata; assembly: GCF_001879085.1. NCBI lineage: Eukaryota > Viridiplantae > Streptophyta > Magnoliopsida > Solanales > Solanaceae > Nicotiana > Nicotiana attenuata. The sequence goes on along the minus strand of NC_031990.1, from coordinate 57,518,783 downwards.
TGGAGGAGGAGCCCAGACTCCTGCTACTCGCACTCCGGAGCAGGTAGCTCCCCAGTTTCAGACTCCAGCAGCTCAGCCAGTTGGAGCGGTTCAGCCAGGTGTGGTAGCTCAGACCGGCGATGGTGCAGCCATGTCTGCCGATGCTTTGTGGAGACTGGACAGGTTTACCAAGCTCTTCACTACTACCTTCACCGGTGCATCTACTGAGGATCCCTAGGATTATCTGGACAGTTGTCACGAGGTTCTTCGGAACATGGGGATTGTTGAGTCCAATGGGGTTGATTTTGCTACATTTCGCTTGTCTGGATCCGCCAAGACTTGGTGGAGGGGTTATTGCTTAGCTAGACCAGCCGGATCGCCAGCCTTGACCTGTGAGCAGTTCACACAGCTATTTCTAGAGAAGTTTCTCCCTATTACACAGCGAGAGGCCTATCGGAGGCAGTTCGAGCGCCTTCAGCAGGGATCCATGACTGTCACCCAGTACGAGACCAGATTCATAGATTTGGCTCGCCATGCCCTTATTATATTTCCCACTGAGAGGGAGAGAGTGAGACGGTTTATTGATGGACTCATTCAATCGATTCGTCTCCAGATGGCTAGAGAGGCTGGGAGTGAGATATCCTTCCAGGAGGCGGCCAATGTGGCCCGGAGAGTTGAGATGGTATTATCACAGGGAGGTGGTCACAGGGCAGACAAGAGACCCCGTCAGTCAGGCAGATTCAGTGGTGCCTCGTTTGGAGGCAGAGATTCATATGGTAGAGGCCATCTTCCTAGGCCTTATTAGTCAGCACTTCAGGTTTCTACGGAGCTTCAGGTAGCCGTGGTCCCCAGATGCAGTATTCCGATCAGCAGTCCTACAGTGCACCACCTGTTCCTATCAGTGCACCGCTGCTTCAGAGTTTTCGGGGTGGTCATTCAGGTCGCCAGGGCCAACAGTCTCAGCAGCCAAGGGCTTGTTACACTTGTGGTGATCCGGGTCACATTGCAAGATTTTGCCCTCGAGCACCGGGCAGCTCTCAGCATCAGGGTTCTCGTGCCATGGTACAGGCACCAGATGTTCCACAGCCCGCCCAGCCAGCTAGAGGTAGGGGTAGAGGTGCTAGAGGTGGAGGTAGAGGTACTAGAGGTGGAGCTCAGGCTGCTAGAGGTGGAGGCCAGCCAGCAGCAGGCCGACCCAGAGATGTGGTTCAGGGTGGCGAGGCCCAGCCCCGATGTTATGCTCTTCAGTCCAGGCCCGAGGCTGAGGCTTCAGATACAGTTATTACAGGTACGGTTCTGGTTTGCGATAGAGATGCTTCAGTGTTATTTGATCCAGGGTCTACGTATTCGTATGTATCATCCTATTTTGCACCGTACCTGGTCATGCCTAGTGATTCGTTGAGTGTTCCTGTTTATGTGTCTACACCGGTAGGTGATTCTATTATGGTCGATCGAGTCCATCGTTCTTGTATTGTGGTGATTGGGGGTCTTGAGACTCGTGTAGATTTATTGCTCTTAGACATGGTTGACTTCGATATTATATTAAGGATGGACTGGTTATCACCTTACCACGCTATCTTGGACTGTCATGCCAAGACTGTGACCTTAGCTTTACTGGGTATGCCTCGTTTAGAGTGGAGAGGGACTCCTGGTCATTCTACCCGTAGTGTTATCTCGTATGTGAAGGCTCGGCGTATGGTCGAGAAGGGGTGTTTGGCCTATTTGGCATATGTTCGTGATTCTAGTGCTGAGGTCCCTTCTATTGATTCTATGCCCGTTGTTCGTGAGTTTCCTGATGTTTTCCCTTCAGACCTGTCGGGTATGCCACCCGACAGGGATATTGATTTCTGCATTGATTTGGTTCCGGGCACTCAGCCCATTTCTATTCTGCCGTATCGCATGGCCCCGCCTGAGTTGAAAGAGTTAAAGGAGCAATTGCAAGACTTGCTTGAGAAGGGTTTTATTAGGCCTAGTGTTTCGCCTTGGGGTGCGTCGTTGTTGTTTGTTAAGAAGAAGGATTGGTCAATGAGAATGTGTATTGATTACCGGCAATTGAACAAGGTTACAATCAAGAATAAGTATCCGCTGCCGAGGATTGATGATTTGTTCGACTAGCTTCAGGGTGCCATGGTATTTTCAAATATTGACTTGCGATCTGGCTACCATCGGTTGAGGATTAGGGCATCCGATGTCCCTAAGACAGCTTTCCGCACTCGGTACGGGCATTATGAGTTCTTGGTTATGTCATTCGGGTTGACAAATGTCCCAGCAGCTTTCATGGATTTGATGAATTGAGTGTTCATGCCTTATTTGGATTTGTTTGTGATAGTCTTCATTGATGATATATTGATATATTCCTGCATCCAGGAGGAGCACGAGCAGCACCTTAGAGTGGTTCTTCAGACTCTAAGGGATAGTCAGTTATATGCAAAGTTCTCGAAGTGTGAGTTCTAGTTGAGTTCAGTTGCATTCCTAGGTCATGTTGTGTCAGCAAAAGGTATTCAGGTTGATCTGAAGAAGATTGAGGCAGTCAAGAACTGGCCTAGACTAGCATCAGCTACTGAGATTCGGAGTTTCTTGGGGTAGGCATGCTACTATCGTCGGTTCGTGGAGGGGTTTTCATCTATTGCAGCCCCGATGACCAGGTTGACCCAGAAGGGTGCCCAGTTCAGATGGTCGGATGAGTGTGAGGCGAGCTTTCAGAAGCTCAAGACAGCTCTGACTACGCCACCAGTGTTGGTTTTGCCCACAGGTTCAGGGCCTTATACAATTTAATGTGATGCTTCCCGTATTGGGCTTGGTGCAGTGTTGATGCAGGATGGCAAGGTCATTCCCTATGCTTCGCGGCAGTTGAAGATTCATGAGAAGAACTATCCTGTTCATGATTTGGAGTTGGCAGCCATAGTTCACGCATTGAAGATTTGGAGGCATTATCTGTATGGCGTGGCATGTGAGGTATTCACAGATCACAAGAGTCTTCAGTATTTGTTCAAGCAAAAGGAGTTGAATTTGAGGCAGAGGAGGTGGTTGGAGTTGTTGAAAGATTATGATATCACCATCTTATATAATCCGGGAAAGGCCAATGTGGTGGTCGATGCTTTGAGTAGGAAGTCAGCCACTATGGGCAGTCTTGCTTACATTTCGGTCGGTGAGAGACCGCTTGCTTTGGATGTTTAGGCTTTAGCCAATCAGTTTGTGAGACTGGATGTTTCTGAGCCCAGTCGTGTGTTAGCTTGCAAGGTCGCTCGTTCTTCATTAATGGAGCGTATCCTTGATCGGCAGTATGATGATCCCCATTTGTGTGTCCTTAGGAACACGGTGCAGCGCGGAGGTGCCAGGCAGGTTACTTTAGATGATGATGGAGTTTTGAGATTGCAGGGTCGAGTTTGTGTGCCTAATGTGGATGAGCTCCGAGAGTTGATTTTAGAGGAGGCCCATAGCTCCCGATACTCTATTCATCCGGGCGCTGCAAAGATGTATCAGGATTTGCGGCAGCATTATTGGTGGCGTAGGATGAAGAAGGATATTGTTGCATACGTAGCTTGGTGTTTGAATTGTCAACAGGTTAAGTATGAGCATCAGAGGCCTGGTGGTTCATTTCAGAGGATCGAGCTTCCCGAGTGGAAGTGGGAGCGGATCACTATGGACTTCGTTACTGGACTTCCGTAGACTCGGAAGAAGTTCGACGCAGTATGGGTCACTATTGATAGGCTGACCAAGTCAGCGCATTTCATTCCTGTGGTAGTCTCATATTCTTCTGAGAGATTAGCTGAGATCTACATTCGGGAGATTGTTCGCCTTCATGGTGTGCCTGTATCTATCATTTTGGACCGGGGTACGCAGTTCACCTCGCGTTTCTAGAGAGCAGTTCAGCGAAAGTTGGGCACACGGGTGGAGTTGAGTACAACATTTTATCCCCAGACAGACGGACAGTCCGAGCGGACTATTCAGATTTTGGAGGATATGCTCCGAGCTTGTGTCATTGACTTTGGAGGTTCGCGAGATTAGTTCTTGCCTTTAGCAGAGTTTGCCTACAACAACAGCTACTAGTCGAGCATTCAGATGGCTCCTTATGAGGCTTTATATGGTAGGCGGTGTAGGTCTCCGGTTGGGTGGTTTGAGCCGGGAGAGGCTCGGTTGTTGGGTACGGATCTGGTTCAGGAGGCCTTGGACAAGGTCAGGATCATTCAGGATAGGCTTCGTTCAGCTCAGTCCAGGCAAAAGAGCTATGCAGACCGCAAGGTTCGAGATGTGGCTTTTATGGTCGGTGAGCGGGTATTACTCCGAGTGTCTCCCATGAAGGGCGTGATGAGATTTGGGAAGAAGGGCAAGCTTAGCCCTAGGTTCATTGGTCCATTTGAGATTCTTGATCAAGTGAGTGAGGTGGCTTATAGACTTGCATTGCCGCGGAGCTAATGAGCCGTGCATCCAGTGTTCCATGTGTCCATGCTTCGGAGGTATCACGGCGATCCATCCCACGTGTTAGATTACAGCACTGTCTAGTTGGACAAGGACTTGTCTTACGAGGAGGAGCCGGTGGCTATTCTTGACCGGCAGGTTCGTCAGTTGAGGTCGAAGAGTTTTCCTTCTGTTCGTATTCAATGGAGAGGTCAGCCTCCTGAGGCATCGACCTGGGAGTCCGAGTCCGATATGCGAAGCCGTTATCCCCATCTTTTCCCCGACTCAAGAACTTCCTTCTTCTGTCCGTTCGAGGACGAACGGTCGTTTTAGAGGTGGAGAATGTGATGACCCAAAAGGTCATCACTTGTTTTAAATTAAATTATGTGCTTCCGAGGCCTTGAAAACCTCATTTAGAGCCACCTCGATTAGTGTGTGTGGTCCGGGCGCGTAGCCGGAAAGCTTATATGTGAAAAATTGTGAAAAATTAGAAGTTTTGACTGTAAAATGAATAAATTTGACTTCGATCAATGTTTTGGGTAAACGGACCCGGACCTGTGATTCGACGGTCCCCGAGGGTCCGTAGGAAAATATGGGATTTGGGCGTATGCCCGGAATTGAATTCCGAGGTCCCAAGCCCGAGAAATGAATTTTTAAAGAAAATTGTTTTCTGAAATTGTTCAAGGAAATTTGAAATGAAATTTGATTAGAACGTGTTGGTATCGGGCCCATATTTTGGTTCCGGCACGCGGTACAGGTCTTATATATGATTTAAGGTGTTTCTGTAAAATTTGGTGAAAAACGGACGTCGTTTGACGTGATTCGGACCTAAATTGCTAAATTTGATACTTGATGAAGCTTGAGAAAATTTTTTTCATTTTGAGGTTTGATTCATTGTTATTGAGGTTATTTTGGTGATTTGATCGCACGGATAAGTTCGTATGATGTTGTTGAGCTAGTACCTATGTTTGGTTAGGAGCCCCGAGGGCTCGGGTGTTTGTCGGATGTGTTTCGGGAGGTTTTTGACTTGAGTAAAAGTTGCAGATTTCTGCTGTTAGTGCCCACGGATTTTACCCTTCGTGTTCGCGTGGAACCACTCGCGAACGCGTAAGGCAAAAAATCCTAGGAGCCCATTTTCTTCTTCGCAAACGCGAATGTTGAGACGCGAACGCGAAGCTGAGGGAGGAAGACCCTTCGCGAACGCGTCCCTCCACTCGCGAACGCGTAAGGTTGAGGGGAGGGATCACCTTTTTGTTCATCGCGAACGCGGCCACTGGCCCGCGAACGCGAAGGCTCGAGGAGCCAAAGCTCCGCGAACGCAAGCCTGATGTCGCGAACGCGAAGGTCACCAAAGCTGGACTCATCACGAGCGCGATAGGCCTATCGCGAACGCGATGAAGGCCTGTCCAGTGATTTTAAAACAGAAGCAAAACGGGAGTCTTCATAATTTTCATAACTTTTTCTTCCAAACTCCAAATTGGGCGATTTTTGAAGGGGAACTTCACCACAAATTCATAGGTATGTAATCTTAGACTCATTTTCTTCAATTTTCATTAACACCCATTAGATTTCTAGGCCTAAATCATGTAAATAAGGTTGAAAAATTAGGGATTTGGGTAGAACTAGGGCTTTTTGAATAATTGGGATTTAGACCTCGTTTTGGGGTCGAATTCTGAAAATAATTATATATTTGGACTCGTGGGTGAATGGGTGATTTGATTTTGGTCCGAACCTCGTGTTTTGACCAAGCGGGCCCGGGGTCAATTTTTGGGTTTTTGGGAAGAATGATTAAATGGCTATAATTGAGCATTGGAATTGGATTATTTAGCATTTATTTATATTATTGAGTTAATTATGTATAGATTCGATTGGGTTGGAGCCGAATTTGAAAGGAAAGGCGGTATTTGAGGCTTGAGTTGGCCGTGGAAGTTTGAGGTAAGTGTTTGGTCTAACCTTAGCTTGAGGGATTAGGAGTTGAGTCCTATTTGCTATCTGGTAATTGTTGAGTACGACGTATAGGCATGGTGACGAGTATCGATACATTGGTATCTAGCATGATCGTGAGTCCTTAAATTGTGAATATCTTGATTTCGTTGTATCTTTCATGCCTTGGTGATGATTTCTATTTGTTGTGAAAAGCTTGTGGAAGGAAATTGTGACCTTTGAACATCGAGGAGCATTGGCTCAAGTTATATTACAAATTGTGAAAGTATATGAGATGATTGAACCCCTTTGGAGCACTGGCTCAAGTGGTAAAGTGAGTTATGAAATAAAAGTGAAAAAAAGAGAAAGAGTTATTAAATCGTTCCCTTGCCGGGATATTGTTGCTTTGTTGATTATCTCCCTTACCGGGATGTTGAGATTATTGATGTTGTTCCCTTGCCGGGATTTAATTGTTAATTGCGTTCCCTTGCCGGGATTTCTATCATTATCTTGTTTAATTCATTGCCCCTTTGTTTGTGATTGTTGTTTGGGTGAGGAAGAGTGTTAAAGCACGAAGGGTGATGCCGTGCATTGTTTGCTATTGTGAGGAAAGAGTGTAAAGCACGAAGGGTGATGTCGTGCCGTACGATGTACCATTCCGTATCGATTTTCATTGATTACATGGTGAGGAAAGGGTGTAAAAGCACGAAGGGTGATGCCGTGCACATTGTTATTATATGATTGATTTGGTGAGGATGAGAGTAAAAGCACGAAGGGTGATGCCGTGCAAATTGTTGATTTCTGATTCTTGTTGATATTCTAGTTATGTTGTTTCTTTCCTTACTTGATGCTTTCTATTCGGAACTGTTATCTCCCCCGCAGCATGTTTCCCCCTCCCACATTGACTGGTTATTTTCTTTATTTCATTTCCGCTGTATATATGTATATTCGAACTGCACAGGTTTATTTGATAGTCTGGTCCTAGCCTCGTCACTACTTCGCTGAGGTTAGGCTTGACACTTACCAGCACATGGGGTCGGTTGTGCTGATACTACACTCTGCACTGTGTGCAGATCTAGGAGCAGCTTTCGGACAGTAGTTGGAGGGCTTCCTTCAGTCCACCCGGAGATCCAAGGTAGACCTGCAGGCGTCCGCAGGCCCTGGCGTATCCCTCTATCTCTATTCCCTGTTTCATGTTCTTTGTTCAGAAACAGTTTATTGTATTTTCTTCAGACCTTGTATGTAGTGACTCTTAGACAGTCTGTGACACTGTGATACCAAATTTTGGGTATTTGAGGTTTTAGAAGTTGCAATAGACGTTGATTCCAGATATTTTATTCTTATCTTCCGCCTAATTATTTAAAGTTCCGCTGATTTCATGTTATCACTTATATTTGTTAAAAAGAAGTAATTTGTTAACGAAGTAAGCAGTTAAGTTTTGGCTTGCCTACTACCAATAGTTGGCGCCATCACGACTCCCGAGTGAGGAAAATTCGGGTCGTGACACTGATCAGGAGATGGCGACTTATTTGAAAGACGCATCCGATGCCCAAGCCGAGTTGAAGAGGGTCCTTGATCGTGGAGAGAGGATCGAAGAATATGCTCGCTGCAAATCTCGAAGAAAGGTTCTCGAGGAGATCGGCGTCAGGGGTTTTATTCTCTCGGAATAGTTGGTGCTAGCGAGGGCGGACGAGCGTGATGCTCGGTTACTCCTGTCCGACGCTGAGGGGAGTGAAGAAGAGGCCAGTAGGCCGTAGCTCTCGGGGGTGGGGCGTCAAGCTCACCATTCCGTATGTAGTATCTTCAGAGTATGTTCGTAGACGGAGAATGTATTTTTCCGCGTATGTATATAAAAGAAAACTCTTTGCGGCTTTAGTTCTTCTGTACCCATTTTTGTCCCTTATTTGGCCAGGTGAACTGGTCTCAGAGTTGGTGAGAATCCTTGAATTCGTCATATGGCCCTGGGGCTCATTAGGCTGGCCCGGGGGCTCTTACGCGCTCGGTCGATGCGACCTCTAGTTCAAGCAGGCGTCTGAGCACTTATGCTTTTGCTCAACTATTTCGGGTAAAGTCTCCGAGTCGGGTTTCGACTCGAGCTCATATGGCCCTCAAGATTTTTATGTTTGCATGGGCTGGCGACAATGGCTCTTACGCCTTTGATCGAAGCGATCTTTTATGTGAATGGCCCTGAGGCTTATTAGGTTGGCAACAATGGCTCTTACACTCTGGCCTGAGGCATTTGTAGTTAACATTTTTGGGTCCTGTCTCCGAATCGGGTTACGACTCGAGCTCATTTGACCCTCAAGTTTTTAGATGAACTGGTGGTGATGGCTCTTACGCTTTAGGCCGGTGCGGCCTTTTATGTAAGCTAGCGACAATGGCTCGTACGCTTCGGGCCGATGTGGCCTTTTATGTAAGTTGGCGACAATGGCTCTTACGCTTCGGGCCGATGCGGCCTTTTATGTAAGCTGGCGACAATGGCTCTTACGCTTCTGGCCGATGCGGCCTTTATTGTAAGATAGCGATGATGGCTCTCATGCTTTGGGTCGAAGCGACCTTTTTAATGTAGGCTTTATTTTCCTCTCGTTAAGGATTTTTGAAATGATTTTGCCTGACCCGTCATCGGTTCGGGAAGAACCTCGATTTCAAGTCATTTGCGGCGATGTTCGAGCACCTCGGAAGGTTTGGCTCGTGGGCTGAGTAGCTTGAAGCCTTGTGATTTGGAGCTGACATGGTTGAAGCTCTTTTGCTTGTCGAGGGTAGCCTGTTTAACCGGTTCTTTTCGAAGTAGATTCGAATTAATGGCCCATGATTTTGTAGCGACGGTCGGGCGTCCCCGAGTCGCGTTAGTTTGGCTGGTACAGCCGTATGACCGTAGTCATTCGTGTTTGGCCGGAGCCATTTTTGGTCCCGAGTGTAGTAGTTTAGGTGCCTATATTGAGGGTATGCCTTTTCAGGAATCTTACAAATGCGATATATAGCCTAAACTTCGGGATTTTATGCCTGTAGTAAGGTCTTACAAAATTTTCATGCCTTTGAGGTCATACAGTTTGTTGATACTTGGTATAAGCATGATTCATGCCTTGCTTGAGGTCTTACAGTTTTTGTTGTTGCCTTATGTAGGTCATACGAGACCGAGTCTGCCCGTTGGGGGTCTTACGGCCTCGGGTTTTTTACTGAATGGCGATTGGCGACAGTCTCCTAGTCATCGAGTTCATTTTGGCTCGAGAGCCGTTACTCGTGAGCTCAGAATTGCCTCGTTGAGGGCTTACGACTTTGGAGATTCCGACCCTAAGGTCGTGCGTTTTCTGAGTTTTTTGATGCCAGTCTCCGAGTATTCGGGGCTTTCTTTCTTTTTTGGAGACATTTCGTGATTTTCGTGCTGCCTCATTGAGGGCTTACGAGTGTGGAGATTCCGACCCTGAGGTCACGCGGGTGCCTAATTATCGATGCTTGTCTCCGAGTATTCAGGACGCTTCTTGATGAAGGAATCGTTCTGGCGAAAATGCTGGGTTTTCTTTGGAGCATGAGATATGTTGACAAAAAGCAATCCTTGATTATTTGGCACTAGTACATGTGGCTCTGCCATTGGGGGCTCGGCTATGCGGACACGGTTCATTCGACCGTTTGGTCCGGTACATCATTTTCCCATTGGGGCCTTATTTGGCATTTCTTGGCTCTTTTGAGCGGATGATCTTCCGAGAGGATGTTGTCCGACGCTCGGGATTGATAGCAAAAGAAGCCTTGAAGACTTGTTAGATTCCCCTTAGGTAGCATATAGGTGTTGCCTCGTTAAAAACCTTGCCGGCAAAACCATCTTTGGGACAAAATCTCGGTCGAACGAAAAGAGCGCAACGGATTCTTTTAAAACCTTAAGGTCTTCGGGCTGGGTCAGCGCTTTTGACTGCTTTGATCGGGTGCCTGCATAAAGGTTTAGTATAAAGTATAAAATGAAAAGGGAGATGGTTATACCTTATCGTGGGATGCGCTGGCGACGTTCCGAGGTCTGGTATGCCCCTGTTGTTTGTAATGAGGGCTCGGTACGGTTCTCTTCCATATCTAATCGGGCTTAGCCGAAGACGTAGTTCGATTATCCTTTGGCTCTTCCGAGAGTGGAGATATTGGTGTCGGTGCCACGTCGTGCACCGCGAACATTTCCCTCACCGCGTATTGTTCCCCGTGGACGGTTTTGATCCCGTCTTTTGTCGGGAATTTCATCATCTGGTGGAGGGTGGACGGTACTGCTCTCATGCAATGTATCCACGGTCGTCCGAACAAGGCGTTGTACCTCATGTCTCCTCCGATGACATGGAATTTGACATTTTGGGTCGTGCCGGCCACGCTAACTGGGAGAGTGATCTCTCCTTTCGTTGTTTCGCTTGCCATGTTGAATCCGTTGAGGACTCGAGTGGCGGGCACGATCTGGTCTAGCAGTTCGAGCTGCTCTATTACTTTCGACCAGATAATGTTGGTCGAGCTACCTGGATACACGAGTACACGTTTTATTTGAAATGTATTTACGAGGAAAGAGATTACCAGTGCGTTGTTATGAGGTTGGGACAAGGTCTCGGAGTCCTCCTCGCTGAATGTGAGGGCATCCTCGGGTATGTATCCCCGGGTTTGCTTTTCTCTGGTGATGGATATTTTTGTCCTTCTCATCACGGGTTCCTTGGGAGCGTCGGCGCCCCCTAATATCATGTGGATAACATGTCGTGGCTCGTTTGCTTCGTTCTTCTTGCCCGCTTCTCTTTCTCGGAATTTATTATTGGCTTAGTCGCTCAAGAATTCTCTGAGATGACCTTTATTGAGTAGACTGGCTACTTCCTCTCGTAGCTGGTGACAATCCTCGGTTCTGTGGCCATGCATGTTGTGAAATTCGCATACCAAATTATGATTCCTTTGGGAAGGATCCGATTGTACAGGCTTGGGCCATCTGGTATCCTTGATTTTGCTGATGGCGAACACGATGTATGAAACATCAACGTTGAAGTTATATTCTGATAGGTGTGGTGCCCCTGTTGGCCCTGTGTTTCCGTCGAATCCGGCTCTGTCAAAGAGTCCCCGAGGATTCTGCCCTCGGTTGATCAGTCGGTCGTTGCGATGCGGGTTGCGTCTTGGGGCGTTTCTTCTGTCTTCAGTGTATGGCTGATACCTTTCTTTATTTGGCTTCGATTCCTTTGCTAAGAGCCTGCTCGGGTATACTGAACCCGAAGGGGCTCCTAATTGATCATCCTCGACCCTGATCTTTGACTGGTATCGGTTGGGGACATCCGACCAGGTTACGGTAGGATACTCGATCAGATTCTCTTTCAGCTGCCTTGAGGCCACTGAACTCCGCTCGTTCAGGCCTTGAGTAAAGGCCTGTACCGCCCAATCGTCGGAGACCGGGGGTAGTTCCATTCGTTCCGTTTGGAAGCGAGATACAAACTCTCGTAGTATTTCGTTCTCCCTCTGCCTGATCTTGAATACGTCAGACTTCCTCGTTGCTACTTTGATGGCATAGGCGTGTGCCTTTATGAAGGAATCTGCCAGCATGGCAAATGAGTCATGGAGTTGGGAGCTAGGTTATGGTACCACATCATGGCCCCCTTTGAGAGCGTTTCCTCGAACTTCTTCAGCAAGACGAACTCGATCTCGTCGTCTTTTATGTCGTTGCCCTTCACTGCGCACGTGTAGGCGGTAATGTGCTCGTTGGGGTCTAAGGTCCCGTTGTATTTCGGGAGTTCCGGCATTCTGAACTTCTTTGGAATGGGTTTCGGAGCTGCTTCCTCCGGGAACGGCCGCTGCACGAACTTCCTCGAGTCTACGCCTTTCAGGACCGGGGGCCGCCCGGGATTTAGTCGACCCTAGAGTTGTATGTTTCGACCTTCTTGTCGTTGGCTGCTATCATTTTCTCGCCCGATTCGATCCTTCTGGTAAGATCCTCGAGCATTTTTACGATAGCAGGGTCGGCTATCGAACCATTATTGCTCAATCTCTCTGGTACCTGTTCAGCCGGGGGAGTTGTTCCTGGTGCTACGGTGCTGGGAGTTTTTGGGTGGCTTTGCAGCTGAGCGATAGCCAGCTGCCTGCAACATTTCAAAAATAACATGAAGGCTAACTTCTTGTTCTTCTCGAGCTGGGGGTTTTTGGGCTTCCTGTTGGTCGCCTTGTTGTATGCTCCTGTCGGTGCGTGAGGTTTTGTCGATCCGTTGTGCGTCGCGCGAGCCCGCGTCCGTTGGAATCGGCCTAGGTGCGTTCTCGGGGTTCCGTGGTGGCGTACCAACAATACGGAACACGCCACACCTATTTTCTCCGTGTATTTTTTGTCACGACCCGGATTTTCCACCCTCGGGGGTCGTGATGGCGCCTACTCGTAGAAGCTAGGCAAGCCACATATCATAAACTCTTAATTCCTTTGTTTTAAATCCTTTTTATCATTCATAACAACAAGCGATAAATATTTAAATAACAGAGCCCGCTAATATTTTAAAGCGGAAGACTTAAATTATATAAGCTGAACTAAATACAGAAATCAACATGTGCCTCTACCCAAGAACTGGTGTCACAACATCCACGGACTACTAAGAGTACTAAATACAATCGTTTGAAAGAAATATAACACTGTTTGTCTCGAAAACATGAGATACAGAATGAAATATAAGATAGAGGAGACGCCGGGCCTGCGGACGCGTGCAAGGCTACCTCGGAGCCTCGGTGGACTGAAGGCTGGCTCCCGAGCTACTGCTGCTGTCCGGGGCCTGGATCTGTGCAAAAGAGCACAGAGTGTAGTATCAGCACAACCGACCCCATGTGATGGTAAGTGACTAGCCTAACCTCGGCGAAGTAGTGATGAGGCTAGGACCAGACTACAAAATAAACCTGTGCAGTCATATAATGTATAGCGAAAAGTAAAGCAGGTATAAGCAAGTAAGGATGGGAGGGGGAAACATGCTTCGGGGAATAACACGTAAAACAGAATATCAAGAGAACCATAAAGGAATCAAAATCCAACCCCTAACAAGAATAAGAAAAACAAAGGTAGATCTCTTTGTCAGTACACATCTCGTTGCAAGCGTGCAACCCGATCCCATTTCCTGTATCTTGTGGCAGGTGTGCCACCCGCTCCCATTTACTTATATCACATGGTAGGCGTACCACCCGCTCCCATTTCATTATATTAACAGTTCTTCCAAATGAAATTACTCCAACAAATGCAACAACTAATACGAATTCATAAGACAACAAAATACACAATAATTATGACTCACCGAGGAAAACAAATAATGACAAGTAGCAATTTAATTATGGACTTTAAGGAGCAAATAGGCAATTTAAGATTTAGTATGCTAAATGTCAAGTAGCAATTAAGTCACACAAACATGTAGAGTTATAGCATAAATTCAAGGCATAATGTTGCGCAAGGATACATAGGGCCAATAATAACAAGTAACACAATAAAGGAAAATGCCAACAAAAAGAATCACAGTAATAGTGGAATAAGACAATTAATGCACTTGAACCGATAACAACAAGAAATCATAACAAACGGCAACAAGTGCACGGCATCACCCTTCGTGCTTTAACACTCTCTCACCAAAACAATGCACGGCATCACCCTTCGTGCTTTACGCTCTCC
>NC_031990.1:57502686-57504765 GCF_001879085.1 Nicotiana attenuata | reverse complement strand
ATTAAGGGAAGTAATGACTGGATAGTTACGTGATGGGTATGTTATGACTGCGAGATGTATTCGTATGATTTGGAAGCAACGAGAAGGGTCTGCTGGAGGATAGAAGAACTATTAGGTGCTTGATTTCCATCTTGATTTGAGGATAGCCCCGAGTTATAGGTGTGTGAAGAATCTTTTCATGTTTCCTAGTTGGGAGTGAAGTAAATTTCATGTTGTGGTTTGAGTTTAGACTCAGGAAGTTTAAGTGGTTGCGTAATGTTTATGATGGTGGAAGGTATACGGAAATGTTAGTTGAGGCAAAGCAGGTGGGTTATCTCTTGCGGATTGTTCTGAAGTTTGCATAATCCCTTATGTCCTTTATTGGAATATCTCTGTTACCAGGGAAATATATGTTTTACAATTTGAGTTTGGGTTTCTGAAGAGAGTAGGCTTGACTACTACGAGACTGAATGCGAGATTTGCAGAAGATATGAAGTACCAGATGGTCTGTGTTCCACGAGCTTATGAAGGATTGAGTTAATCTCACTATGGTATTATGGCAGCAATAAAGTATATGCGTTATGAGTTTTTGTGTGTGTTTTGATCTATGGCTTCGAGCCAAGTGGGGGAGTTTGCTATTGATTAGCTGATTGCACGGTTATGTGCTATGTTGGTTCCAGTTTGAGGCGTACTGGTGAATCAGTTATGGTTTGCGAAGATAGAGCCCGAGGTGGCTCGAGTAAAGGAAAATTTTCGACTAAGGTAAGGTTATATCATGCTTCATAGTTGTTTGAGAATCACGGAATGTCTTGAGTTGTTGTTGATAAAGAATGCTCGGTGCATAGAAAAGAATGTGGCTTGGTTGCATCAAGGTAAGGTTATATGCTGTAGTGTCAGAAGTGCTAATGAGGCACGGGTTGTTCGGTTCATTTGATCAGGCTAATTGAAGCTTGAGTATAGTGGATGACTCTAGAGAATGGTTCTAATGCATTCAAGGTTTTTTTTTTCATGTAATAATTGGAGATTTTCAGGTGTATAATTTGGCTAGAAACTGAGGTTTGCATTGGAGGGTGTCAAGACTTGTGTCATTTCTACATCATTATGGGATTCTATATATCAATATTAGGAAGGTAACGGTTCCAAATTCGCAAGAAGTCTCTTCGGGATAGGTATTCTGAACGTGGTGCTTTTGGAAACATTTAAGAGAGTGATCGGCGGGTTATGAGCCTTAGACGGTGTAGTTTTATGCTTGGGTCTCGTGTGGTGACCCTGGGTTGAGGAATGGTGGTGTTATAGCAAGAAGAAGTATCAAGTTGAAGGTAAATCAGGAGGAACTTGGATAGATGGGATAGCTTGGTAATAGGCCGGATCGGTATGGTAAAGGTATGATTAGTTCCTTGGATGATTATGAAGTAATGACTTTCAGCAGGTGTTTTGCGGCAATGCTCTTGGGTCTAGTGGCCTGCGTAGTTTGTTTGAGTTAAAAGGATTCAGTCCTGACGGTTTAGTGTTGTGCAAATGGAACTCAGAGAGTTCTTAATGGTTTCTACCACGATTAGAGATGTATATTTTCTACGAGTGTGAGAAGCATGGGATGTGCAGTGATTTCCTTCTATATGGGATCAATGGAACATTCTTGGTTAGTTGAGTACGTAGTTGCTGGTGGCTCGGAAGGGAGATAAAGTTCTCATGTTATCCTAGGATGGTATGGTATATGCGGTATGTTGTGAAGGATGGAGATTTGCGTGTGTAAGGTTACGATTTAGTTCTGAAAGGAAGGTTATAAAAATTCTTAGGCAGCACGGGCAGTTTCAGATGATTAAGGAAATGGTATTACTAATTGGTGTGACTTGACGAGGGTATATGTTTCAGGAAAAGGCAATGTGGTTAAGTTGATGGTACTTCGGTAGTATTGCAGCACTTTCTTGCTAGATCGACTGCTGATATTCGAGTTTGCTTGGCGGCACAAAAGAATTTTAGAGTATCTCTCGTGGAATGATTAGATATTGGAGGTGTGGTATGTATTTGGACGGCGGAAATTGAGATTAGGTATGGTGATTTGTGTGCTATATGGAGTTGGAGACTGGGAGTTCTCATATT
>NC_031990.1:57495345-57502142 GCF_001879085.1 Nicotiana attenuata | reverse complement strand
CCAACACCGCCCCCACTGCAACATCACTAGCATCACACATTAGTTCAAAGGGCAAACTCTAATTAGGTGCTGTTATGATAGGGGTAGTGGTCAACTTGTGCTTTAAGAGTTCAAAGGCCTCCATGCATTTTTCATCAAAAACGAACTTGGCATCTTTCTCTAGTAGCTTGCACAGTGGATTCACAACCTTCGAGAAGTCTTTGATAAACCGCCGGTAGAACCCGGCATGCCCAAGAAAACTCCTCACCCCTTTGACAGAAGTAGGGGGAGGGAGCCTTGAAATCACCTCAATTTTTGCCTTATCTACCTCAATCCCATGTTTTGAAATCTTGTGGCCCAACACTATACCTTCTTCAACCATAAAATGGCATTTTTCCCAATTGAGAACGAGGTTAGTTTTTTCACAACGAGCCAAGACTCTATCCAAATTCACCAAGCATGCATCAAAAGAGTCACCAACCACACTAAAGTCGTCCATAAAGACCTCCAATATGTCCTCCACCATATCGGTGAAAATAGCCATCATGCAATGTTGAAGGTCGCCGGAGTCATTGCACAACCCGAATGGCATCCGGGAGCAAGCAAATGTACCATAGGGGCATGTAAAAGTAGTCTTCTCTTGGTCCTCCGGGGCAATTAAACTTTGATTGTAGCCCGAGTACCCATCCAAGAAATAATAGAATGCTCTCCCCGCAAGACGATCAAGCATTTGGTCGAGGAATGGAAAGGGAAGATGATCCTTGCAGGTCACCTTGTTGAGTTTCCGGTAGTCCATGAAAACTCTCCACCCAGTAACGGTTCGAGTGGGAATAAGCTCATTGTTGTCATTGGGCACCACCGTCATCCCTCCTTTCTTTGGCACACATTGGACCGGAGAAGTCCACGAACTGTCAGAGATTGGATAAACCACACTGGCATCAAGCCACTTGATAACCTCTTTCTTTACCACTTCTTGCATCACCTCGTTGAGTCTTCTTTGATGTTCAAGGGACGGCCTTTCATCCTCCTCCAAGATGATCTTATGCATGCAAAATGCGGGGCTTATTCCCCTAATGTCCGCCAGAGTCCATCCTATTGCCCTTTTTCGCCTTTGAAGCACCTCCAAAGTGGCCTCAACCTGCAAGTTAGTAAGGCAAGAAGAAAGAATAACTGGAAGAGTTGAATTAGAGCCCAAAAATTCATACCTGAGGTGTGGAGGAAGTGGCTTCAACTCCAACACCGGTGGCTCCTCAATGGATGGCTTAGTTGGTGGAGTTTTGCGGTTTTCAATATCCAAAGATTACTTCCTAGGCGCATATGAATATGAACCCATACCATGCAATGCATTCACGCACTCCACTCTGCTAGCATCATCATCGACATCCATGCCAAGAAGTACGGCCTCAAAAGGATCTTCAACATTCATCATGGAACTTGTGTCATCCACTATCACAGATGTGACAATGTCCACAAGTGAACAAACTTCCGTGCTATTGGGTTGTCTCATTGATTTGCAAACATGGAATACCACCTTCTCATCTCCCACTCGGAATGTCAACTCACCCGCTTCAACATCAACCAAAGCCTTCCCCGTAGCTAAGAAAGGTCTCCCAAGAATAATCGGCACTTCAAAATCCACTTCACAATCCAATATGACAAAGTCGGCCGGCAATATGAATTTCTCCACCCGGACAAGAACGTCATCAATTATACCCAAAGGCCGCTTCATCGACCGGTCCGCCATTTGAAGTCTCATCGAGGTTGGCCTAGGTTGCCCAATTCCTAAAGTCTTCAAGACTGAATATGGCATCAAATTAATGCTAGCACCCAAGTCACAAAGGGTCGTAGCAACATTAGGGCCTCCATTTCCTAGTCGCCTTTTGCCAACATTAGGACTCCAATCCCTGAGTTGTGCCTTTTTAGATATAGGGCCTCCATTCCCTAGTCGCCTTTTGCTAACATTAGGGCTCCAATCCCTGAGTTGAGCCTTTTTAGACATAGGGCCTCCATTCCCTAGTCGCTTTTTGCCAACATTAGGGCTCCAATCCCTGAGTTGTGCCTTTTAGACATAGGGCCTCCATTCCCTAGTCGCCTTTTGCCAACATTAGGGCTCCAATCCTTGAGTTGTGCATTTTTAGATATAGGGCTCCATTCCTTAATCTTTTCCACCCTAGATAGACACATTTTTGTTTTATTCGAAAAAAAAGAGAATAAGTTCAGACATTTGTCACAAATAACTCACGAAATTTTCCTAGTGAAAACTGGGGCAGAAAATTTCGTTCGTTTGTTTGTTTTGGTGTCTGAGCAGGTTTGACCTCGAGGCACAGGATTCGAGATGACCAAATGAATGAGTCTCAATCCAGAATAAAGGAAAAGAAGAAAAGAACAAAAAAGAAGTAAATTCAAAGTGCTGAAACAGACAAAGATGCGGACTGCTAAAAACTTTGATTGAGGTCACAAGCTTCGCATGTCCCGTTTTGATCCAAATGCTGAAGAAAGAACCAACACCTACAACTTGCGAGCATCAAGATTCAGATCGGGGTCCACAGCAAAATCAGCTAAGACTCAAGATCAAGCTTCAAGAGATTTATAAATAGGAATCTTGTAACTCGTAGTTGATAGGCCTAGCTAACTTAACTTTTGATTTTCTTTTTTCGGTGTAATAAGGAGGTTAGCAAGCATGTAGCAGCAGCATCAGCAGTGAAATCACAGCTCTCGGTAGTTCCAGCTACCAAAACTTCCAGAACTACGCTGACCTGATTCCTTTACAGCCAAGGATATGTAGGCAACCTCTGAAGCAAGGTTCGGTCAGACATTTTTCTAAAATGCTTCTCATGGAGTGACAAGCGGGCAAAAATCCCTCATAATTGGTCATTTATCTTTGCCCGAAAACCCTTCGTGTCTCCGAGCAAAGAGGGGCAGCTGTGAGCACGTGATTTCTGCCTCGCATGATTTACTCCTACCTCTTAAAATTAGGATCTTTCTTTTAAGTATTTGATTTTTTTAGGATTTAATTGCATATTTTTCATGTTTGTTTCCATTTTTTGTGCATTTTTAATTTATATAATTCATGGAAAATACAAAAATACGTATTGTATTTGCATTTAGGATTTAATTTTACATATTTTTAGATGAATTAGTAATTAGGGTTTTACAAAAATACAAAATCATAAAAATTGATTTATTTGGCTTTGTTTAATTTTTTAGCTTTGAATTTTGTTAATTTTCTNAAGCCAGAGCACGGCCAAACCTCTTCAAACCGTTTTGCCAGGTCAAAATTGGCCATCATATCTTTACCCGACAACTCTTTCATCCTTCCCGGATAAAGAGGGGCAGCTGTTGAGACCCAATTTTTCCTTGTATATTTTTAATATGCAAAATACTTTCAAAATAGCATATGTATGCATATATAAGCATGTCCAAATGTTTTATTATTTTTTCTTAATTTTTAAAGATTTTTAAATCAATTTATTCCCATATTTTATTCATAAAAAACCCAATAATAATTTCCAAAATTATCATTTTGGTGATTCATTTATTGGATTCTCATATTTATACTAAAATATAGCTAATATATTTTTTGCACATTTTTACGAATTTATTTAGTATTTTTAAAGCTAAACTGCATATATTGCAATATTAGCCCCTTTTAAGATTTAATTGTGTTTATATTTATAAAAATTAAGTCCAATATTTTCAAATTGATAATTATTTGTTATTAATCATTTTAGTACCATTAATTTATTTTCAGAAATTATTTTACTATTTTTTGTAAAATAAATGAGGGAAAATGGCTATTTAAATGATAGCCCATTTGCATTTCAATTTTAGCCGGATTTGAACCTCTAATTAAACCCAATTCCTAAACCCAATTGTGAGCACGCGATTTTTGCCTTGCATGATTTGCTCCTACAGAATTCCCAAAATTAGCATTTTTCTTTTAATTATTTGATTTTTAGGATTTAATTGCATAATTTTCATGTTTATTTGCATTTCTGTGTGCATTTTTAATTTATATAATTCATGGAAAATATAAAAAATACGTATCGCATTTGCATTTAGGATTTAATTTTACATATTTTCGAGTAATTAGTGGTTAGGATTTTAGAAAAATTACAAAAATTGATTTATTTTGCTTTGTTTAATTTTTAGCTTTGAATTTTGTTAGTTTTCTTTTAATTTGGTATTTCATTAATTGAGTTAATTATTAATTAGAGTTTAATATAATTTGGTAGGTTAATTTAGTTTTTTAGAGTTAATTTTAGTTTTTGTTTTAATTTGAAAAGAAAAAGAAAAGAAAATAATAAAAAGGAAATAAAAGGAAAAAGTTTGAATTTGGGCCAGTCTTTGGTTTTAATCCCCCAGGCCCAAATGTTAAACCCCAAACCCGTCCAAATTACCCCCTGACCAAGCCCAAATTTCCCCAGCTCGGTCCGGTCACCCTTTTCCCCAAACGACCCCGTTTCATTGGCAACAGATCAGGACCATCGAGGTTTCTTGATCGGACGGTCCTGAAGCTTGGGTCACTTAATATTTAAGTGTCCAAATGTGACCCCCTACCCCCTCTCGTCTCCCGTCTCAAACCCAGCAAACCCTAGAGAAACCTTAGCCGCCATCGTTCCCCCACCGTCTCCGCCGTCTGCCGCCGCCGGAAATCGCCTACGGCGGCGGCGAGTCTCCAATTTCAACCAAATTAACAACCCAAAACCCTCTTTCCATCCTCTTCCCGAATCCCTAACCTATTTCCTTCGAATCGCACAGGTGCGTCTCGAATCTTCAATCGAAAATTAGACCTAAACCTAACCCTCCCCCAAAACAAATCCCTATATCTACAACTTGTGACCAAACTCCGATTTAGCCGAAATTAGAGGCTAATTGGTTGTTCTTATCAGGAACAACTAATCATCCTCAAGTTTTGTCTATCTCAGAATGGTTCTTGGCATTTAGTTTTACCCGNTTGGTATTTAGTTAATTGTGTTGATTATTAATTAGAGCTTAATATAATTTGGTAGGTTAATTAGTTTTAGAGTTAATTTAGTTTTGTTTAATTTGAAAAGAAAAGAAAGAAATAATAAAAAGGAAATAAAAGGAAAAAGTTTGAATTTGGGCCAGCCCTTGTTTAAACCCCCAGGCCCAAAAAATTTTCGTTCAAATTACCCCCACAGTCCAGCCCTTGCCACCCAAACGACCCCGTTTCGTGGGCATTAGATCAGGACCGTCGAGGTTTCTTGATCGGACGGTCCTGAAGCTGGGGTCACTTAATATATAAGTGTCCAAACGCGACCTACCCCCCCTCTCAGAACCCCGTCTCTCACCTCTCTCAAACCCTACAGACCAACCCAGCCGCCTTACTTCCCTCCGCCGGCTCCGCCGCCCGCCGCCCGCCGGAAACCGCCTACGGCGGCGGCCGGTGGCCAATCGCCACCAAACTTACACCAAATACTCCTCTCCTTCTCCTCTTCCAAATCCACACCCCTTTTTCCTCGAATCCCAGCCAAACCTCTCAAATCTTGAATCAAAGAGAGGCGGCATAACCCTAATTCCTCTGTTCAAGCCCAAATCAACACCAAATGACCACCATGACCTCCTCATCCCAGATACCTAACCTATTTCCCTCGAATCCCCCTCCAACGTCTCGAATCTAAAATCAAGAAAACCCTAAATGTCCAAAACTCCAAATGAGTCAGTGTTTGAAGATTTGAAGCCGAAATTAGCTTTATAAATGCGTTTTCGTTTGAAAACACATGTTTAATGCCTATTTCGGTCAAAATCAAAAGCTCGAGGGGTATTCTCAAGATTTTTCACCAATTTTAGGTACTGTTCAGCTTCTTTCTTTTTCTTGTATTTTTCTTTTCTTGTGTTTCATTTTCTTTATTTTTGTTCCGCCTTACATGTTCTTCTATTATATGTTCATTTTTATTTTCCTGTTTTTCTGTCGCATTAATTAGGTTAATGACAAAGTTAGTTTATATAGT
This sequence comes from Nicotiana attenuata, assembly GCF_001879085.1. Lineage (NCBI taxonomy): Eukaryota > Viridiplantae > Streptophyta > Magnoliopsida > Solanales > Solanaceae > Nicotiana > Nicotiana attenuata. Next base: position 57,496,188 of record NC_031990.1, on the reverse strand, counting down.
TTTAGGTTTTTATTGAATAAAATCAATTAGTTGATTTCCCCTTGGTTTAATTTTGGTTCCCTGTTCTCTTTTGTTGGGAATTTTGGTCAGTCTCCTAAATTGTGGATTTCGACTTGGTTGGATTAATTTCTGGAAATCAGAAGGCCCAGTAAAGAATTCATATGGGTCTATTCAGACCCATTGATTTGGGTCATTTGGCCCGGATCTCTGTTTGGTAGACTAGAGGTAAAAACAGGGCACTTTGGGGGTAGTATAGGTAATCTAGATAGGGGAATCTTTAGGGTAACTAACTTAGAAGCTTCTAGTAGGGGTCTTGTGTTAAATTTTATCATGACTTGATCCACAAGTCATAAATTTAGGACTAACTAGCAAGAAGAAAAGCTGAAAAAAGGACTGATTTGCAAAACAAAAATTCTTGGGGCTGCCCTAGTAACTTGCCTATAAAGGCATATGTTACCTGCAGCTCAAGAGAGAGATCAGAACCTAGAGATCCAAAAGCTGAAAATACAGAAAAATAAGAAGCTAAAAATCCTGCAAAAAGAAATAGAAGAGCTAAGAAAAATACAGAATCCAAAGAGCTGAAAAATCAAAAATACCAAGCGACTAAAATGGTGGAGAAAAGACTGTTCCATTGAAGAGTTGGTTGATCCTTGAAGATCTCATGTCTGAAATCATTTAGGGATAATCAATGTTTATGATGGCTTGATTTTGGTTGGTTTGCAAGGGTTTTTTGGTTCAATTTTGGGTCGCTTTTGATTGCTGAACATTGTTTGAGAATCCTGGTGGTTCGAACCTGCTTCAAAATTGATTTACTTTGGTTATTTCTGGGCAAACTCTGCTGCT
>NC_031990.1:57467845-57490345 GCF_001879085.1 Nicotiana attenuata | reverse complement strand
TCTTGCCTCCTGATCATGAGTTTAGAAGGATGAAAAATGCATTCAAAAAGAATAAAATGGAATATGATTTCCCACCTCCGATACTTTCAGGTGAGGAAATTTGGGAGAGGGTCCAGAACTTCAGTAAAGTTACTGAAGCTCCACCTTATAGATTCCCCGAATACGGTGTTACTCATAATTGGATGAAACAGAGTATATTTGGGAGTTGCCGTATTGGAAGGTTAATCTTCTCCGTCACAACCTTGATGTCATGCATATTGAGAAGAACTATTTTGACAATTTGTTCAACATAGTGATGGATGTTAAAGGTAAGACAAAGGATAACCCGAAGGCTAGAATGGACTTACAAGAATATTGCAGGCGGCTTGAATTATACTTGCAGACAGCAAACAATGGTAAGGTGTTCAAGCCCAAAGCAAGTTACACATTCACTTTGGAGGAAAGACGGCAAATTTGTGATTGGGTAATGAAATTGAAGATGCCTGAGGGTTATGCGTCGAATTTTGGGAAAAAAGTTGATATGGAGGTAGGGAAGTTGAGCCATTTGAAAAGTCATGACTGTCATGTTTTCATGGAGACCTTAGTGCCTATTGCATTTTGTGGTTTGCCTGAACGAATTTGGAAACCCATCACAGAGATTAGTTAGTTTTTCAAAGACTCGTGTTCTTCCACATTAAGGGAAGAAAACCTACTCCGGATGGATCAGAACATTCGTGTAACTTCTACTAAGATGGAAAAGATATTTCCATGTGGGTTTTTTGATGTGATGGAACACCTTCCAATCCACCTTGTACACGAGGCACGACTTGGAGGGCCTGTTCAATGCAGATGGATGTATCCATTTGAGAGGTAATATTTTAAGTTTGATGTAATTTTCTATTTTAATTTAAACAAATGTTCTTGGCTAACCTGAAATTATGTAGGACAATTGGCAAATGCAAACAATTTGTTAAGCTGAGGAATAGGATTGAAGGATCTATATGCGAAGCTTATCTTGCGAAGGAAACTGCTCATTTTTGTTCTTATTATTTTGAGAGTAATGTGCCATGTGCTAGGAATAGGCCCAACAGGCACACGGTCGACCTTAGGAATGATCCATTATATCCGCCTATGTCCATATTCAATCAACCAGGCTGATGTTCTAAGGATGTTAGAAAGAGAAGTTTGAGTGATATGGAGTACAAGTCAGCTACACTTCACGTGTTGCTAAATTGTCCCGAAGTTGTACCATATCTCAAGTAAGTATTGATTTAGTAGTTATCAAAATATAAAAATTACTGTGATTACATCTCAATGCAACTACTAAAAATATTTGATGTGTCACAGTCACTTTGTGGGTCAATATGGCCATGATGCTGTATATACGAGATTTGATACGTGGTTCAAATAATTTGTAAGTTTCTCCTTAAAATATTCTAACACTATGTAGGTAAACAATGTTTGGAAGTTATGCTAACTTATGAATTTTTTAACGATATGTAGGTAAATGATCCAAATAATGGTGTAAATCAATTTTTGAAAGATGTATCTTGGGGACCTTGGGTTGAGGTCACAACAATGTCTAAGTACATTGTGAATGGTTATAAGTTTCATACAGAGGATTGCTCTTAAAATAAAAATAGCAACAACAGTGGGGTGTGGGTTCAAGGTGGTGATGGGAACCAAGATGGAGATATTGATTATTATGGTGTGCTCAAAGAAAATAATAGAACTAGAATATACAGGTTGGCCATTTAAGAAATTGATACTCTTTAGATGCAAGTGGTTTGACCCACATCCAACAAGAGGTACAAAAGTACACAATCAATACAACATAATTGAGGTTAATCACACGAGGGAGTATGATCGCTATGATCCTTTAATAATTGCACATAATGTTAGGCAAGTGTATTATGCTCCTTATATTGCGGCGAAATAAGTCCGATTGGTGGGTTGTAATAAAAACTAAGCCTGTGGGTAGGGTAGAAGTCGAGAATGTGTTAGATGTTGTGTAATGACCCGACTGGTCGTTTTGCCTTTTAGAACCCCGTTCCCCTAAATAAAACCTTCCGTACTTGCTTTAGCTAATTTACGACTTGCGGGGACGGTTGGTTCGGGAGTTGGAAGAGTTTTGTGTGAAATATGTCTAATTGTTTCTTTAAGATTCCCTTAAAAGACAAAGTTTGACTTCGGTCAACTTTTTGAAAAAACGGACCCGGACTCGTGATTTGATGGTCCTAGGAGGTCCGTGGAAAAATATGGGACCTGGGCGTATGCCGGAATCGAATTCCGAGGTCCCTAGCCCGACTAATGAATTTTTATTGAAAATTGTTAAATTGAAATCCTAAGAGTTTTATAAAAAGGAAAAATGCTTGATCACATTGATATCGGGTCCGTATGTTGGTTCCGGAGCCCGGTACGGGTTCGATAAAATATTTTAGTCTTGTCTGTAAAAATTGGTGAGAAACGGGATTGATTTGACGTGATTCGGGCGTCCGGTTGAAAAGATAGGAATTTGGGTGTTCTTGAGGAATTCATGCATTTTGGGGTTAAATCCGTGGTTTTAGGTATTAATTAGGCGATTTGGTTGGTTGAGCAAGTTTGCACATTGTTGTAGGACTTGCGTGAGTGTTCGGAGCGGAGCCCCGAGGGCTCGGGTGAGATTCGGGCATGGTTGGAGGTAGGAAAAACATACCAGTTTTTTTGGTATTTTTGCCCCTGCTGCAGGTCTCGCAATTGCGAGAAGGCCATCGCAATTGCGAACTCGCAATTGCGAGAGGGGCATCGCATTTGCGAACTGGGACCGGCTGGGCAGTGGTCGCATTTGCGACCTTCTTCTTCGCAATTGCGAAACCAGGGTGTCCGCATTTGCGAGTCTTTCTTCGCATTTGCGAACCCTGGGTGTCCGCATTTGCGACCGCCTCCATCGCATTTGCGATCATGGCAGGAAAGGGGGGCTGTTCGCATTTGCGGTAGAATTGTGGCAATTGCGAGCCTGGTGTCGCAATTGCGCCATCAGAGGGTTGGGCATGGGTTTTAAAAACGGGACTTTGAGAATTTGTTTCATTTCTACACAACACTTGGGCGATTTGAGAGCTTCCAAATAGGGGATTTCAACATATCATTTTGAGGTAAGATATTTCCATTCATCCTTAGTTAAATACATGTATATTGGGTAGATTAAATACCAAAAATTTGGTAAAATCAAAGGGGTTAGAGCTAGACCTAGGGTTTTAATAAAACTATGATTTAACCACGAAATTTATTATGAAATGAACTAGAAATCATATATCATTGATCCTTAGGTAGTAGAGAACGACTTCCTTCGAAAATTTTCAGAATCCGGGCACGTGGGCCCGGGGTTGGAATTTAGGAAACTCATGTAAATAGTTGGGAAATGGCTTGAATAGCTAGAATTCGATCTTGTGAGCTTATATTAATTAGTTCTTACTTCATTTAACTAGTTTGAGATCGTTCGGCTCCGAATTCGAGGGCTTGGGCTTGTTCTTGATATTGGAAGTGCGCTTTGGAGCGAGGTGAGTCTCCTTTCTAACCTTGTAAGAGAAAATTGTCCCCATAGGTGAGTTAATTGGTTATGTGCTCCTATTTGTGGGGGCCTACGTACGCACAAGGTGACGAGAGTCCGTGCGTAGCTACTATTATGCTATTGTCCGGGTAGTCTAGGATCCAAAAGCATGCTAAACGTGGATTAATCGTAAACAATTGACAGCTTGGATTGCTTCAATCACATTGAATTAGTAAATGAACTTCTAAAAGGATTAAACTCCATTTTTCTTAAATTGTTAAAAGAGCATTGGCTTTTATTTGGATAAATGTTCCCCGATAAATCCATAATTGACTGTTTGAGCATGTATTCCTATGTGTACCTGTGTCGCACGTATGATTCGCGAGCAGGGTATTTGTTTACTTTATGTTGACCGCGTTGCAGGATAGTTCACGAGCGGGGTAATAGATGCATCTATGGTTCGCATCGTTCGACCCTCGGTAGTGCACAATTTACGTTTCTGTTGGAGCGGGTCGTCGACCTTGGCATGATTTGTGCATGATATATATATATATATATATATATATATATATATATATATATATATATATATATATATATATATATTGTCGCCTGAAAATTTTAAATGTTGATATTGCTTTTCATGGCTTGATATAAATTGATAAGATAATGAAAAGTAAACCTTGAAAATCCTTTATTATTTGTTAAAGGTGTTTACCTGTTTTCCGGCTGTGTGAGTTAGAACTGCAATATAAATCCATGATTTCCTCACATTTTTTGTATATTATTATTTGACCTCTAGCAAGTGTTGAAGTCGACCTCTCGTCTCTACTTCTTCGAGATTAGACGGGATACTCATTGAGTACACGTTGTTTTCGTACTCATACTACACTTCTGTGCATTTTTGTTGCACAGGTATATGTAAGCTCTAGTGGCCTACTGGGCGTAGCAGCACGGATGATTTGGGGATTAGGTGAGTTGCATTACTCGAGGCGTCCCGCAGCTAGTATAGTCCCTTCCAGTATATTGTATTTACTTTCTGTCCACTGAATTCCGGACGGATGTTGTATTGTAATATCTCTTAGAAATTGCTCATGCACTTGTGACACCGGATTCTGGGATGGTCTTGAAATATTTTGTATTAATTGCTCATTATTTGATTTGAATTGAAGCAGTTGTCTCTTTACTTATGAAATTGGAAGGAAAATCTGGGTTTTCAAAATTGTCTAAATTGGAATCTAATTAAGTATTTTAGTTGGCTTGCCTGACAGCAGTGTCCGGCGCCATCACGACCTTTAGTGGATTTTGGGTCGTGACAACATGGTATCAGAGCACTAGGTTCCTAGGGTCTCACGAGTCATGAGCAAGTCTAGTAGAGTCTCGCGAATCGGTACGGAGACGTCTGTACTTATCCTCGGGAGGCTGAAGGACTGTTAGGAGTACTTCCCTTCTTGATTCCTTATCGTGCGATTTGGTTCCTCGAGGCTTATGCCCTTGTTTCCTTTCTACTTAATCTTACGCGATGCGAACTGCTTGTTATAAATCGAAAATTGAAGAACTGTAATGGTACTACAAATGTGATACGGGATGTTTCTCCCGGTATAGCTGATAGGATTATTATCGTTGCTTTATGGAAGAATATTTTATTGTTTCAGCCCAGTAGCGGTACTTGTGAGGGCTCTGAGGCTAGGCACAAGGTTCCATGATGCTTATGAATTATTGTTCCGCATTATTGATATGATGGTACGACATTTGCCTACGTGTCAGGACAGTGAATGACTTGATGGGAAGTTCACTCAGTGCATGATTTAGAGATTTGATATATTATTCCCGGCGGGGAAGAGGCAATCGGGCTGAGAGTGTTCATGTTTGGGTTGATGGGGTCACATGACTTGGTATTTGTGAGCATGGTGGAGTTTTTTTTCTTCTATGATGAGGTGTCATTGTCCTTATTAAACGTACTAAGCTCGCCGGTGTTATGACCTTCTACAATTTGCCTTTGGGGCAAGCTATTGTTAAATAGTATTGAAAATGCGGCCGTCAGATATCACAGGGTGCGGTGGCTCAGGATTGAATTGGTGTTTCTAATGTCGACGGCTCGAGAAAGATGATCTTCAGAAAGGTTTAAAATTAGTAGCGATGGTTGGTACAAGTGCTATGAAGATAGATTTTATTGAGGCAACAACTGAGCAGCAAAGGATGAGAAAGACATGTGGGAAGTGACAGGCGGTGGCTAAAAATTCTAAAAGGCCGAGTATAAGAGGCCAAGGGTCGAGTAGTCGATTAAGGGGATGAGTTCCGCCAAAGTGGGAGAGTGGTGGAGTTGCATATGGGCTTGCAGTGGGATGACCACGTACCATAAGGAGAGTTTGGAGTGATTTGAGAGTATTAGTGATTGGTGATTGGGGTCTACGAATTTAATTTGAAGTATGGGCTATTATGCGGCAGGAGAATTGATATAACGGGAAGGAGCTGCTGGGAAAGAAGGAGGATACAACATAACTTTGAATTGGAAGAATGTTGTCGCACGTTTAATTGATGTCCACGAGGGGTGGACTTGTGCAGCTGGAGAGTGAGCTCGGACTCAGGATGGGCTATTAATGTCGTGGTGATTATACCCCGTGCAGCAGCGTTAGATGATGCCGGGGAGTGATTTCTACAGGTGGGTTTTCCCTATGAGCAGTGTAGCGGTCGCGTGGTTGGCAAGGCTTCTGCAAAGGATTCTATTGGTTATATAGCAAGGGGATCGGTTGTGCGAAGGTTGTTGATGATTCAGAGTATAAAAAGGGGGGGTTTCTACAGTAAGATATCGAGAATTTTGGCGGTTGATTGCGCAAGGGTATGTCAATAAGAGATTAAGAATCCTGGTGAGCTCCAGAGATGTGTAATAGTGGCTTCAAGCTAAGTGGGAGAGTCCCACCATCTATGATTGGGCTGCTTAGTTAACTACTTGCGAAGTTTCTGGTTATTAGCATATTGATGGGTTACTTCAGCTACGGGAAAGAACATAAGTGGCAATTTGAGCAAAGGAATTATTAAAGGTGTGCTATTGTTGGCCTTATTGGCCCATGTTCGGACTTGGGGAAGGATTCAGGATTGTGCTTTGTATAGATGCGGGTTCCAAGGGAAGTGATTCTGCCAGGTGCTTCACCAAGAGGGTATTCATGTGATAGAAGATTCATGGAGTTTATTGTATTCGGGGCCAAGTCAGAGCGGGTGGCTCTCAACAACGGTCCTAGTGAATTCAAAGAATAAGGTTTGATGCCTAACGATTTCTAGCCTATAGGTACGGTTAAGAATCAAGCTTGATGGAAGCCTATGAGAAGGGGCACAGAATGTCAATGATGTTTTGACTTGCGATGTAGCAATGGGGAGGTACAAAATTCTTTATGGGACTTGAGATAGCGTTGTCTCGTAATTCAGGGTCACTCGGGATGAGTGCGGATGTAGTGCGTTAAGTGTTGAATGGAGTTATCATTGTTCCGATGGCAATTAAGGATAAATTAGAAGAAGAGGGATTGGTTAGACATAGTCGGTATGGCGTGTTAGCTAGTAGTGATCAGTTCTTTTAGCATGATCAAGTTATGCAAATGAATTGTGACGGCGCGTGCGAGGCTTGTCGGCCGCCGTAGTTGGTGGTATTCAGAAAGTATTCTACTGTTGTGACCTGACACGTGGAGGTGGGGCCCAAAAGGGCTATGGTGGCTTAGACCACTACTTAGAGATTTTCATGTTCTACGGTTATGAGAATTCACCTGTGTGTGCTATGGTTCTCCTGAAGTGAGTTAAGTGAAAAACTTTTATATGACGAAGTGTTAGCCTGATAGTGGTTCCGAAGCTAGGATGAAAAGCGTGCTCTATCGTATGTTGGCGTGTTAGGTGCAGTGAGTGGTATTGAATCTGAAGTAAAGATCAAGGTAACAGCTTGGTGTGGACAAGGATGTCACAAGCTCGAATGAGCAGAAAAGGATTTTCGGTGTTTAAGGTAAGTTGGTATTATCTTCAGCGTCACCTGAGATCGGTGTTTTGTTAAAAAGGCTTTGTATCCGGGTTAATGATTCTTGATCGCTTATCAGCGTTAGTGCGATCGATGGTTTGGAGGTACGACCCAGTTATTTGTTATGGTAGGTTGTGGGAGTGTGTCCCACAGGAAGATTGTATAAGTGTGGCAGGTAGTCACTTGATTGATTAAAGACTTAAACCAAGTATGAAGGTTGTGATAATATCGTTGATTTGAGAATATAAGCCTGGAGGGCACTCAGTCTATTGAGTTGTGGAGTGCGAATGATTTCTCTGACTATGGTGGATGTTCTTATGTGTTATGAGCGGAAGGGGAGTTATTATGGGCCTTGAAAGGTAATTAGCCTAATTCAGTACGATCAGAATCGGCTAGAGGTCGATGGATGGATTTAAATGTAAATGTGGGCTCTATATCAGGCCAGATGTGTTCATTTCAACACAACACTCCTTAATGGAAGAGTAGTCGGGGTGTTATTTTGTCATCAGCTATTTCAGGTAATGATGTATTGCGCCGTGCGAGTTGTGAGACGGCTTGGTGAATTCCTTGTGCGTTGAGGCTCCACGTAGAGATGATATTATATGAGCAGGATGGCTTTTAAGACTTCAGATCGTATATCTCACCTCAGTTGTGCTTGATTTTTCTGGCTTCTGGCGCTATATGTCTCCCCAGGGATGGAATTATGCACTTAGTGTGCTTGTGACCGATATTCGGTATATTATTGAAATGAGCAATCTAGCTCGGTGCGTATCTCCTTATGCGAGTTTTGTGGGTGGATCGGGTGGCACGCCGCCATGGTTATGTTGTCCAGGTCGGGTTGCGCGCCGCAACAGTGTGAAGCTGAGTACAATTCCCCGTACCTATTTTTATGTGTTTTGTTTCCTATTTTATGAGGAAAGCTTATATTAGCCGTGTGCCCGCGTTGCATGTATGATTCGCGAGCGGTGTAGTTGAACTTCCTTCTCAAAGTTTGCTTTCCTTTATATCGCGTTCGATATGGCAGCATATTGGCACACTGTAGCATCATATGAGACCTTTGGTCATGTCGGGGTGGCTTATTTCCTGAACAGTTCGTACTGGGTGAGACGAGATTGTTGGATTTAGGATCAGTGCAATCTGATTACGTGAAATATATTAAGGAGCAAAGATCATTATTTGATTCAGAATGAGGTAATGTTTCTTATCAGAAGTATTGACTCAATGATTGGTTGGCTCGGCAGTCGATTATGAATTTTTGCACATCTCTTCCGTTGTGGCGGCATTGTAAGAGTTAGAGTAAGACCTGTGTATGTTGGAAACAGGTCGGGCATAGAATTCTGGATGTTGGAATTGGGCTCTAAGGCTTATTTGCTTGAATAAAAGAGAATATCTTCAGAATTGATCGAGCTGATGTGCTCAACTGAGTTGTGGTAGTACGGGAAGGTGCATGAGAAGTTAAACGGTGATTTCAGACTACTTCAGTATAGTTCTCAGCACGTTCGAGGACGAACGTATGTTTAAGTGGGAGAGAATGTAATGACCCGACTGGTCGTTTTGCCTTTTAGAACCCCGTTCCCTTTAATAAAACCTTCCATACTTGCTTTAGCTAATTTATGACTTGCGAGGACGGTTTGTTCGAGAGTTGGAAGAGTTTTGTGTGAAATATGTCTAACTGTTTCTTTAAGATTCCCTTAAAAGACCAAGTTTGACTTCGGTCAACTTTTTGGAAAAACGGACCCGGACTCGTGATTTGACGGTCCCGGGTGGTCCGTGGAAAAATATGGGACCTGGGCGTATGCCTGGAATCGAATTCCGAGGTCCCTAGCCCGAGTAATGAATTTTTATTGAAAATTGTTAAATTGAAATCCTAAGAGTTTAATAAAAAGGAAAAATGCTTGATCACATTGATATCGGGCCCGTATGTTGGTTCCGGAGCCAGGTACGTTTGGGGGTTATAATTTCAACGTGAGCACTTCTGAACTCGTGGCTATTTTAAGAAGCATGGGAGATAAGGTACGGTGGCCCAAGGAAATGAGATCAAATCCAAACAGACGAAACCCTGATCATTGGTGCAAATTTCATAATGATCACGGGCATAAAACAACATATTGCAGGTTTTTACAGGGTGAAGTTGATCATTTGTTAAAACAAGGATATCTCACTGAGTTATTCAGTGAGAAAGGTAAACAGGCATACATGAAGAACATGTAGGAGCCTCCAAAACCACCTTCTCCCAAAAGAACTGTCAACATTATAAGTGGGGGTGAAGATATCAATGGTATATCATATACTGTTGCTAACAAAATTTCCAAAGTAACAATTACCCAAGGAAAACGGGTGTTGCATGTTTTAGAAGAAGACAACATTACATTCAGTGATGCAGATGCAGATGGCGTGTTAACCCCTCATAACGATGCACTGGTAGTATCTTTAATTGTATACGATACTAATGTAAAACGAGTTTTGATTGATTCGGGTAGTTCCGTAAACATTATTCTATTAAGAGTATTACGTGAGATGCAAGCTGAAGAAAAAGTAATACCAAAGGCACATACTCTATCTGGGATTGATAATTCCAGCGTCATTACGAAAGGAGAGGTAACGCTCACCACATTTGCTGAATGAGTCGTCAAAGATACAAAGTTCCTGGTAGTAGACATGGAGATGGCTTACAATATGATTCTTAGGAGACCATGGATCCACGAAATGGACGTTGTTCCTTCAACCTTGCGTCAAGTCATTAAATTTCCAGCGCCATGGGGAATATGTCAAATCAGGGGAGATCAACAAACATCTAGGAACATCAACTCCGTGGCAGATTCAAGTACGAAGGGTGAAGGAAAATAGCAATTACAAAATTCAGTTGAGGATAACATAGCGTCAACCTCAACTGAACAAGAACAAACAGATGTAGATTCAAGGCCCGATTCCATTCAAGAACCAGAGGAAAATGAAAACATCAAAACGACGATTGAAGAGCTGGAGGCTGTGGTTTTGTTTATACACTGGCCAGAGAGAAAAGTGTATATAGGAGCCAATCTTAGCCCGGAGATGAAGCGTAAGTTAATTGAATTTTTAAAAGCTAACGCAGACTGTTTTGCTTGGTCCCATACTAATATGACAGGGATACCACCAGAGGTGATGACTCATAAACTAAATGAAGATCCCTCATATCCTCCAGTCAAGCAAAAGAAAAGAAAGCAAGGAACTTTCAAGAATCAGGTGATTCAAGAAGAAGTCCAAAAATATCTAAAAATTGGCTCTATTCGTGAGGTAAAGTATCCTAACTGGTTAGCCAACACTGTTGTAGTTCCAAAGAAGAACGGTAAGTGGCGAGTTTGCGTAGATTACACAGATCTTAATAAAGCCTGCCCTAAAGATTCTTTACCACTGCCACACATAGATCAATTGATTGATGAAACTGCAGGTCATGAACTATTAATTTTTTTAGATGCGTATTCAGGGTATAATCAGATTAAAATGGATCCAGGAGATGAAGAAAAAACTTCCTTCATAACAGACAGGGGGACTTACTGTTATAAAGTAATGCCCTTTGGTCTAAAGAATGCAGGCGCAACGTATCAGAGGTTAGTTACCAAAATGTTCCAAGAGCATTTAGGTAAGACTATGGAGGAATACACAGATGACATGCTTGTTAAAACTCAATATTCAAAAGATCATATATCGCATTTGTCTGAAATATTTAAGATTTTGCGAAAATTTAATATGAAGTTAAACCCCGAAAAATGTGCATTTGGTGTTTCGTCAGGTAAATTCTTGGGTTTTCTTATTTCTAACCGTGGTATTGAGGTGAATCCTGCATAGATTAAGGCTATTGAGGAAATCCCTGATATACTTTCGAGCAAGAAAGAAGTTCAAAGATTAACAGGGAGGATTGCAGCCTTAGGAAGATTCATTTCTAAATCATCAGAGAAATGTTTTAAATTCTTCTCAGCCCTTAAAAAGCAGGATCATTTCGAATGGAGTGAGGAATGTCAACACGCACTCAGGGATTTGAAAGCATACTTATCAAATCCACCTTTGCTAGCAAAACCAAAGGTTGGGGAAAGACTGCTCATTTACCTTACTGTTTCAGAAGTAGCGGTAAGTGCTGTTTTGGTTCGAGAAGAACAAGGTAAACAGTCCCCTATCTATTATGTTAGTAAATCTCTGTTAGATGCGGAAACGCGGTATCCTCAATTAGAAAAGCTTGCACTTGCATTAATCATGGCATCTAGGAAATCAAGACCTTACTTCCAGTGTCATCCAATTGCTGTAGTAACTGCCTACCCTTTACGTAATATATTACATAAGCATGAGTTATCAGGTAGGTTGGCCAAATGGGCTATAGATTTAAGTGAATATGAAATCACATACCAACCTAGAACTGCTATAAAATCACAGGTGTTAGCTGATTTCGTGGCTAATTTTAGTTAGGGGATGCAATTAGAAGCACAAAAAGAATTACAGGTTCTTAATGGAGCTAATCCAGGAACTTGGACTTTATTCGCCGATGGTTCATCTAATATAAAAGGAGCAGGTTTAGGGATTATTTGGTACCACCTACGGGTGAAACCATAAGGCAAGATATTAAATGTCATTCTATAACTAACAATGAGGCAGAGTATGAGGCTGTGATTGCAGATTTAGAATTGGCACGAGAACTTGGCATAAATCAGATTATAATCAAGAGCGATTCACAACTCGTGGTTAATCAAATGCTGGGGACTTATACAGCCAGGAAAGCAAGGATGCAGCAATATTTAGAAAAGGTGCAGGAGTTAATAAAGCATTTTCAAACCTGGAAAGCTGTACAAATACCAAGGGATGAAAATCTTGAAGCAGACGCTTTAGCTAATCTCGCATCTGCGGCTGACGTGGCAAGCGATGCAGACGCTTCGGTTATTCACTTATTTCATTCAGCTCCCGACCCTGATAAAAATAAGGTAAATTTTAATAATTTAACGTGGGATTGGAGGAACGAGATTGTTGCTTTTTTGCAGTATGGAACCGTCCCTGATGACAAGAAAAAAGCCCATGCACTTCGAAAAAAGGCTGCTCGCTACTGTTTAAATCAAGGCAACCTATATCGTAAAATGTTCCGTGGCCCCTTAGTTAGATGCCTCGGACCTTCTCAAACAGAGTACGTAATGAGGGAAATACACGGGGGGGCATTGCGGAAATCACGCCGGAGGAAGATCATTGGTAAGAACCTTAATCAGGGCAGGTTACTACTGGCCAAAAATGGAGGAAGAAGCGGAAAGTTTCGTGGCCAAATGTGATAAATGTCAAAGGTACGGTAACAACATGCATAGACCTGCAGAATTATCACATCCGGTCATCGCACCATGGCCATTCATGAAATGGGGAATGGATATCGTGGGTCCATTACCACAAGCAAAAGGACAGGTAAAATTTCTGCTTGTACTAACTGATTATTTTACTAAATGGGTAGAGGCAGGAGCCTTCAAACAGGTACGAGAAAAGGAAGTCAAAGATTTTATTTGGCGAAACATCATATGCCGATTTGGCGTACCGAAGGAGATCGTATATGATAATGGTCCTCAGTTTATAGGAGCTCAAATCACAGAATTTTTTCAAAGTTGGCAAATTTAAAGGATTACGTCCACACCTTATCATCCGGTAGGTAATGGGCAAGCAGAGTCAACAAACAAGGTTATTATCAATAATTTAAAGAAGCATTTGGAAGAATCAAAAGGAAATTGGCCAGAGGTGCTACCTGGTGTTTTATGGGCGTATCGCACAACAACAAAAACAAGCACAGGGGAAACACCATTTTCATTGGTTTACGGAGCTGAGGCTTTAATTCCAGTGGAGATAGGAGAACCAAGCACACGATTCACACAAGCGACACAAGAATCTAATGATGAGGAGATGCGGGTCAATCTAGATTTACTTGAAGGAAGGAGAGAAGCTGCATTAATAAGAATGGCAGCACAAAAACAAGTCATAGAACGATATTACAACAGGAAAGCACGCCTCAGATTCTTTAAAGTTGGGGACTTCGTACTTAAAAAGGTTTTCCAATCTACAAAGGCAGCCAACGCGGGTAAACTAAGTCCAACTTGGGAAGGACGCTATAGAGTTCGTGATATTGCAGGAAAGGGAGCATATGAATTGGAGACAATGGATGGCAAAGTACTACCTTCACATTGGAATGTTGTTCATTTGAAGAGATATTACTTCTAAGGAATACCCACGATTAGGTATCACCATTTTGCATTTAACTTTTTAAATTGTTAAAATTTTATTAACGATTTTAGATGCTAGGCAAAAATAAAAACTAACCCGTACTAAATGATGAGTCACGGCCTGTAAGGCACCCGGAATAAACTAAAATTCCTGGCCCTAGGGTTATAATTATTCTGATAGAAATATAAACGGGTTAGGCAGTCTTCATCTAAAATCGCACCTCTGAGTCCCGTATGTTCTTCCTTTTCAGGAAAAGGACCAAAAGAGAGAAACAATCAAGTGCTCGAGGCTTCATACTTCAACACTCAAACACTTGGGGGACTACATAATATACACGAGTATGTATAAAGATGGCAAAGAAGATTGAACAGAAATCAAGCCTGAAAAAGTCAAGTGCAGAGTAAAAGTCATGAGCCAAGGCTAAAGAAAAAACTTACTGTAGTTAGGGTAAAAGCTATATACTAAAGCAGGTTATAAAGACAAACCTTGTGTTTATTGTTCTGAAACGCGTTATAAAGAAAAACCTCGTATTTATTATTTTTTCTTAAAAATCTGCTACAAGAAAAACAGTTACGAGAAAGTTATAGATGTAATTCAAATACATGTAAAGCATTATTCAAAACTGGACAAAGTTCAAAAATACAAAACTTGTCAATGTTATTTCAAAAGAAACATGTGTGTTCCTATTTCTTTTATCGTATGATAACACCATTATGAAGTTGAGACGTCTTCTTCATTAAGTGTCGAAATATAAAAGGGCCCTCTTTTATAAAACTCATGTTTAAATTATTTAGTCATGAGATTGACAGAAGCATTTTCGAAAAAACAAAAATGCAAACTATTCTATAAGTCCTTAAGAATAAAGGCAAGAATAGAATAAACAGAAGTTTAAGATAATAACATAAAAAAACTTCTTAAATACTTAAGACTAAGTACGAACTTAGTCATAAAACTATGAAATAGTTTATACAGATTGCCCCATAAAAGACTTGGGGACTTGTGTTCCAAAACTAACCCTCAAATGAAGTAAAGGGTTTGATTACAATTTCCTGAAATAAACCCTCAAATGAAGCCAAGGTTTCTAACACAGCTTTCCAAAGCGGTGCCTCCAAAAAAAAGAAGGAATTCAAGACAATGTAAATTTTTCACTAAGAAGATGTGGAAACTGAAGAAGATGCATCAACGGCAACAGGCTCAACTTGGACAGGAGCATCAACGGTTGCGGGTTGATCTTGATTCACAACAGTCAAATCAACTTGAGCAAGAGCATCAGCAGATGCGGTTTCAACTTGGCTTGCACCAGTAGGTTCGATTGGGCTAGAAGAAGGTGCAATACCCGTATGAGCTTCGACCACGGGAGCTTCAATCACGGGAGAAGGAAAGTCTTGTGTTTGCTGAGCTTGTTCAATGGTCTCATTAACCTTAGCTAATTCTGACTCCAAGTCAAAGTTTTCTTGACCAGCTTCAATTAGGGTATCACGACGCGAATTCAAAAAAGCCCAACTTACCTCAACATCAAATTTTTCTTCAAGGACTTCATAATCCTTTTCCCAAGCAGCCACCTCATTCTTGAGCTCCTCATTTTCGGTCAAGGCGGAGTTATAAGAAGCTTGAAGAGAAACATGAGAGCTCTCTAAAGCGCGTACCTTATCAGCAGAGACTCGAAGCTCTTCTTGTGCTCGAGTTAAGTTTTGATTCAGAAGAGCCTTCAACGCCCTGTTCTCTTCGCTAGCCTTAGATAGTTGTTCTGAAAAGGAGGATTCAAGGCATTCTTTTTCTTTTTTTGCTTGGTTCAAGGAAGCCTTGGTAACCGCTAGCTCCGAAGTTAATACTCGCACTTGCTGCTCTAAGGTACTCTTGCTCTCTTATAAATCCTCTATGTCTATTTGAGCACTGTCAAATTTTTCCTTCCGATTGACAGCTTCCAACTGAGAATGGCCTAAGAAAAAAGGAAGGGAAATAAGAATCTCGAAGATAGAAATTTTTACAAAGAAAAGAAGAGAAAGAAAGGAAATACCTTCAAAGTGGCATGCACTATGTCAATCATTAAAGTCAGGCTGCTATGGCTCTCCAGTTTTGCTTTCTCGATTGGGCCAATTAAAGGCTCGAGCCAAACGTCAGCTTGACCTGAGTTCCATAAGAGGGTGCTATCAGCAGGAACTTCAATAGTTACGCTCCTATTAGCAGTATTTCTACTCGAAGAACCCACCTCCGTATTGTGAACGATAGGTGGGGGAATTGTCAAAGGAGGAGCGGTGGAAGGAGTAAAAACAGTAGAGGGAGGAACAAAAACAGTTGAGGCAGGTAAGGAGAGAATCACAGGCGCGGGAGTAGAAAAGGAAGATAAGGGAAGTTCAGCTAAAACAGGCCCTAAATTTCCACTACTAAAACCACTGATAAAAAGTTGATCAATAGACTCACGAGTATCGTGAAGAGTGACGTCATCATCAGGAATAGCAATTGGGTATCAACAGGCTCGGGAAGAGGGTAAACGGGGTGAAACTTTAGCTTCGTCATGTGAGACGATACGTCTTCTAGCTCGTGGTCTCGTCACCAGGGAGCCTCCTTCATCTTCTTCTTCTGAGTCTTCTTCCTCAGAAGCTTTTCTTTTTGAAGAAGAAGAACCCAAGACTTTTTCTCGGGCTGAAGAGGTACGAGTACCCAAAGAGTCACGAGAGGCCGCAACTGCCTCAGCAGTAACCCCTCGAATAGCAAATCCTGATAAAAAGAAGGATAAAAGTTAGAACAATAAAAAAAGTATTTATATAAATAGAAACTCTTACCGTGAGTTTTTACTTTCCAACCGTAACGGTTGGAAAGGTTTTTCCATGACCTACCCTCCATTGGAGCGGCCCTCAACAATTTTTGTACCCAACCACAAAAGTTGGGCACATTCTCCACAACACCCATGGTTGCTGAGAAAAGAAAAGAAGCGACATTAGAGAAATTAATAAGCTTGAAAGGAAATGACACGAGAAAGATATAACACTTACGTGCAAAGTTCCACTTCTTAGGGAAGGGAACGTTATCTTCACCCACTAAACCAGCAGTGGGGGCAGCAATAAACCGAGCATACCAGCCACGGTGTTTATCATCTTCAGGGCTTACTAAAACCCTCTTACTCCTGGCTGCTAGGGTAAAAACACCATTACGGAAAAGCCTAGGGGAGTAGAGGTGAATTAGATGGGGGAAAGTAAAGCCAACATCTGCCAAGTTGGCGAGATGCCTCAAGCAGGCGACAGCCCTCCAAACAATTGGACCTATTTGACCCAAACAAACGTTGAAAAAACGGAAAAAATCTAGAATGACCGGGTCAATGGATGGTTTAAACCCTAGAGTGAAAGGGTATGTATAAACAAAGGAGAATCCAATCATGTAGGAAGTGATCCTCTGATTTGGATTAGGAATGATAATGGAAAAATCATCACTCCAGTGACAGTCCTTACGAACTATAGGAGCTAGAATTTCTGTAATTTGAGTAGGGAAAGCATCGGCACGATCTAAAATGGCAACCTGGTTCCTAAGAGATTCCCTATCATGATGAAAATATAGCTCTGCTGGGACTATCTCTTCAACTAAAGGCTCACGTAAAGGTTCAGAGGGTTCTTTGTTCCTAGAAGAAGACCTTTGAGAAAAGGAACCTCTAGTTCTAGAAGAAGGACCAGAACTAGAAGAAGGCGTGGATGTGCTACCACCGCGAGCAGACCCTAAGCTACGAAGTCTACCACCTCTTCTATGCCTAATGGGGGCATTGGAGAGGTTATCTAAAATAGGAGTTCTCCTAGGGTTAGGGTTTGATGAAGTCATGGAGAAGAAGATTGAAGTGAAGAAGAAGTGAATAGAGATTTGAAGAATTGAAGTGTTCAATACGCTTTATGTGGTAAAAGACAGGAAAAAAAGTTATATTTATACTGATGGATAGCCGGCAAAAGGAAAAAGTACAATGATGGAAGGACCATAATAATGATAACTGACACTTCGTGAACAGGGAAGCTGAAAAGAAAGCCTAAGAAAGTGCTGCAAAACTGTAGAGCTAATAAGAGGATGACACGTGTAAAAACGCATTAAATGGAAGTGACAATTGAAGCGTCAATTTTGTCAGAGCATTAATGGTGACAAAAATTCTCTTTCAGTGAAATCCACTTCCCAATTATTCATCTGATGAATAAATGGAAAGTGGGGGGACTATCTGTATTGGAAAAAATTATATTTATATATAAAGGTGACGTGTCAAGACACGTGGATTGGTCAAATAGTCAAAGAATTGCAATTAGCCAAGAGTCATGAGGTGCAACAGGAGCGAGCAAAGAAAGTGGAAGAGGCACGGGCAATCAGACAAATAACTCGGTGCCCGTACCTATTTAAGTCATTTATATTCGAGAATCCGAAGGAATGAATCTGACAATGGAAAAGAGTACGGGTACGGCATTTTATGGGTATTAAATGCTGAATACGTTAGAGAATATGTTTTAAATGTAATGATTGTGTAACGTAACATTCAATGTCTTTAATTACTCATAACGGCCTCATTATAAGGAAAACGTATATTTCCAAAGGAATCTATAAAAGGGAGATGTATGATCAGTTGTAAGGACACGAAATACTATTGGAATAGACAGTGATTTATTTGTTTCTCTTGACTATCATCTTGCTATCCAGAATTACTTTTTTTGATTCATTTTCTTGATTATCAGTAACCCGAGTTCTTCTAAATTCTAGCTTCGACTAAAATTCCATTTTTTGGTTAAACACACACCATAACTTTCTTTCGCCTAGTTGAATTCTACTATTCTCCTTATCCAGCTCAGCTATATCATGTGTGTCTGACGATTGTGAGGGGATATTTTGGCACAATTAATTAATAGTAACTAGGTTACAACCAAGTATTCTATTAACCCTTTGAGCAATAGATTATTTTAATCTAACTTCAACACTCCCTTTTACATTAGGAATAACACTTGTACCCTCTTTAGTTGTCTCAATCCTAGGTGAAGTATGTTTAACAGCAGCTGCCGCAAGATTCAATTTTCCAGCACCCTTAGGATTAGGTTTAGGGCTTCGATGAGAAGTAGTTTTCTCCATCAATGCCAGTTGGTTGTTATCTTCCTTTCCACCTTCCCCCACCTCTAAAGTTGCAATTTGAACATGCTGAGCTGCACCTTTATCAAATGGAATAATTTCTTTTCCAGTTTTAGCTTGAATTTCATCTTGCTTGCCACCAATTTTCACATGATTATCTTTAACTTCTTTCCATTGTTTACTTACATTGCTAACCACCTTTCCACTTGAAAGGATCATCAAAGGAAACTTATTTTTTCCTTTGTCTCTTACTTTGTCATTACCAGCCTGCATATCTTTGTCTATATCTTCCATCAATTCAGGATGTAGCTAGCCTCCAACATTTTTTCTCCTTTTGACCTTGCAACCTACACTCTTTTCAATATTTAGGGATATAATCGTATTTAATCTTAGCCCATTCTCTCCTTGTCTCTCGCGTAGTTTCATTCACAATGTCCATACGTACACCTTTAGGCAAATCTGCTAGTAGGTCCACTTGAACCTTTACCCTAGCACAAGTTGGCTTTGTTTTGTTGATAGTTGCCATATCCAAGTGCACTAGATTTCCAACAGCTGAAGCTAAGGAAAATAAATATTCCTTTACAAAATAAGTAGGAAAAAAATTTGGGAACGAAATCCATGCCATGACCAATGATGTCTCCTCATTGATTAAACTTTGTATCATAAATCAATGGCCTCATTTGGTATTGATAACCATCCTTTGCCTTTGTATAATAAGAACCCTTTGATGTTAAGTTAACAAAGTCTTCTTACAAAGTTAACCTAATCAATACATGCTTATATATAAATAATCCAACGTTACATTCTCCTTTAATCCCACATTGTGATGGAATTAACCTACGTAACTCCTGAAGATCAGGCTAACCATAAGAAAACTTACCAACTACTGCATATTGGAGGCCTTCAATGATATTCATTCGATTTTCTGATTCTGTCCATTTGATGAGAGGCTCACCATGTAAAAATTGAACAGGTTTAATGAGGACTGGTGCGACAGTCGTTGAAGTAGGATTTTACGTGCATGGGGGTATTTAATGCAACGGGCTTCAATAAGTTTGAGAAGTCTAGAGGATGAGATATGTTTGGATTATGGTTAGGTGATGATGTAGTAGTTTGAGGAGGCAGACCAACCATGAAAGAGGGCTGGCAGTCGGCCAGATTGCCCATCAGAGTGGCTCACCGGAAAATTGCTTGAAAATCTCCCAAAATCGCTAGAGCTACCTTAACGTTTATTTTAAACCAGAGTTACCATATCTTTTTCAATCCTAGTAGAGACATAAAACAAAGAGATCCCATGTCCCACTACTAAAAATTCGGGTTTTAGCGACCACAAAAAGCGACCAAAGTTGGTCGCTTATTGGCCAAAAAGCGACCAAAAAGCGACCAAACAGGCCTGGTCGATATTAAGCTGGTCCCTTTACATTAGGGACCAAAGTTGGTCGCTAATTAGCGACCAACTTTGGTCTCTCAGGTAAAAGTACCCAATTTTCCGGGTAAAGAGAATAGCGACTAACTTTGGTCGCTATAATATTTTAATATTATAATTTTGGCGACTAAAGTTGGTCTCTTTCTGTAAATTACGTTTTTTTTATTTATTATTAATCATAAAGTAGCGACCAACTTTGGTCTGTAAAGAAAATATTATATTTTAAAATCTGGAAAATAGAGACCAAAGTTGGTCGCTTTACTATTAATTTATTTGATTTTTTTTAAAAATAATCGACCAAAGTTGGTCGCTAACTTCAAGAATTAATTTTTTTTTTAGTAATATGCAACCAACTTTTGTCGCTATATTTCCAGAAATTGTTATTTTTTAAATGGTATGGCGACCAAAGTTGGTCGCTTTTTGTGAAATCTGGGTTAAATACGACCAACCTTGGTCGCTATTTCCCAGAAAATTGTTTTTTTAATTGAAAAGCGACAATGGCGACCAGAGTTGGTCTTTCTTGGTATATTGTTGCCTGGAACTGCCCGTTTTGGCAGCTACACCACCTGCCAGCTTACCAAAATTCCTAAACAGGCATTTTATGCCAACAACAACAACAACAATAAAAAGCAACAACAACAACAACAACAACAACACAACAACAACATTATAACCAACAAAGTATAAAGTTCAGTAGAACTTTATACTTTAAGCTAACCAAACTAATAAGTTAACTGTTATTACAAAACCATTCGAAAACCGATTGTATTTGTCTAGTTGAAAGTGTATAAAATTCAAGGATTGTTCTGTACATCATTATCATCACCGTCTGATGAACTTTCATCACCAAGACGGTATCCAGAAGGGTGTACTTGTCGAGGATGGGAAGAACGATCACGGGGAGGACGGGAGGAACGAGCACGGGGAAGGCGAGCCTCTGGCGATGACTCACGAGACCGGGGAATCGGAAAACTGCCAGAAGCTAGGAGAGATTTGATCTGCTCCTGCATGCCAGTGTACTGAATATCTCTAAGCTTTTCTCTCTCCTTGGCGGCTTCTAGCTCGGATGTGAGCTTTGCCACAGTCTCCCGCATAGAGGAGAGGCTCTCCCCATCAAGTTGCTTGGCTTGCGAGGAAGTCCCTATTCCTTGCATTCCACACTTATAGCGATGGAATTTCTTATTAGGAAGCCCGTATACCTTCCCCCATTTTGGACCGCCAGCAGCCTGCGTCCACATTCTTTCAGCATCCTCGTCCGATAGTTGGATTGGCTCGCCCGACTCATTAGGTGGCTGACTGCGTATGAATTCCTCCATATCATGAATTCTAGAATCATGATTCGTATTCTCTACCGACTTACTACTTTCACCCACAACCATGTTATGAAATATCCCATGACTACCATCGATCTCTCCATGATTAGTCCACACAAAGTAATTTTCTATAAACCCCCTTCTATAAAGATGATGCTTAACTTCCGCCGATTTTCCAAACTTTATACAGTCGCACCTAACACAAGGGCACCTAATTACTCCTTCAGTTAGGTATGGTGGAAGTGACATTGCATGTCTAATAAAGTCATCCACCCCTTCTACAAAATCCTCCCTCAATCCCTGTCGATTAGGATAATTCCTATTGTACATCCAAGTATGATGTTCCATCTATACAAATAAAACAAGAGGAAATTAATTTAGTTAATTCATATCCTAATCTTTTTTTAGTTAACTAAAAGTCCAATTCATATCCTAAAATTCTTTAATATAATCTTTTATTTCTATTTGTATAAAATTTTGCTAACGGCCTTCGTGCTTTTAATATAAATATGTTAATATGAAGGTACTAATTTCAGTCCATAGAGAATAAGCAACCTAAGATTTCAATGTTCTTTCTCCATGCTTCTTGTTGCTTCATAAATTGAAATTTAACCCCATATGTAAATTAGTCTACCTAAATAGTTAATTTATTTTTTCTAAACTTATAGAATTACAAGAAAATGAGCTAGCAATTCAAACTTATTTTAGTAGGTAAAACTAAATATTTTGGACTAAAAGTATTATTAAGAACCCTAAAAATTGCAAATAATATATAACTTTGAACCCTAACATGGTTGAGCTAAATTTGAACCCTAACATGGAGAAAGAAAACACTAACATGGAGAAATTAACTTTGAACCCTAACATGGTTGAACAAATAATATATAACTTTGAACCCTAACATGGAGAAATTAAACAAAATCAGTGTTTTTCGGAAAAAACAAAGAAAGGAGAGAGAAACTAACCT
>NC_031990.1:57444257-57466537 GCF_001879085.1 Nicotiana attenuata | reverse complement strand
AACGTGTACTCAATGAGTATCCCGTCTAATCTCGAAGAAGTAGAGACGAGAGGTCGACTTCAACACTTGCTAGAGGTCAAATAATAATATACTAAAAATGAATCATGGATTTATATTGCAGTTCTAACTCACAAAGCCGGAAAATAGGTAAACGCCTTTAACAAATAATAAAGAATTTTTAAGATTTACTTTTCATTATCTTATCAATTTATTTCAAGCCATGAAAGGCAATATCAACATTTAAAATTCTCAGGCAACAATATATATATCATGCGCAAATCATGCCGAGGTCGATGGCCCGCTCCAACAGAAATATAAACTGTGCACTGCCGAGGGTCGAACAACGCAAACCATAGATGCATCTATTACCCCGCTCGCGAACTATCCTGCGAAACGGTCAACATAAATTAAACAAATACCCTGCTCGCGAATCATACGTGCGACGCAGGTACACATAGGAATACATGCTCAAACAGTCAATTAAGGATTTATCGGGGAACATTTATCCAAATAAAAGCCAATCCTCTTTTAACAACTTAAGAAAATGGAGTTTAATCCTTTTAGAAGTTCATTTACTAATTCAATGTGATTCAAGCAATCCAAGCTGTCAATAAGTTTACAATTAATCCACGTTTAGCATGCTTTTGGGTCCTAGACTACCCGGATAATAGCATAATAGTAGCTACGCACGGACTCTCGTCACCTCGTGCGTACGTAGCCCCCACAAATAGGAGTACATAACCAATTAACTCACCTATGGGGATAATTCCCTCTTACAAGGTTAGAAAGGAGACTCACCTCGCTCCAAAGCGCACTCCCAATATCAAGAACAAGCCCAAGCCCTCGAATTCGGAGCCGAACGATCTCAAACTAGTTAAATGAAGTAAGAACTAATTAATATAAGCTCACAAGATTGAATTCTAGCTATTCAAGCCATTTCCCAACTATTTACATGAGTTTCCTAAATTCCAACCCCGGGCCCACGTGCCCGGATTCCAAAATTTTTCGAAGGAAGTCGTTCTCTACTACCTTAGGATCAATCATATATGATTTATAGTTCATTTCATAACAAATTTCGTGGTTAAATCTTGGTTTTATTAAAACCATAGGTCTAGCTCTAACCCCTTTGATTTTACCAAATTTTGGGTGTTTAATCTACCCAATATACATGTATTTAACTAAGGATGAATGGAAATATCTTACCTCAAAATGATATGTTGAAATCCCCTCTTTGGAAGCTCTCAAATCGCCCAAGTGTTGTGTAGAAATGAAACAAATGCTCAAAGTCCCGTTTTTAAAACCCATGCCCAACCCTCTGATGTTGCAATTGCGACACCAGGCTCGCAATTGCGAGGTCGCAATTGCGACAATTCTATCGCAAATGCGAACAACCCCCCTTTCCTGCCATGATCGCAAATGCGATGGAGGGGGTCGCAAATGCGGACACCCAGGGTTCGCAAATGCGAAGAAAGGCTCGCAAATGCGGACACCCTGGTTTCGTAATTGCGAAGAAGAAGGTCGCAAATGCGACCACTGCCCAGCCGGTCCCAGTTCGCAAATGCGATTCCCCTCTCGCAATTGCGAGTTCTCAATTACGATGGCCTTCTTGCAATTGCGAGACCTGCAGCACGGGCAAAAATACCAGAAAAACGGGTATGTTTTTCCTACCTCCAACCATGCCCGAATCTCACCCGAGCCCTCGGGGCTCCGCTCTGAACACTCACGCAAGTCCTACAACAATGTGAAAACTTGCTCAAGCAATCAAATCGCCTAATTAACACCTAAAACCACGGATTTAACCCCAAAATGCATGAATTCCTCAAGAACACCCAAATTCCTATCTTTTCAACCGAACACCCGAATCACGTCAAATCATTTCCGTTTCTCACCAAATTTCACAGACAAGACTAAAATATTATACCGAACCTTGCCTTTAGACATCCATCATTGTCTCGTGACTCACGTGCGCTTCGGTTACTCCCAAATCTTGATAATGAGCCTGACTCTCTATTCCTTGATCGGTAATCGTACCTCTGATTATCCTGTTTTGACCGTGAGTCTCTTCCCGCAGGTCCCATGTATGGCTCGTACCTGTTTTTACCGGATCTTTTTTCGAACTTTGAACGTCTCGAACTTACCTTTTCTTCTTTTTGAAATTGTGGAACAGTATCTTCCTCAATCCCCAGCTTCGTGCTATACCTATTAAAAACATCATTCCACGTTGTAGCGGGGAATTCTCGAAGACATTCCTTGAGTTTCCTCGTAGCTTCCGAGCTTTTTTCATTTAGATTACTTGCGAAAGCTATAGCTGCCTAGTTGTCAGGTACACGTGGCAATGTCATTCTTTCACGTTGAAATCTGTCCACGAATTCCCTAAGTAGTTCTGAGTCCCCTTGCTTGATTTTGAAAATATCCGTCATTCTTTTCTCTACTTTTTGAGCTCCCGAGTGTGCTTTGATGAAAGAATCTGCAAGCTCAGCAAAAGAACTTATAGAATTTTCGGGTAAAAGAGAATACCATGTTAGCGCTCCTTTGGTGAGTGTTTCACCAAATTTTTTGACTAATACTGATTCAATCTCCTGCTTAGTCAAATCATTGCCTTTTACGCCCGTTGTGAATGCAGTCATGTGGCCTCGTGGGACTGTCGTTCCATCATATTTTGGAATATCAGGCATTTTGAACTTTTTGGGAATTAGAAGTGGAGCAGCACTTGGCTTCCATGGTTGTTGTGAATATCTATCCATATCTACCCCTTTAATTATAGGTGGTACCCCGGGTATCTGCTCTATGCGCTCACTTTGCTCCTTGAGCTGTTTATACAAGGTTAGTAATAATTTTGTAAATCGGAATTAAATACATTACCTGGTTCTCCCTCCTGTCATTCGCTGGGAGTTCTTCCACCGCCTGAGATAACAAGCCCAGAACGAGGGTTTTCCAAAGTGTTGTTATTTGGAGTAGCTGTGGGTGTTGCGACAGGTAACTGATTAACAAGTGCTTCAACGGCTTTATTGACCTGAGCAGCAATTAATTTCTGCAAAGCCTCATCAACAGCTTCAGCATTTTCAAATTGAGCATGCTCGTTTATTTGAGACCCATCAGAAGTACCCTCACGAGAATGTCGTGGTGAGCCGCGTGGAGTAGGAACTTGAGCGTTAATATTCTGTGGATCTCCCTGATTTTGTTGATTCATCTGGTTTCCTTGAGTGTTATCATTGTTGTTCGACATAGTTGATGCGACAAGGAAAGTTAAGCGAAGAGAAAATAGATTATCAGATTTTCGGTAACGGAACCAATTTGTTTAACCAAAAATGGGATTTTAGTCAAAGCTAGAATTTAGAAGAACTCGGGTTACTGATAATCAATTAAATGAATCAAAAGAAGTAATTCTGGATAGCAAGATGATATTCAAGAGAAACAAATAAATCACTGTCTATTCCAATAGTATTTCGTGTCCTTACAACTGATCATACATCTCCCTTTTATAGATTTCTTTGGAAATATACGTTTTCCTTATAATGAGGCCGTTATGAGTAATTAAAGACATTGAATGTTACGTTACACAATCATTACATTTAAAACATATTCTCTAACGTATTCAGCATTTAATACCCATAAAATGCCGTATCCGTACTCTTTTTCATTGTCAGATTCATTCCTTCGAATTCTCGAATATAAATGACTTAAATAGGTACGGGCACCGAGTTATTTGTCTGATTGCTCGTGCCTCTTCCTCTTTCTTTGCTCGCTCCTGTTGCACCTCATGACTCTTGGCTAATTGCAATTCTTTGACTATTTGACCAATCCACGTGTCTTGACATGTCACCTTTATATATAAATATAATTTTTCCCAATACACTGTGATCAAGTTGAAGGTGAATCAAAAAAAGGTGAGCTGCAAGAGGATGATGATGATGCCTTAGCTAAAGAAGATCAACAGGAAGAGGAGGAATAAAGTATTACTGGAAATGGGGGACGAATAGAATTTTCCAATAATATCAGTGATAAACAAGGCCTGAATGAGAACCATATTGCGCACATTAAAGAGGAACATATTCAGAAATTGAACAGCTATAGCCCTAAGCATGTTACAGGCAGGGCTACAGTAAACACTACTAAAGCTACAGTAAACTCTAAGGAGTCTGATGTGCTGATAAATGATGCGGGGGGAACTGGAGTGGTGGAAGTATAACCAAGACAACATTATTATTGATACTCTTGCCCTGCATTCTATAGGAAATCAACAACTCAACATGAGACCTCAATTGTAAGAAAATGGTGAACTACAATTTGTGAAACCAACTGAAGATACTAGTTTGGTGACAAACAAAAGGTTTCACAGTCATGGACGGCATTCTTGCTAAAGTGATGCTAATTAACGAAAAGGGTTAGAAGGAGTTGGGTATGGTTGCTAAGAGTCGTGAACCAAATTTTTTAGCACTTCAACTTTTGGAAGAGGGGCAGAATATGGAGGAAGATCTAGGAGAAGACATTGATGAAGGTTCAACTACTGCCAACATACAACAAATTACTAGACAAGCTGATTTGTCTTCTAGAAGCATCAATGAAGATAAAGCTCATACCATGCGGTCAAAGAAACAAAGAGATAAAAGTGTACCTAAATCTAGGGTACAATCAAATAGGGAAGTCTCAACTTTCAAATAATTCTTATGGATAATGCACTTATTCCGAATGTGAGATCGGTTAATACAAGGAAAATTTTCCAAAGATTGATAAATATTCATAGGCAACACAATTTCTAATTCAATGGATTGATGAAACCTTTTCAAAATCCTAATAAATTGGAGGCATATAGAGGAAAGCTGAGAATTCACACTGCCTTTTGTAATATTTCTGGTAAAATTTGGGCCTTTATTGATGAAGATGTAGAAGCTACAGTAATGAAAACAACAGTTGACTATCAAATTATTGCATATTGTTCTTGCTAAGGAAGTGATTGTCACTTTGGTGTATGCTAAGCGTGATGCAGTGAAGAGGATTGACTTATGTAATTCCCTATATAATCTAGATCATGACATGGAGTCTCCATGAATTTTTGGAGATGATTTCGATGTCATTGTATCTGAAGAAGAGAAATATGGTGGCTTAATAGTGTATATTCAAGAAGTATAAGACTTTGCACATTGTATTGATACATGTAACCTCTTTGGTCTTGGTTACAAAGGAAGTTTGCACACATTGTGGAATGGAAGATCAGGAGATTATTGCATATTAAAGAGACATGATAGATCTTAGGCAATTTGAAATTTTAGGAATTGGTTCCTGCTTTGGAGGTGACGAATCTTATTAAATATGGCTCAGATCACACACCATTGCTACTTTCATGTAATTGTCAACACTGTACAAGTTAAGAAGTCATTCAAATTTCTTAACTTTTGGACAAAGAATGATACTTTTGAAGAGATTGTCAAGGAGCATTGGCAACTCAAGTATGAAAACTCATTATTTTGGTATGATAATTGGATTAGATTGGGAGCATTGTATCATGCAACAGGTTCGGATCATGTGTGTGATGAAACGGTGAATAATGTGTATGATATGGTAGAGAATGGTAAGTGGAATGTTGAACTGATTAGAAAGGTGCTGCCAGAAGAATTTACTGATCATATCCTGAATTGTATAACCCCTCCTCAACCACAAACAATATTTGATAGGCCTTGGTGGATGATGGAAACAAATAGACAATTTACATCGAAGTCTACCTAGAAAGTAGTGAGGAGGAAAAGAGAGGAAAGTATACTCTATAAGCACATTTGGGTGAAAGGATTACCTTTCAAGAGTGCACTATTTATGTGGAAATTGTGGAAAGGCAAACTGCCACTTGATGATTTTATGAGAAGGATAGGTTATATATTTCCTTCCAAATGTTGGTGTTGTAGAAACGCTAGCCAGTAGATCTCCTCCAATATCTGAATAGTGCGCTCGGATTGTCCGTCCCTCTGAGGGTGGAATGTTGTACTCAACTCAACTCGTGTGCCTAACTCTCGATGCACTACTCTCCAAAAATGCGATGTAAACCGCATGCCTTGATATGAAATGACAGACACTGGCACACCGTGAAGGAGAACAATCTCGCGGATATAGATCTTAGACAACGGCTCCGAAGAAAAGGTAGTCCCAATTGGAATGAAACTTGCGGACTTGGTCAACCGATCTACAATCACCCAAATAGCATCAGACTTCCTCGACGTTCGTGGAAGCCCAACTACGAAGTCCATGGTGATACGCTCCCATTTACATTACGGAATCTCAAGCCTTTAAAGCAAACCGCCCAGCCTCTAATGCTCGTACTTCACCTGCTAAAAATTTAGGCATCAAGCTACAAACCTCACTATATCTTTCTTCATCATCCTCCACCCATAGTGCTGCCTCAAGTCTTGATACATCATCGCGACACCGGAATGAATGGAGTACCTCGAACTGTGGGCCTACTCAAGAATCAACTCATGTAATCCATCTACATTGGACACACAAATACAACCCTGCATCTGCTACAGCCCATCATCCCCAATAGTAACCTCCTTGGCATCACTGTGCTGAAAGCGTCCTTAAGGAAAAGCAAATGGGAGTCATCATACTAGCGCTCTCTGATGTGATCATATAAGGAAGACAAAGAAACCACACAAGCTACAACCCAACAAGGATCCGAAACATCTAACCGCATGAGCTGATTGGCCAGGCATGAACATTTGATGCAAGCGGTCTCTAACTAATAGGAATAAATGCAAGGCTACCCATACTCACCGCCTTTCTACTCAAGGCATCGGCGACCATATCGGCCTTCCTGGGATGATACAAAATGGTGATATCATAGTCCTTTAACAGTTCCAACCATCTCCGTTGCCTCAAATTTAGATCCTTTCACTTGAACAAGTGTTGGAGACTTCGATGATTCGTAAATACCTCACAAGACACATCGTAGGGATAATGCCTCCAAATCTTCAATGCATGAATCATGGCTGCCAACTCCAAATCATGAACAGGGTAGTTCTTCTCGTGAGGCTTCAACTAGCGTGAAGCATAGGTAGTCACTCTACCCTCCTACATCAAGACACACCCACTACCAATCCGAGAAGAATCACAATACACAGTATAAGAACTCGATGCTGAAGGCAAAACTAGAACTGGCGATGTGGTCAAGGTAGTCTTGAGCATCTGAAAGCTCTCCTCACACTCATTCGACCACCTGAATGGAGCACCCTCCTGTGTCAACCTGGTCAAAGGCACTACGATAGATGATAAATTCTCTATGAAATGACAGTAATATTCGATCAAGCCAAGAAAACTCCGAATCTCAATAGCGGAAGACAGTATGGGCCAACTCTGAACCGCCTATATCTTCTTTGGATCCACCTTATTCCCCTCACTGGACACTGCGTGCCCCAAGAACGCTACCGAACTGATCCAAAACTCAAACATGGAGAACGTG
This sequence comes from Nicotiana attenuata, assembly GCF_001879085.1. Classification (NCBI taxonomy): domain Eukaryota; kingdom Viridiplantae; phylum Streptophyta; class Magnoliopsida; order Solanales; family Solanaceae; genus Nicotiana; species Nicotiana attenuata. The sequence goes on along the minus strand of NC_031990.1, from coordinate 57,459,090 downwards.
GCATAATGTTTCTCCTCCCTCAATCTCTATAGTACAATCCTCAAATATTGTGCATGCTCTTCCTAGATACGTGAGTACACCAGGATATCATCAATAAATACTATGACAAACGAATCAAGATATAGCTGGAATACACTATTCATCAGATGCATAAATGCTGCTGTGGTGTTGGTCAGCCCAAAAGATATCACAAGGAACTGATAGTGACCATAGCGGATCCTGAATGTCATCTTCAGAATATCTGAATCCCGAATCTTTAATTGGTGATACCCAGATCTCAAATCAATCTTAGAGAACACTCTAGATCCCTGAAACTGGTCAGATACATCATCAATGCGTGGCAAAGGATACTTGTTCTTAACTGTAGCTTTGTTTATCTGCCTATAGTTGATGCACGTCCACATAGTACCATCCTTCTTCTTCAAAAATAGAACCGGTGCACCCTAAGGAGACACACTAGGCCTAGTGAACCCCTTATCAAGAAGCTCCTGGAGCTGCTCTTTTAATTTCTTCAACTCTGTTGCCATACGATGTGGAGAAATAGTAATGGGTTGAATGCCCGGCACCAAGTCAATACCAAAATCAAATCTTTGACTGCAGGAAACACATCTGGAAAGTCTCGCACTACTAGAACAGAATCAATAATAGGCGTATCAGCACCAAAATCCCTCACAAAGGCTAAATATGACAGACACCCCTTCCCAACCATCTGTTGGGCATTCAGATAAGAAATCACCCTTCTGGGAACACAATCTAGAGAACTTCTCACTCGATCGGTAACATTGCCAACGTCACAATCTTAGCGTGACAATCTAGAATATCATGACATGGGGACAGCCAATCCATACCCACAATCACGTCGAAATCAACCACACTAAGCAATAGGAGATCAACTCTAGTATCCAACCCTCATATGGTCACCACACACGACCGATACACATGGTCTACAACAATAGTATCGCCCACTGGCGTAGATACATGAATAGGTAAAACTAAGAACTCACAGAGAATATCCAAATAACGAGTAAAATAGGATGATACATATGAGTAAATAGAACCAGGGTCAAATAATGTGGAAGCATCCCTATGGCACAGTGAAACAATACATATGATCACTACGTCTGAAGCAACAGCCTCTGACCTGGCAAGGATAGCATATAATCGAGCCTGATCAATCTCCCCCTCTAGAGCGACCTCTAGTTGCATGCGTCCCACCCCGAGCTAGTTGGCCGGGTGGTGAAGTAACTGGTACGGAAGTCATAGCCTGACCTCTCTACTAAAATGGACCTCCAAAGCGATGGGGATACTATATCCACACGTGACCAAACTCCCCGCACTCGAAGCAACTCCCCGATGGTGTTGGGACTGGATCAGACCCCGAGAACCAGAATAACTGCTAAAACAACCTGGCACGGACGAACCTTAAACAGATGGAGCACGAGATAAACTCTAAGCTAGGAGGGCACTGAGAGATGACTGACCCGGACGAGCACTGTAAGAACCATGGCTAGTTGATGCACCACGATGAACCAGATGAGCCATCTGAGCGGGCCTATAAGAATGACCCTTGTTGTGGTGGGACTACCCTCCATAAGAAACACCACTAAAACCACCCAAACCACGAGGCCTCTTGGCCTCCCTCTCCGTACACTCTAGACTATGGACCTCCTCTAGCTGCCTAGCAATATCAACAACCTCGTCGAAACTAGGACCAAATGCAATCTCCCGTGTCATAGCAAAACACAGTCCATAGTTGAGGCGATCAATGAACCTCTTAATCCTCTCCCTTTCTGTAGGAACCAACCAGATCGCGTGACGAGCCAACTTTGAAAATCTCATCTCGTACTGGGTCACGGACATACCCTTTTGGTGTAAATGCTCTAACTGCCTACGCAACTCCTCTCTACAGGTCGGTGGAACAAACTTCTCCAAGAAGAGAACGGAGAACTCGGCCATGAAAGTGGCACCGGCTGGCCAGATCAGCTCATAGGCCTCCCACCATTTGAAGGCTGCCCTCGACAACTGAAAAGTAGTAAATGAGACCCTACTAGTCTCTAGAATACCCGTTGTGTGAAGAATCCACTGGCACCTATCCAAGAAGTCTTGATCATCCTCTGACTCAGCCCCACTAAACGATGGAGGCTTGAGCCTCCCAAACCTATCTAATATCTTCTGCTCCTCATCACTCATAGTGGGACCCATCAGGGCCTGAGCAACTACAATCGGCTGGGATGGTAGTACCCCTTGTGAGCACGTGATTTTTGCCCTATGTGAATTCTTCCCATTAATTCAAGAAAATAAATTTTTCCCATTATTTGCAATTTCGTAGATTTTTGTAGCATTTTTTTTAATTGTTTGCATTTGTCTGTGCATGTTTAATTTTATTTAATTCATGAAAATACAAAAGTACATTGCATTTTCATTTAGGATTTAATTCTACATTTTTAGGTTAATTAGCAATTTAGTTGTCTTATAAAAATGATTAAAATCACAAAAATGACTCATTTTGCATTTTTTGCTTTTTAACTTTAAATTTTGTAGTTTCTTTTAATTTGGGAATTAATTAATTATTGTAAATATTATGATGAGTAATTAGTTTAATTTGGAAAATTAATTTAGTTTAAGAGTTAATTTAGGATTTAAATTAATTTGAAAAAAAAAGAAGAGAAGAAAAACAATTGAAAATAAAAAGAAAAGAAAAGAACAACCAAAGGGCTGATTTTTGGGCCAATTTTGGCTTAGCCCAAATGAATTTTCCCCGAAGACTCGTCCAACTCCAGGCCCAATCACGCCTTAACCCGGTCCGCTTTTGTTTTTATTAACCAAATGACATCGTTTTGACTCCATCTAGTATAAACGAATCTGGACCCTTCGTTTGACTTCATCCAACGGCCAAGGAACGCCCCCTCTCTTCGTTATAATTGTCCAAACTTTAGAGATTACCTCGTATCTCTTCACTTCATCTCTTCAATATCTCTCATCTCTAACCCTAGACCCGTCGCCCTGAATTTCATCACCACCTCCGGCCGGCGGCGGAGCTGAAACCACCACCAAAATCTAACAACACAACCGGCCGGAGCTGAAACCACCACCAAAATCTAACAACACAACCACCACTCATCCCTGAGTCCCAATCCACCACCACTTTTCCCCAAATCCTCACTGAATCGGACCAGCGTTGAATCTAAAAATAAAGAAAAGAAAATCTTTTCAAGTCTTTGAGCTCCCAAGAACGATTGAGGTCGGAATTGGCATTGTTTGTCTGTTCTCAACGAGAACACGCAATTAATGCCAATTTTGGCTTAAAATCAAACACATCCGAGTTCTTTCAGTCCATGCTCATTTGCTGTCCTCTGTAGGTACCCTCGTCCTCTTATTTTTTCTGTTTTCATCTCTTTATGTCTCCTCTTTTCTTTTTCTTTATTATTTTCGTTTTTAATCAGTGTTCTGTTTGCATGTTTAGATTAACAGTATGTTTAGTTGTGTTTGTTTTGGTTCTTATGTTTAGTTTTAATTAGCTCCTTTCTCCTTTTGTTTTTGGTTTCATTTTAAAGGTTTTCTGGTTTTCGAGCAACTCTGTTTAACCCATTAATTTTGTGAGCTTTCATTTTGATTTGAATTTGGGCTCTGTCAACAGAGGCCCAAGGAGGGGAATTAGGCCGGGTTGCAAACCTGATTTGGGGTTGATTAATGGGTCGACATGACCCATATCTGGTTCTAAGGGTAAATAACAGGGATTTTAAGGGTAGTCTAGGGATTTTAATCAAGGGAATCTCTTTTAACTGGAAACTTCTAGGAAGGTGGGCTTTGGGACCGTTTTAACAAACAGAATTTGAAGTTGAGGACTAACTAGCAAAAAGGAAAATTAAAAAGGGAGTAATAAGCAAAAACTGAAGTTTATTTCTGCTGCCCTAAAGCTTCTTTATAAATGGTTTGTTCCTTCACTGTCAAAGGAGGGTTTTTACAGACTGAGAAATACTGAAAAACTTTAGGAACAATTGAGTTTCTTCTAGACTCTAAAATACTGAAATTTGCTTAGAATTGGTTGGTTTATGCTCCTTAAGTTCCCTGTTAGTCAGATTTTGCAAAAACTCTAAAAGTTGTATTGATTCTGGGTTCGAAGCTGGTTCAAAAGGCTGAGTAGTTGCTGATTGTTTGGTTGCTTTAGTTGCTGATACTTTGCTGCTGTCCTCTTCTTAATTTTGAGCTCATTTCCTTTGTTTTTTTGATCGGAGTGACTTCACTACCTGAAGAAAGAAAGCTGCTTCAGCAGGGTCGAAGAAGGCTGTTAATCAGGTTTTCACTGAACCCTGTGACATGTTGAAATGAAAGGATTGAAGCTGTTTAATTGAGTTGAAAATCAATGACGAATCTGTTCATTAGATGTTATTTCTGCACCATTTGGTTCTATAATTAATTAATTCTCTTCATGCGTATGTTTGCTCCTGTCTATTGTAGTTTTAAGTTCTGTTTATAATATTGGACAAATGCCTTCATTCATTCGTTTGGTTTAAATGAGTTGAAGTCCTATTCGTATGTGTGTATTGTGGAGAAATAGTGTAGTAGAAATTTCAGTAGAACTAAACATGTTTCAGATCGGTTTTAGCCAGTCGAAATCAGTGTTTGATGTGAGGGATTTATTTGAATTTTTTAAGATGATGTGTATAGGTTTGAGGTCAGAAATTTACAGTTGGAATTCATATTAGTAAATGCATTCTTTATTTGGAGAATCATGCTACTGCTTGGCTATAAGTCATGAATTATTTTGGAGATAAGGATAATTGCATATGGATTAATATAGCAATAGGATTACATATTCATTGTAGTGTGTGATTCAGCTTCAGGGGGGCATCTGTTAGTTCATTATTTAATGTTGAATGGATATTTAATGGCTTTACTCAGAATCTCGCAATACTAAAAGGTTTTCTTTCGCTCATGTTAACTGCCAATGCCACAATATTTCTTCAGCTTGCTTCTATTGTGTGCATATCAAAGTTTGTGGTTGTATGTTTTTTGTATGTTTACGACATTGTTCTGTAGCTTTCATTGATATCCTTGACTATAATTCAAGTTGTGCAAGTTAAGGCATGCTCATTGCCAATCTATTTTGAACTGGCCCATTTGGGTCCTTAGTTTGCCTTCATTATGGTTGTGAATGTGGATTTAGGAATTAGTCAGTTGTTACGGTAATTTAACCAGTGAATTTGATTGAATCAAGAGTTAGTTCAGCAGCAGGAAGGTTGAACATTAAGGGGGAGAGATCGATTTTATTTGGAATAGAATCATAGTTTGGCCACTTTTCTAATTCAATATAATTGTGAATCTTACATTCTTCCCGCAATCGATAGCTTTAATTACGTGGTTTAAAATAATTCGTTTGCTTAAGTGAGGTGTTCCATATTAAATAACACCAATAGTCTATGGTCCTCGGATTATTAATTTTTTACTCTGTAGAAATCGAGGTGTGCCATTAGTTGAATTTTCCATGGCCCTCGCAAACTTGAAGTGCGTAGTTGCTTTAGGCGCGCTATTTAAATTAATTTCCTTAAACTCGGGTGTGTGTTTCATGTGATTCGCCTGCGTTTTTGGGCTTCATTTTTAGCCCCAGATTCCCTCAACACCTCAGTGTTTCTGGGCTTGGTGCAAGCCTGGAATTTGCCCAGCATGCCTTTAAGTAATCCATTTGTTGTAGAAATTTTTCTTCAGTTGAGGCTTTCTTTAAGATGGGTTAGGGTTGCTACACTAGTTAACTAATAAGTATGGCCCTCGTGTTAATTTTATAACCTAGATATTAAAAATGACTAATATTTCGTAGAATATCCTTTAGGGCCGTTTTTAAAATACAATTGTGATTGTGTATACGTTCGCGTAACATGATTACGATTTTAAAAAAATAAAACCGGAGTATGCGTTCGCGCAACTTTGGTCAAACTTTTCTTAATAATAATAAAGCGTTGTTAATTGTGGACACGTTCGCGTGACATGATTTTTGACGCGCCAAACAAATGGGTATACGTACGCGTAACCCGTTTCAAGATATTTTTTAAATTAAAAGCGGTTAAAAGCGGTGAAAGAGGAAAAAGCACATAGGTTCTAAAATAAGTAACTAGACAGTTTAATAAGCCAAGTACAATCAAAGCGACCGTGCTAGAACCACGGAACTCGGGAATGCCTAACACCTTCTCCCGGGTTAACAGAATTCCTTACCCGGATCTCTGGTTCGCGGACTGTAATACAGAGTCAATCATTCTCCTCGATTCGGGATTTGAAACTGGTGACTTGGGACACCATAAATCTCCCAAGTGGCGACTCTGAATCTTTTGATAATATAATCCCGTTTCGATTGTCACTTCAAGTTGGAAATAACTCCCTTTATTACATCCTTTCCGGGGGTGTAGTAGAAAAAGGAGGTGTGACAGCTCTGGCGACTCTACTGGGGATCGAATCCAGAATCTTTGGTTCAGGGTTCAAGAATTCGAGCTTGTTTCATGATTTTTACTTGGCTTTATTTATTGTTCATATTACTGTATTCTGTGAACCTTTTTGTGCTAAATGCTATCTGTTTACCGCTTTAATATTGTTGAATTAGTGCTCCCGGTACGTCGCCCCCTCCTCGGCCCCAGTTGTCCGCTCGGGTACCCCAAGTCTAGACCAAAACCCCAGGATATAAACCTAGAAGAACACAACTTTATGCCGGATCCCTAGTAGGAGCGCTTGTTTGCATCACGTGCATTTGACTTAGGGGACTCAACACAGGGATTGGGTCCGTCTAGGACAGGTGTACCCAAAATAACAGACCATCTTGATGCATCCTATGTGTTACATGTTGCATTTATTCAAGAGCAAAAGGGTCATTTGGCGGACCAAGGATAGCTGAGGGCAAATGAAAAAAAAATAAAAAAAATAGTGAAAAATGAAAAAAAAGAAGGAAAAAAGAGGTGAAGTATGAAAATAAAGAAAGTAGGGCTCAGTTATGTTTTTTTTTTGTTTGTTACGTTTTTATTAAGAAAAAGACAAAAAAAATACATGAAAATTTCAAAAAAAAAAAAAAAGATTTTACACCTTTTGGTCATTTCTCGAGAAATCAAAAAATCAAAAAAAAAAAAAAAGAAAGAAAATCCAAAAAGATTTTGCATGTTTCATCATTTTTCAAGGAAAAAGTAAAAAAATATGTTTTCTCTAAATTAGTTATTTTTTAAAATTCCCAACCGTATCCAATCTGCCCGAACTACGCATACCTGATTCTCGTCTTTCGGGGCATGATACGTAGGCAACCCACATAGGGTCCGGTCTTCCTAGTAAATCTTAGGTTTTTGGCTTTGCGGGGTCTTAGCCAAATTTTGCACTTCTAGCCATCTTTTGGCCAAATAAGCCATTTTGCAAAAATAGCCTAAATCATGTCTTGCATGTTTCCAACAAGAAGGGTTATTGTCTCACATAGCGTTCTAGGTCTTTAACCTATTTGGTTTTAATTTTCTCATACAGGTGTGGATTTACTTAGCGGAATTGGAGCATGACAGAGCCTAGGACATCTAGTCAGGATCGCTCATTCAGAAGTGGATTAAAAGAAGATTTTCTTTTCTTTTTGTGTTTTGAGTCTGTTTTTTTATTATGTCGTCTTTTACCTTTTCGTTTTGAATAGTAATGTCGAGTTTTATTATTATTATTGTACTTTCTATTTTGCATTTGAAAAGGTGTGTAATAAATCAAAAATCCAAAAAAAAAAGGAATTGCATTTTATATTTTCGTTAGGAATTTTCTTTAGAATACTAATTGTAGAAGTGAAAAAAAAAATTTGAGGTGGTTTTTCCTTTAGGCAATTAATATCTGGGACTTAAAATAAAAATTGTTTTTATATTTTCTTTACTATATTAGGACCAAAAATTCAAAAAAAAAAATTCTTTTAGTACCTTGTTAAAAGTTTTCTTTAAGGTATTAATCTCAAAAATCCAAAAAGATTTTTTTTTTTGAGGTGTTTCTTTGGGAAATTAGTGAAAAATGAAAAGAAAAAGAGTTTTTCATTAGAACTTTAGGATATTGTACATAGAGAAAAAAAATATACTTTATTTTTGTTTATCATTAGAATTTCTTCTTTAGGCAATCAAAATTGAAATCCAAAATATTTTATTTTATATTTTTCATTGCTTATTTCGAAATCTTTCGAAAATTCGAAATGTTTTTCTTTGGTTTATTGTTTGGACTTCATTTCAAAAAAAAAAAAGAATCAAAAAATATTTTTCTCTTGTAGGATTTTTCCTTAATAAATTCCCATAGAGTGTTTGTTTCAAAAAGAGAAAAAAATATATGCTCGTTAAGTTTGAGTTAGAATAGGTTATAGAACATTAAGTCTAGAAAATTCAAAAAAAAGGGTTTTGCATCTTTTATTTCTCTGTTCTCATCAAGTAGTCATCAAGGTAAAAAAAGAAAAAGAAAAAAAAGAGAGAATGTCAGTATGTTTACTTTATTCCCGATCTTCCAGAACTACGCAAAGATCTGATTCATGCGGGGTCATGATACGTAGGCAACCTACGTAGGGTTCGATCGAATCATTTTTTATTATTAAAAGGAAAAAAACAAAAACAAGAGGGAAAAAAGAAAAAAAGAGAGACAAAGAAAAAAAAAAGAGGTGAAATCATGGGATGTGAGAAATGAGAGGAAAGAAAAGAGTGATAATTAGAAGGGAAAAGAGGAAGAAAAATGAGCAAGCAAATGCTAGAAAAGCAGAGAAAAGAGAGATTGAAATGAACAAATTGGGATGATGCCAACTGACCTTTGTACCCTCGAAGTCATTTTAGAACCGATAACTGCGGGTATGCATTGCACGTAAAGTGAGATTATCTTATGTTAAATGCCCTAACTCTAACGTGATGGCTTCATTTTGTTATATTCATAGCAGAAGGATGGTTGGTTCGTGGTTTTTTAAAGTGGTAACTCTTCTCTACAACACAACGTCATAAGGCAATGGCAAACAACAGAACTGGGCTGGTTGATACGGGTGCTCGAAAGCAGTTGGTCGAACAGGACAATGGGTTTGTTGAAGAGGTACGGATGTTAAGACAACACATGACAGACATGTATCAAGCCTGGATGACTGGAAAGGCGCCACCCCCGCCACCACCAATTTTCCCGGACGCTACCCTTACCCAAACTCCCAACATAATACCAGATTATCCTCCATATTCTCCGGATACACCCGCTTATCACACTCGCCCCAACTACCCTAGTAGCTCCATCGCTCATCCTGCAGTCACTTCTCCCCAATATTGCCCTCCTGTCATATCCGTTACCCCAGACAATGAATACCCACCCAAAGCGCGTAATGCCGATTTCACCCTCCAGAGGTTGCCCACAGGGTCCTTGATCCATACAAGAAGAGCTCCCGGGATGAGCAGATTCATGGTAGAAATGAAAGGGTTACGGGAAGAGCAGGGCGAGAATAGGTACCCAGGAAGTTGACAAGCACAGAACAGCCCTTAAGGGACAAGCGAAGAGTGGGAGGTCAGGGTAGCATGACTTGCAAGGGACTGATTGTGCCACATGACACCCGCCTGCCCGCAGGATTCAAAGTACCAAACTTCAACTTGTATGATGGGCGCGGAGATCCGGTAGCCCACCTGAGGGTCTATTGCAACGAAATGAGGATTGTTGGAGAGAAAGATGACGTGATGATGGCATATTTCAGTGAAAGCCTAACTGGGGCAGCTTTGGACTGGCATGGTCGTCAAAATGTTGATGAGTGGCTTACATTGGGTGACATGGCTCAAGACTTTGTCCGGTACTTTCAATGCAAATCAAGCGTTGCCCCAGACCGCACCTCGCTATCTAAGATGGAAAAGAGGCCGGAGGAGAGCTTTAATGAGTTTGGGCTCAGATGGAGGGAGCAAGCTACTCGAGTCAGTCCCCTGATCAGCGAAGAAGAAATGGTTAAGCTTTTTCTACAGGCCCAGGGACCCAGCTACTACAGTCATTTGATCCCGGCCCTGGGAAAGCCTTTCAATGATGTGTTAAAAATAGGGGAGCTAGTGGAAGAAGGAATCAAGTCAGGCAAAATCGTGAGTTGTTCGGAAGCCATTCAGAACATACCAGTAAGCTTGGTTGGAAGAAAGAGGAACGGAAAAGACGATCCGATAGGTTTTCCTGATCAACACTTCCAGCCTCGACATCGTCCCTGTGGTTATCCTTGTGCATTAGATGACCCTCCCCGACGCCATTTCTCTCCACAGAAATCCCAAAGTCGCACATCATATTCTCAGTACCCAGCTCCTCAAAAATGCCCATCTACCCCCGCAAGCTTACCAAAAACACCCTGGATCGGGTTTTCGGCCCAATCCAGCGTTTAAGAATGAGAGGTTACGGAAGAAGAAGACCTTCACTCCATTGGGAGAATCATATGCCAGTCTGTTCCAGAGGCTAAGGACACTGGACATGTTGAAGCCGATTCAGATAAAAATGTCGAACCCTCTCCCAAAGAAGTTTGATCCTTCTCAAAAGTGCGCATACTGCTCAGGTGCCCTGGGGCACGACATAGAGAAATGTTGTAATCTGAAGAAAGCAATTCAAAAGCTTATTGATGCAGGCGACATCGTCGTGCAAAATCCAGATGCAACAAACACTGGCCAAGATCCATCTCCTGTGCACAATGAGACGCATATGGTGGGTATGATTGATTGTGAGAATGAGCCGGCAGAAGAAACCCAGAAGCAGTTTGCTCGGAACAACATGATGAAGTCTTGTGAAAATTCCAGCAATCTTGGTGTGAAATTCAGTGGCTAAGATGTCGTACTTGGTAATTGGGAAGACGCTCCATCTCTTGGAGTTTTGATGGTTTATTTTGTTGTCATTTCTGTTGTCCGGGTTATTTCAGGGTTGTAATCCGGATATTGTCTTGTGACTCAAACCCTTCTATCCTTTCATTTTGTCTTGTTTGTCTCGTCGTAGTAGCTTGTGTAGTGCCGTTTAGGTTTGTTCAAGGGTTGTAACTCTAGTCTAGTTTGCTTGTTTCGTTGTTTAAACCCTTTCACCGTCAGTCTAATGCAATTCTCTGTTTCCCGCCATTTCTAGTCATTTTATCTGGTTCCTTTCTCCTTTTGCAATTCTTTTCATGCTGGATCTGGTGACATGACATGCACGCATAATTCTCAGCCTGGTTTTAAAAGTCAGTTTAGTAATGAAGCAATAAAACAATGTTGAAGATGTAAGGACAGTCGAGGGATTTTGAAATCTCTTCGAGCCCAAATTGTGTAAAACTGGGTCAGACGGAACATAAAGAAATACTGTTGAAATGCATCATGCAACATCGGTTTGAGACCAAAGGCAAGTTTGCCCCAAGTCTACAGGGGCCGCTCGTGGTACCGAGATTGTTGTCCAATGGTGCTAGGTAATTGACAAATGCAGAAGGCAAATGTGTGGATATGGTTAGTAATTCTGGTGCAATCGAAATGTTACCTATGTTTTCCTCAGTTTGTTTAATTGCCTAGTTTGTACTTGGCATGTTTTGGAGATTGAAATGACGAAGGCATTTTGTTCTGCTATCCAACACTTTATCCTTTGTTACCCCTTTGAGCCTCTGTTATTTTCTTGCATACCCCTACTTCGGAATCAATAATAAAACTCGTAAGCCCGAGCAGGGAAAGAAAATGGAGAAACAAGAGAAAAACAGTGAAAAAGAAAAAGAAAAAAAGAAAAAGAAGGAAGAAGGAAGAGAAAGGAAAAGAAAGGAAAGAAGTAAAACAAAGAAAAAGANAAAAAAGAGAGAAAAGAAAAAAAAGAAAAAGAGAAAAGAAAAAGAAAAAGAAAAAATAGACAACAACAAAAGTAGTCTCATGAACTACGTTCGACCTGATTCCTTTTAAGGATACGTAGGCAGCCTCACGGTTTGGTCCCATCAAAATAAAATCCAAAAGTCCCCAAGAAAGAAACTGGGGCAGAAGTTGTGGTTCTGGAAGTTGTAATTTTAAACCCAGCTGAATTGTTTTGAGCCTTTGATACCCTTTCTTTCTAACCCTGTCCAAAAGCCTGCATTACGGTCCAAAGAAAGACCTTCTGATCAGTCATCAAGAAATGCCAAGTCAGGCAAGAAGAGGTGATTCATGTCAGGGACAACACTCTGGTCCAAGTAGAAAAATGATGAAAATGAGAGAGTCTTATTGGTAAAAACCCTCACGGGCACCGTAAGGCGGCGTAAGCTGAGAGAAATGAAAAATGAGAGAGTCTTATTGGTGAAAACCTTCACGGGCACCTTGAGGCGACTGTAAGTTGAGAAAAAGAACAAAATGAGAGAGGCTTGATGGTGAAAACCCTTCGGGCACTACAAGTCAAATAAGGATTGAGGATCATATGGGAAATCACCAAACGAAGATTGTGAAAGACGACTAACGATAGAGCATCGAAGCCCAATTTCATGGTTGAAGGATAACAAGAGTTGGACATCAGACTTGCTTAACAGAATAGGCCACAGGTGCATGTCATGGTCACTAGAGTTGGTATCCACATCCGATGGGTTTCTACTTTGTAGCTTTCTTGTTAGGAATCATCTCTTTCCATTGTCCTCTACTCTATTCCTTGTGTCTTGTTTACTTCCTCTTCCTAAGTCTGTTTGGTCAGAACAAGTAAGAAATGACTTCAAAATTTGCCACCAGCTTTCCAATTGCACAAAACGGGATTTGGCTAGCACATCAAAGCGTCATAAGTCAGGAAATAACAGCAAGCACACTGAGTTGGTAACAGTCAACATGCTTTGGGATCCTTGTGAAATACAAAGGCTTGGTATATATCAATTCATGAACAATGCAACAGATGAAGGGTTAGGGTGAACAGATCAAAGGTATTTCCTGTGATAAGATTGACAAAAGGGTGGTAAACCAGTGACGAGCAAGACCTTCCAAGCAGAAATCAAAGTTATCATGGCAAATGAGGGAGCCGTAGACCTCAAGGACAGGACCAATGGATTAGAAAGAACAGCATACGCAATGAGGGGGTGACAAGTGTCGTGCTTTGGGGTTCATGTGAGATACAAAGGGTGGTAAATGTCAGGTCATGAGCAATGCAAAGGGTGGTAAATAGAAGGTATATAGTTTGAACGGAGAAGAGGTATATTCTGTGTTAAGGGTGAAAAAGGAAGTGGTTAGTCAAGAAACGAGCCAGGCCTTCGAACGAAAATCAGTTATCATGACAAGTGAAGGAGTAACAGACCTCAAGGCCGAGGACAGTGGTTAAGTCAAGAAAGAACAATATACACACGGAGTGGGGGCAATGGACGTGCTTTGGGATTCATGTGAGACACAAAGGTTGGGGAGGCGCCAGTTCATGCAATGCAACAAATAGAGGATATTGGGTTTGAACGGAGAAGAGGTATTTTCTGTGATAAGGGTGACAGAGAAAGTGATTAGCCAGTAAACAAGCAAGGTCTTCGAGTGGAAATCAGTCATCATGGGAAGTTGAAGGAGCAATCTCCCTTAGAGTTCAAGGCCACAAACTAACCACCACATTTTAAACTGACAAGATTTTTCTTTGATTGAAACAGGGGCAGAAAATTTTGTTTGTTTCGGAGAAACTCTCCGTAGGGGAAAGAGCAAGCACCAAAATAGGTTTGACCGTAAACTCTCAGGACCCTCCAGGAAAATGGGACTTAGTTTTAATTTCAAAACAATCATGAGTAGCATAATTTAGCATAAATGTACCCCAAAGGAATATAAGTTGGTTTCAAAGTTTGCATGTTTAAGATAGGATTCAATTAGGAGTTTTCAGGACCCTCCTGAATAATGGAACGTAGTTTTAAGATCCTCTTAGATAACAAGATATAGTGGAAGTCGTACCTTCAGTAGATATAACTTAGGTTAAAACTGTCTTTTAACTAGAAGTTGTCAGGACCCTCCTGGATAATGGGGAGTAGTTTAAGACCCTCTTAGATAACAAGATTTAGCGGAAGTCACATCTTTAGAAGACATAACTTAGATTTATAATGGTCGTTTAATTAAGAGTTGTCAGGACCCCCCTGGATAATGGGACCTAGCTTTCAAATTCTTAGTAATATTTGGTAATATGATTCAGTTTAACACTCACATATGTGCCCAGCTACCAAACTGGGCAGAAAATTTTCTTTATTTTTGTCTATTTTTGTTGAAATTAGGTATCCACTTGGAGAACAGGGAGGAATACATTTCAAGTCAGCAGTCAGGAGCCCGCCTGAAGAACAGAGGAATAGATTTCAAGTTTTAGCAGTCAGGAGCCCGCCTGAAGAACAGAGGAATACATTTCAAGTTTTAGCAGTCAGGAGCCCGCCTGAAGAACAGAGGGAGTACAATTCAAGTTTTAGCTTTTAAATTCTTATTAATGTCTGGTAATATGATGCCCAGCCACCAAACTGGGGCAGAAAATTTTCTTTGTTTTGTCTATTTTGTTGAAGTCAGGAGCCCGCCTGAAGAACAGAGGAATACATTTCAAGTCAGCAGTCAGGAGCCCGCCTGAAGAACAGAGGAATACATTTCAAGTCAGCAGTCAGAAACCCGCCTGAAGAACAGAGGAATACATTTCAAGTCAGCAGTCAGGAGCCCGCCTGAAGAACAGAGGAATACATTCAAGTCAGCAGTCAGGAGCCCGCCTGGAGAGCATGGGAATACATTTCAAGTTTAGCAGTCAGGAGCCCGCCTGGAGAGCATGGGATACATTCAAGTTCAGCAGTCAGGAATCACCTGGAAAAAGGGCAAACATCTCAGATCACAATTCAAGGCGGCAACAAAGGATATCATTGGAAGAATACAAGTCAGCAAGGCAACAAGAACCACGAGAGCAAGTTTGAAGATATAGATAGGATTTTGTAAAGCATAGATCATAG
>NC_031990.1:57344434-57444162 GCF_001879085.1 Nicotiana attenuata | reverse complement strand
TTTCAAGTTTCAGCAGTCAGGAGCCCGCCTGGAGAACAGAGGTATTACAATTCAAGTTTTAGTTTTCAAATTCTTATTAATATCTGATAATATGATGCCCAGTCACCAAACTGGGGCAAGAGATTTCTTGTTTTGTTGTTTTGATGAAGTCAGGAGCCCGCCTGGAGAAAAGAGGCACACATTTCAAGTTTCAGCAGTCAGGAGCCCGCCTGGAGAACAGAGGCACACATTTCAAGTTTCAGCAGTCAGGAGCCCGCCTGGAGAACAGAGGCATACATTTCAAGTTTCAGTAGTCAGGAGCCCGCTTGGAGAACAGAGGAATACATTCAAGTTCAGCAGTCAGGCAGCCACCTGGAGAAAGGGCAAACATCTCAGATCACAATTCAAGGCGGCAACAAAGGATATCATTGGAAGAATACAAGTCAGCAAGGCAACAAGAACCACGAGAGCAAGTTTGAAGATATAGATAGGATTTTTGTAAAGCATAGATCATAGTCTAGTCTAGCTTCTTTTTACTTTTTGACATGGTGTAATAAGGGGGTCAGCAAGCAGTAGTAGCAGCATCAGCAGTGAAATCACAGCTCTCGGTAGTCCCAGCTACCAAAACATCCAGAACTACACTGACCTGATTCCTTTACAGCCAAGGATATGTAGGCAACCTCTGAAGCAAGGTTCGGTCGAACATTTTTCAAAAATACTTCTCATGGAGTGCCAAGCGGGCAAAAATCCCTCATAATTGCTCACTTATCTTTGCGCAAAAATTCTTCGTGTTTCCGAGCAAAGAGGGGCAGCTGTGAGCACGTGATTTTTGCCTCGCATGATTTACTCCTATAGAATTCTTAGATTTAGGATTTTTCTTTTATTTAATTTTTAGGAATTAATTGCATAATTTTCATGTTTATTTGCATTTCTGTGTGCATTTTTAATTTAGCATAAATTCATAAAAAAACAAAAATACGCATTACATTTACGATTTAATTTTACATATTTTTTTTAATTAATGAGTAATTAGGATTTTTACAAAAAATACAAAAATCACAAAAAATAGTTTATTGTTGCACTTTTAATTTTAGTTTGGAATTTTTGGTAATTTTCTTTAATTTGGGTTTTCATCAGTTGTGGTAATTATTAGTTAAATAATACAATATGGTAGGGTAATTGGATTTAGGAATTAGTTTAGATTTTTATTTTTATTTTTTATGCTTTAATTTGAAAAGAAAAGAAAAAGAATTAAAAGAAAAGGGGGTATCTCTAATGAAATGCCCAAGTTGGGCTGGCCCAAATCCACCCAATACCCGCCAAACCCGCCCCAAATTAGCCCAAACTCGCCCAGAACCCGGTCCAAACCCCCCTTCCTCAAAAACGACCCAGTTTCTTGCCCGTAAATCCCAGCCCTTGATTTCCCGTGATCCAACGGACAGGAACTGGGGTCTCTTTAATATAAGAGTGACGGATGAGACCCACCCCCCCTTTTTTCGAACTCGTCTCTCTCACTTACCCACTTCAGAGACTTCAAGTCTCTAACCCTAGATCGCCACCCTGAATTCCAACATCACCCGCCGGCGGCGCCAATGCCATTCACCACCAAAATAACACCCCTGCAACCCTGCCTCACCCTCAATCCAAAACTCATCTTCACTTCCCTCGAATGCCCCTGAAACAGCTCGAATCTGGATTTGAAAAGATGAACCCTAAATCCCAAAAATCCAAATGTCAAGTTTTGAAGATTTGAGGTTGAAATTGGCCTCAGTTGTGTGTTTTCGCTTGAGAATACACGATTGAAGCCCATTTCGGTCAAAAGTTGAAGGTTCGAAGTTATTTTCAAAGACAGGGTCAGAGTACTTCTTAGGTATGCCCATCGTTCTTTCTCTTTTAGTCGTTTTTCTTTGTTTTTCCTTTTGTTTCGCTTAGGGTGTCAGCCTTCTTCCTCTCACCTCTTCTGTGTCACTAGTCGCCCGTATTTTTTCAATTAAAATTAACGATGCATGTTTGTTTTAATATTTTGGTCAACTTTGTTCATAATTGTCAAGTTAATAGTCTGCAAAGAATTAAATGGTTTTTCTACTGTCAATTCGTTTTGTTAGGACTTGGGTCAGAACTTGAGTTTTGAACGTTCATTTGGATTGGTTTAGAACCAGCTTTGTGCTCTTTGAGTCGTTTATGACCCAATTCAAAGAGGCCTGGCTGTTTTGAGCCCAGGTTCTATTTGATTGACTAAGGGTAAATTCAGGGAACTTGGGGGGTGTTTTAGGAAGTTCAGGTTAGGGAATCTCCAGTGTAACTGAAATAGGAAGGTTCTAGTAGGGATTTCTAGCCAATTTTAGGCTTTTGAGTAGTTTAACTTGGCAAGCAAGTCAGAATTTTAGGGATTAGGTAGCAAAAATAAGAATTAGAAAGGGACTAAGGGGGTAAAGACTAATTTGAAAGATGCCCTACCTTTCTTGCCTATAAAGGCATCCTAAACTTGCCTTTTAAAGGAGATTTTCAAGAGCTAAAATTGATAGAAAATTAGAAAATCAAAGGCGGCTGAAGAATTTTAGGAGAACAACACTGTTTCATTGAGTTCTTTTGGCATTTTCCAAAGTTTTTCCATGTGCTGAGGCAATTTCTGGTTAGCTGGTATTAAAATGGGTTAAAATCAAATCTGGTTTGAGGTCTGCTGGTCCATTGAGTGCCTGAAATTAGTGTTTGGGTCATTATATCTCATCTGCTGGGTTTAAATTGGTTTGCTGGTTCATTTTTTGATTGCTGGGCTCTACAGCTTTGCTATTGTTGATCTCTGCTGTTAACTACTGCTGATCCCCCTTTGTTTCTTTGTTTCTTCAATCTCAGGTACACAACTCTGTAACCCTGCTGATTGTGTAATGGAAATTGAAGAATGAAATGGAAAAATAGAAGTTTAAAGCCTAGCCTCAGCTCTTCAATTCATAGTTTTATTTCTTTTGTCCTTCTGAATTCCTTTGTTCTGATTCGATGTATGACTAAGTCTGATTTTGAATAGTTGTGCAAACTTGGTGTATAGCTGGTGTAACAAAGCCAGTAGTTATATCCTGCATGATTAGATAGTGTTAACTGTGTTGGACCTCCCCTAGTTATGTATTTAATTTAGGACTGTCATGAAGACTTGATTAATATTTTGTCTAGATGAATTAGGGATTAAACGTTGGTAATGAACTAGATGAAGTAGAGTGTGCTCTCAGTTCCTGCTATACTGTTGATTGAGCCCTCTGTGAACTCAATAAGGCCTTTGTATTGGTTTTATTATTTTTGAGATATTCAGTCTTTAAGTATAAGAGCATGCTTCATAAATCTAATTTTAGTTGTTAGCTTGGAAGAAGAGTTAAAATAAGTGACAGATAAATCTTGGTATACTTTGTCGTGAAATTTGCAACATATCTCCATTAGACACATAGGTTCAGAATGGCTATTTTGTTTTATGTCAAGTTAGTTAGGCTCGTAAAGCTACAATATGAAGCATTTCCGAGTCGATAATCTTCAGCATGGGGTCATTTTCTCCTTAATGTTTTGATTGATTCAATATTAAAATGACATTCATGAGGGATTGGGCTCAAGGTGCAAGTTAATTTCATTATTGATTTTGTCCAGCATGCATAATGTCACGACCCAAATCAACTACGGGTCGTGATGGCGCCGGACACCGTTGTCAGGCAAGCCAACTAACTCATCCATTAATTTCTCTTTTAATAATTTTAAAAATCTAAGAGTTTTACTTCCATTTTTCATATATATACAACCTCTGTTTCAATTCAAATGAGGAGATAACTAATAATACGCAACCTTCAAAGAAAAAAAAAACCATCCCAGAACCCGGTGTCACAAGAGCATGAGCAACTACTGATGAGGACCATAAAATACAAATGTCTGTCCGAAATACAGTGGACAGAGACTGCATAAGTAAGGTATTGGAAGGGAACTACTCTAGCTACGGGTCGTCTCAAACAATGCAGCTCACCAAGTCCCCAAATCATCCGTGCTGCTACCAAATGTAAAATATACTTGTGCAACAAAAATGCACAAAAGTGTAGTATGAGTACGTAATCAACGTGTACTCAGTGAGTATCCCGCCTAATCCCGAAGGGGTAGAGACGAGATGGCCAATTTCGACACTCACTAGAGGTCAATTATCAATATTCAATAATGCGAGAATAATCCTGGATTCATATAGTAGTTCTAGTTCAGGAAGCCAGGAAAAACAAGAAAAATACCTTCAACAATAATCAAGGACTTCGAGGTTTATTCTTTATTATCTTATCAATTTATATCAAGCCACGTAGGGCCAATTCTACATTTGAAATTTTCAAGTAACAGATAAACACGCGCAAATCATGCCGAGGTCGACGGCCCGCTCCAACAGAAATGTAAATTGTGCACTGCCGAGGGTCGAGCGGCATGAACCATAGATGCATCTATTCTCACTGAGGCGTTCGGCCCGTTCCATAAATAAACACATACCCTGCTCGCGAATCATCCATGCGACGCAGGCACACATAAAATACATGCTCAATCAGTCAAATAAGAACTTATCGGGGAATATTTATTCAAATAAAACCAATTCTCCTTTAACAATTTAAGAAATGAAGTTTAATCCTTTTAGAAATTTACTTACCAATTCGATGTGAGTTAAACAATTCGAGCTACCAATGGGTTCATCCATGTGCAACATGTTTTTGGGTCCTAACTACCCGGACAATAGCATAATAGTAGCTACGCACGGACTCTCGTCACCTCGTGCGTACGTAGCCCCCACAAATAGGAGCACATAATCAATTACTTCACCTATGGGGTAAATTCCCCCTCACAAGATTAGAAAGGAGACTCACCTCGCTCCGAAGACTCATAACCGGCATTCAACATTCTTCCGAAGGCTTGAACCGACGCACAATGCACCAAAACTAGCCAATTAACGACAAACTAATGAAAACATGCTCAAATACTTGTTAGAAATTCAAATTATTCAGATTCCCAACTCCGCTTAGTGAAATGACCAAAATGCCCTCGGGCCTAGGTGCCCGAAATCCAAAATTTCTCGAAGACAAAGGTTACCCATGACATCAGGAACTCAAATATATATTTTTATCCTAACTCCATACTCAAAATCGTGGCTAAATTCCAAGAATATCATTTTCTAGGTTTCCACCAAAAAAACCTCCATCTTTACACTAATTTTCATGCTTAACTCCATACATAATTGATGTATTTAACTCAAAAGTGATGGGGATAACTTACCTTTATATACATGACGAAGTTCCACTCTTTGGAGCTCCCCAAATCGCCCCAAGCCATGAACCAAATGAGAGAAATGAATTCATTCACGATTTAAAACAACCTTATTGCCTCCAGGTGTTCCGCTTCTGCGGTGCAATTTCCGCTTCTGCGGATGTCGCTTCTGCGACTATTTAACCGCTTCTGCGGTTTTGGGCATGAGGGAACTGGCCACTTCTGCTGTCTGGGGGCCGCTTAAGCGGAACCGCTTCTGCGGTCCCTGGGCCGCTTCTGCGGTTTTCCTTGGACCTGGCCCCTTCCGCTTCTGCGAGCTTTTGACCGTATCTGTGGTCCCGCTTCTGCGGTCCAAGAACCGCAGATGCGGTTATGACAGAAGCAGCAAAACTCAAGCCTTCCCAAATTCCACTTTCGATCCGTTAACCACCTGGAATCCACCCGAGGCCCCCGGGACCCCAACCAATCATACCAACCAGTCCCAAAACACATTACGGACTTGCTCGAGGCCTCAAATCATAACAAACAACGCTAAAACCATGAATTACACTCCGATTCAAGCTTTATGAACTTTGAACTTTCCAACTTTTATTTCCGATGCTTAAACCTATCAAATCACGTCCGATTGACTTCAAATTTTGCACACAAGTCATATTTGACATTACGGACCTACTACAACTTCCGGAATCGGATTCCGACCCTGATATCAAAAAGTCAACCTCCGATCAAACTTCCCAAAAACCTTCAAATTTCTATCTTTAGCCAAATGGCTTCAAAATGACCTACGGACCTCCGAATTCACTTCCGATCGCGCCCCCAACTCCAGAATCACCATACGAAACTACTCCCAGTCTCGGAATTCCAAACGGACATCGATAACTCTGAAATGCACTTCAAACCAAACTTATAAAATTCCTTCTAAAATGCTAACTTCCATAATAGGCGCCAAAACGCTCCCGGGTTATCCAAAACCCGAACCGGGCATACGCCCAAGTCCGAAATCATCATACAAACCTGCTGGAACCTTCAGATCCTGATTCCGAGGTCGTTTACTCAAAATTCCAATCTTAGTCCATTCTCCCAACTTTAAGCTTCCGAAATAAGAATTCTCTTCCCAAATCAACTCCGGACTTCCCGAAATTCAATTCCGACCACGCGTACAAGTCATAATACCTGAAATGAAGCTGTTCGTGGCCTCCGACTGCTGAACGGAGCGCTAGTACTCAAAACGACCGGTCGGGTCGTTACATGTTTATTCTCTCACCTCCTATATATATTATAAGCATTCCCTTTTGTCCCACGGTCCTTAGCTAGAATACCTTAATTTGTTGGTTGTACTTTAGGTCGACCCCCTTAAATGTCACGACATATACT
The DNA here is from genome assembly GCF_001879085.1 of Nicotiana attenuata. Lineage (NCBI taxonomy): Eukaryota > Viridiplantae > Streptophyta > Magnoliopsida > Solanales > Solanaceae > Nicotiana > Nicotiana attenuata. The sequence continues at coordinate 57,437,550 of NC_031990.1, read as the reverse complement.
TCGCCGTATAGGCTTTCTGATAGTTCGATCTCGGTAGTGGCCGAGATACTCGTCGTTATGATGCCTAGCAGATACAACCACGGCTTAGTCGGCCCCTTGCCATCACTTTTAGCACTAATCTACGTATGGCCAGATTTTGACCCATACACCCCCGACCCCGCGTGTAGCGAGGGCTTAGTGCACCGGGCTGCCCATTTTAACTTAGAACAAACTGTAAGAAAGCTCTTTCAGTGCAGCTCTATCGTTATAACCAATGAGAAGCACCAAGACGAGGGATGGCATATACACGTCGCAATAAAGAACTCCAATGCTTCAAAGAACAATGCAACCAAAAGAATAAGGCAAGCCTTTAATCAGTTCGAAGGAAGACAGTGTAACGTAACCTTTCACAAAGGATTTGCAAACTTGTATATATATAGAGAGAGAGCGCGCGCGCTAATGTTGTTACTTGTTTTGGAGCAACCAAATTTGAAGAGACGATAAGTTAGAATTTGCAAAATATCAAGAGTTAGAAAAATTTATGAAGCTCATTTATTCAAAAACTATATACAACACGCCTATTTACAAGGTATTTGAGGTTTTAAGCACTCTGCTTCAGTTCAGAACCTGTCAACAGCTTCAGCTATTGAGTTGAGAGGAGGTTCTATAACCAAAAGCAAGGAAGCCAGCAGCAGAATGAAGACTGAGAAGTAAATAAGAGATTTACAAGGATCTGAATATTGTTCAACAAGTGTGATTCCTTCTTTTTGACCATTTTCTGAAGCTGCATTGTCCAATTGAAGAGCTGGACATGTAAGATAGCCATATGCTATTCCCATTAAAGCTGCTCCAAAATGTGCCCTGCAATTTTAAAACGTCAAATATTTTAAAACAAATCAAGTCTGCCAAAACGACTAATATTTAAGACTGAATGTTGTACTAACCAGTCATCTATAGGCCCCAAGTTGCTAAGAACAAAGCTGAAAGCAGTAGCCATTATCGCTTTCTCAATCATGCTTTCTTTTCCTAGCATGTCTTTGTTCCGAACTTGATAAATGAGCCAAGCTCCTATTAAAGCAAAACCAGGTCCCTAAGAAGTACAATTTTTGACTTAGATTTTCATTTTTATAAATATGTATAATAAAAACATGCTTCAACTCCACATTTTAAAAACTTCTGAGGAAGGCAAGAGCAGAAATTGATGCCAAATAGGAGGGAAAAAAAAGAATTTGATGTAATAGCAACGGAACTTACAGTTCCTCCAACAGTTGGGTCTGGGGTATGAAGAAAGCTGATGAGGTTACCAGAAATACCTCCAAGAACATATATCAGGAAAAATGCAAACGAGCCGTATGCTTTACATACTTGAGGCCCAAAACTAAGAAGCACCCAACAACCAAGGGCTATGTGAAGGACTCCTGAGTGCTGCAATATAGCAAGATCAACAATCAAATTAAGTCGATTTAAGTTATATTCAATATTAATTCATTCAAAGAAAGAAGAATTTAACTTTCTGCTTGGTTGCTGGTACTTCGCATCTGACTATCATAAATCACTTGATCATATACCATGCTACAATCTTATTATATTTTTATACAATTCTAGGGCTCTAGGTAGAGGTATGGTCTACGTACACACTACCCTTCCCAGACCTCACCTTTAGGAATATATTGGGTTTGTTGTTGTTGTTGTATACAATTCTAGGGAAATTCAATCATTTAAGGACGAACCAATTTTCAATCTTGTACCAGAAACATTGGTGTCAGAAGTCTCCACCATTCACCAAGTAGGATCAAATGATTTATCTTCGCGCCATATACCATTGGAAGTGAAAGCATCCCTATTTCAGAGTTCCTGACTGGACTAGCTGTTTCGAAGAGGAAAACTGCAATGTTTATAGAAGCCAGTATTCCTCTTCATTAAGAGAGGCACGAAGCATTAGAAATGGTAAGAAACCTAGAAAATATACATGACTAAAGTATCAGTAGCAAAATTTCAATAGGAAGTTGGCGTCTTACATAAAGTAAAAACTAGATGATTCTTGGTTAGAACTGTCAATGTCCTTAGCCTTTAACTTCATGTACTGTTTTAGTTTCTTAGCTCTGCCACCACTGTCGATCATTTTCATTGAAAAATATGATGCTTCTTCAAATGTTTCGTCATCAGAAACAGAAAAAGCATGCAATTTTGACTCTGCACCTGAACAAGGTAAGTATAAGGTTTGCTAGATCACAACAATAAAGGTGATAGTATAAAGTTAGTCCATAGGATAGCAGTGCTTGCATTCTTACCTCCATTGGCTTTTCCACTGAAATCATTTAAAGATTTCAGTGACTTCTCTGCTTTAAGTTGATGATTTTTACCAGTTAGTTCTTCTATCTCATTCGAAGACGAAGCTCCTGTGCTATTATGAAGCTTCTTGAAGTAAGAATCTAAGGCTCTCAGTTGCTTCTCCTGACTGTTCAATGCAGATTTCACTGTCCCAAATATACTTCTCTGAGTACTATGTGAAAGCCGGGATACGAAGAGGTGCATTCTTTTATTCTCCTTATATACATGACTTATTTTAGGCACAACCAGCTGTGGGATGCATCCATTGTGATGAACTCTTCCCATTAATACATTAGTGCATACCATTCTGTTTTTTTCAGTAATGTACTGGTTCCTTAAGGTAATGCATGCATAGTCATTCTTGCTAGTGACCTTAGATAAATCTTTGCGAATTGAGAAAAAAGTGCTGATAAATTTCTGCATCCATAAGAAGATTTGTGTAAGGAACAAATGCGCTTACAATTTATATATAAATACCAATGAATTGTATGAACTTCAGGTTTTCTGGAAGTATCCTACGTACAATTTACAAGCCTCAAGGGTGTCATGTGTGAGAGCAGCCTCTAATGAAATGTGTTATTCTGTGTTGTTTTTTTCTTGGCATATCCTTTGTAATTAAGAAAGAGACAATATATTTTGCCTTGGTTTTGTTGATCCACACAAGTACATTTCATTTGGGGACATCTGAAGAAACTCAACAACTATTTACAACCGAAAAAAACTATGTCAAGTTTCACAAGATGTAATCAATGTTCTCTTCTAGATATCTGTTGAAGTTTGACGGCAAATGATAGGAAAGGATATATGATCATAATTGCTGAATACCGACTAAAGTATTACTGAACTAAATGTCATGCACTAAAGAAATTCAAATTCAAAAGAAGGTATTTAAACTGAGTTCAATGAGAGATCCAAAATGGAACCTTCTCTCATATTTGGAATGCAGTAAATATGACCGAGTTTATTGCATACATGTTCATGAATAATTGAAATAGAAACCATATTTCAGGGGTTATTGTTGTACCTTTTATCTTCATCTACTAGCAGATTCTGATCCTTATTTATAGGTGCAATGATTTAATTTATACACACTAACAATAACTGTTTTATTACATTATCATATAAGTATATCTTAACGTTTTGTAGCAGGTAGCATATGTCTTATTTCCCAGGTTACTAATTCTAATTTTTGTAAAAATTTCTTTTGCAATGGATTGAAAGTTGAAACTCGTGAAAATAGGCCATTTCAAGATTTAGCAGAATCACCTGCCAGAAATTTGAACTGCCTTATTACAGCCAAAAGAAAAGCTCAGATGTCAAAACTATAGCAATGAAACTTCCATTAATGGATAACAGCAAACAGTAGATCATTAAACCTTGCCAACCCAACCCTTTCGATCGGTTTTCCACATAAAAAGTTCCATGCTACAGAGACTTTATTATTCTACCTTTACTATAAACATCAGATAATAGATCATGGATGGATGTGTAGTAACAGAAGACAGTTAGTGGAGTATAACGTATGACCTTTAGAGAAGAACTAAAAGTGATCTTCCGAGATAGTTGGAGAGATGTCCATAAACAAAACAGCAGCCACGAGCCTCATCAGTTCCATTTAATGCAGGGAAGAGATTACAGTGTTAGCAACTATTATTAGAAGATCTTAATTACTAGGCAATGGAAGACGTACAAATTAAAGAATCAGAAAGATCCAAATGAAATTTTACCTTATCTCCGTTGTCCCACTAAAACTTTGCCACCTGTAGTTAAAACACTGCCATGGCCAGTATTTGGGCTTTGAGCAGGTCCTACTAAATCTATTTCGCTAAACCAGGATTAATGCTCCCAAGAAAAGGTTTCTTAGGTCAAATTTAGGCCGCACATATAACGTTCCTTTTCTTTTTTTCTTTCTATATAACAAGTGGACAGTATAGTTGCATATGTTTATATATGTATACTGTGACGACCCAAAGGGTCATCACCTGTTTTAAATGAATTTTGTGCTTCCGAGGCCTTGAAAACCTCATTTAGAGTCGCCTCGATTTGCGTGCACAATCCGGGCGCATAGCCGGAAAGCTTAAATGTGAAAATTCTATGAAAAATGCTAAATTTTGATATTAAAATGAATAAATTTGACTTCGGTCAACATTTTGGGCAAACGGACCCGGACCCGTGATTTGACGGTCCCGGAGGGTCCGTAGGAAAATATGGAACTCGGGCTATGCCCGGAATCGAATTCCAAGGTCCCGAGCCCGAGAAATGAATTTTTAAAAGAAATTGTTTTTCTGAAATTGTTAAGGAGAATTGAAATGATATTTGGTTAGAACGTGTTGGTATCGGGCCCGTATTTTACCCGGTACAGGTCTTATATGTGCTTTAAGTCATTTCTGTGAAATTTGGTTGAAAACGGACGTCGTTTGACGTGATTCGGACCTAAATTTGAAATTTTGATGTTTTACGAAGTTTGAAAGGATTCTTGGATTTTGAGGTTTAATTCGATGTTTATGATGTTTTTGAGGTTGTGTCCATAATTGGTTTGGAGCCCCGAGGGCTCGGGTGAGTTTCGAATAGGCCACGGGTTGTATTTTTTTGAATTTGCGAAGCCTGGCTCGCAAATGCGAGCTCGCAAATGCGAGAACTTTCTTCGCAAATGCGAAATCTCTCATGTTGGCCAGTGATCGCAAATGCGATCCTTATTTCGCAAATGCGACCATCGCAAATGCGACATGGGCCTCGCAAATGCGAAGGTCCGGAATTTTGGAAAGGTTCGAAAATGCGAACTAAGGTTCGCAATTCCCATATCTGCAGAGGTCGGGGTTCGCAATTGCGAACCCCTGTTCGCATTTCCCATATCAGAGACATGCAATTTTCTATACTTAACCGATTTTAAGTCATTTTTCACACCATTTTCAAAACACAACTCCTTTGGGCGATTTTCCAAGAACAAATCTTCTTCCAAATCAATTGTAAGTTAGTTTTTACTCATTTCTTTCAATCATTTACATCTTTTAACATGATTTCAACCAAAAATCAAAGATTTTCATGGGGGAAATTGGGTGTTTTGGTAGAACCTAGGTTTTTCAAAAAATGGGGATTTGGACCTCAATTTGAGGTCCGATTTCAAAACAAATTATATATTTGAGTTTGTGGGGGAATGGGTAATCGAGTTTTGGTTCGAACCTCGGGTTTTGACCACGTGGGCCCGGGGGCGATTTTTGACTTTTTGGGTAATACATTGGAAAACTCATTTTCATGCATTGGGGTTGATTCATTTAGTGTTTATTAATGTAATTAAGTAATTTATGATTAGATACGAGCGAATTGGCGGTAGAATCACGGGGTAAAGTTGTAGTTGAGGCTTGAGTGGTATTCAAGGCATTGAGGTAAGTGTTTGGTCTAACCCTAGCTTGAGGGATTAGGAGTTGAGTCTTATTTGCTAATTGCTTCTTGTTGAGTATGACGTATAGGCATGGTGACGAGTATCTATACGTTGGTGCCGAGCATGACCGTGAGTCTTAAATTGATAGTTGTTGTGTTCTTAAATGACACTTCAGATGCTTTAAATTGATGACTCTTGATATTGAGTAGATATTTAGTTTATTTTCGTGGACTTTATTTATGCTTGAGTACTGGTATTAATCAAGCTGAGTAAGAGTTGAGCTAGGATTTGGTTATAGTTGATTCTCCCTTGCCGGGATGGTTATTTTGGTATTGTTGTTCCCTTGCCGGAAAATTTTTATTATATTGCTTTTGTTTTCCTTGCCGAAATTTTATAGTGACTTTGTGTTGAAATGAAATGGGAGCGGGTGGTACGCCTACCACGAGATTTGATGAAATGGGAGCGGGTGGTACGCCTACCACGAGTTATGATGAAATGGGAGCGGGTGGTACGCCTACCACGAGATTTGATGAAATGGGAGCGGGTGGTACGCCTACCACGAGTTATGATGAAATGGGAGCAGGTGGTACGCCTACCACGGAAACATTGAGAAATGGGATCGGGTTGCACGCCTACAACGGGATGTGTACTGACAGTGAAATCTGCTTTTATTTCCCTTATCCGTGTTAGAGTTAATTTATTGATGTTCCTTATTATTCTCTTGAAATTCTGTATTATCCGCTATCCCCGAAGCATGTTCCCCTCCCATTTAACATGTTTATTCTTGTTAATTTCCCGTTGTAGATGTATATATATATAACTGCACAGGTTTGTGTGGTAGTCCTGTCTAGCCTCATCACTACTTCGCCGGGGTTAGGCTAGGCACTTACCAGCACATGGGGTCGGTTGTGCTGATACTACACTCTGTGCTCTTTTGTACAGATCCAGGTATCGGACAGCAGCAGTAGTTCGGGAGTCTTCCTTCGGTCCACGAGACTCCGAGGTAGCCTTGCTGGCGTCCGCAGGCCTGGCGTCTCTTCTTTCAGTTTTCATGTTCTGTTGACATTTGTATCCGAGACAGACTATGTCCTTTATTTCAAACTCTTATTTGTAGTAGTCCTAGACAGTCCGTGTATTATTGTGACACCAGGTGCTGGGTAGAGACTTGTATTGACTTTCTAGACGCTGTTTCTATATTTAGTTCAGACTTCTGCTAAATTTTACTTTTTCGTTGTCTCTTTAACTGCTTATTCATTGATAATTTAATTGTTTAATCATGTATAACACAAGATAGGTTAATGTTTGCCAAGGTTCTTGGCTTGCCTAGCTACCACGAGTAGGCGCCATCACGACCCCCGAGGGTGGAAAATCCGGGTCGTGACATATACGGTAAAATTCAGTAACCATGGTGGCACCGGACATAAACATGTGATCGAATAAGAGGCAATTCAAGATATGATCGTTACAGAAGATCTGACCTCTATTAGCCTTTATTACCTTCTATTATTTATCATCTTTTAATTACCTTTTATTATAATATTAATATGAATCGATAATTAAGGTAGCATAATTTGTAGATCATACACTCCATAACTCTAGTATAAATATAGGCATTCATTATATTGTAAGACATCAAGAAGTACTGGCGGAGAAAGACTAATATTCTTTCTCTTTTTTTTAAGCTTTATTCTTGCGGTGGGAACATTTGGAAGCTCAGGCTTGTCTCTTCAATTATCCTTATTTACTCCGTTTGCATTATACTCCATCCGCTCCAAAATAAGTGATTTTTTAGTTGTTTTCACATAGATTAAGAAATCCACTTTTAACATTAATTAGCAATGAAATTGACCATATTAACCTTTACTATCTCTTCACATAAACACTCCTAACATATACTCCAACACTATTTACTCCAAGGGCAATGTAGGAAATAAATAATTAATTCATTCTTGAAATCTGAAAAATTCACTTATTTTGGACCACAAAATAAAGGCCAAAAAATTACTTATCTTTTACCGGAGGGAGTATTATTTTATTTTATCGGATTAATTTAATCCACATATCTATAAACCACGTTACAAATTTAATTGTACCGTTTTTCGGGTAAACAATTTAAGTAGGCTAATACTCCCTCCGGTCCAAAATAAGTGATTTTTTGGATGTTTTCACACAGATTAAGAAATCTACCTTTTAGCATTGATTAGCAATGGAATTGACCATATTAACCTTTACTATCTCACATAAACACTCCTAACACATATTCCAACGCTATTTACTCCAAGGACAATGTAGGAAAAAATTAATTAATTCATTCTTGAAATCTGGAAAAATTACTTATTTTGGACCGGAGGGAGTATTTACTGGGGTCGACCGGCAGCACTCATTTATGTTTTGATTTTATGATAAGTAGGCTCTCCTAGTGTAAATATTTTTAATATCGATATATTATCAGTAAAGAAGTTTAACATGTGATAACATATTAATTATTAATTTTACAAGTACAATTTATTATAGAAACTTATAAGTATATAATTACCTTCAATTAGCAGCATATCTTAGAATGGCTATCGAAGTGACCCCTCAAGAACTCTTATGATTTTCTGATTATACCAGCTGTAAAACTAATAATTAAGGTACTAAATATGTTCTTTTAACTAAGGTGTTGACCAAGATCAATCTTAGTGATAATTGCTTGATAATTTTCACTAAAGTCATTCTTCATTAATTTAAGCCCTTTTTTCTCTTTGGGGGCTTCTTTACTACTGTTTTCTTTTTCCTTTTCATTACTTCGATTTTTAGCTTTTTTTGAACCGAGAGTCTATCGAAACGACATCTCTACAGTTAAGGGTAAGTTCTGCATAAACACTACGATTCTTAGACCTCACTTATGAAATTATATCGGGATTGTTGTTATTGTTGTACTCTCTTTCAGAATAGGAGTACTGCTGCAAAATATAATATATTGATTGGTGTTTTCTTTTTTGAGCATCTTTCTCAATCAATATCAGTTTCTCAATCACGAACCGTACGTGCAATAATTGGACATGTTTAAACAGTATGTTTGAATAGATTCTTTTGCACCCGTAGCACAGAATTTTGGTTTCTAACGGAAGCATGCATGCACGTGATAGTCAAGTCGTCAGCTCTACTCAGAACAAAATTATGTTACGATGCAGAGAAACAACATAAGTACATAACATACCTAGAAGGCAAAAAAACATAAAAAGATTAAAAAAAAAAAAAAAAAAAAAAAGCAAAAATGCATGGCCCTATTCTGAACTGCTGCAATTCATGATTGCACTTTCATGTTCCTCTAATAGATTTTGTGGTATCTAAGAAACAAGAGAGAAAGAGAGAAGAGACAAAGTTATACTGATCAAAGGGAAAGAAAGAATCTTTCTATCCAAAAGCAAGGACATAACATTGTTCCATTTAACATCCATTTATATGGCAAAGAAAAATGTTGTTCTTCCTTATTGATTTACAGCTAGTACTATTATGCTTTTTCTCTCTCATACATAAACTCCTCCATGGCAAGCACCCTGCACCAATTTCCCTGTACCTGCTCTTACTGCTCTGCTTCCCTTTGTAATTATTATTACTTGTATTTCTCATCTCTTCCACCTGCTCCCCATTTCTTTTTGTGTCTTCTTCTCGTCTTGTTTCTTTCACTTCCACCTATAAACACATTCAATGTCACCATCTCTAATGTTTGCATGTGATTCTGAACTCAATCCACAATATCACTTCGATTGGGAAATTACTTAACTCGTGTCATAAACAATATCCTTATTTTTGTTTGTGCACTTAAATTATATACATTGACAGCTAATTTTTCGTTTATATATATATATTCTCATAATTTAACATACTACAGCAGTACTTCAGTTACCATTTTTACAATGTTATCTATTACTGCTATAGTAGAGATTTACCTTTAATTACATTATATGTATCCCAAATTGTGTAAATAGGAGTATCTTTTACTATGGTGCATAGAATTCTTGTTTTTTAAGCATTTTCTTTTGGTATATGCTTTACCTGAAAAAGATGACTATGATACAAGGCCATGGTAAAGCTCTCAAGATCTTTTAAGAATCTTAAACTAAAAGTTAGTATGAGTATAAAATAGCTATAGCTGGAAAGAAGAAAATAAAAAAAGGTGAGATAAGGTGCAGTTTGAGGGAGTTTAACTTCTATACATATATAATACAGTGACCGTTCTAATTTATAAGCCACCTAAAAGAACAACTGATTATGCATAACAGCCTACTATAATAACCTGAAAAGGTACAAATTAAAATATATTAGTAGTATAAAAGAATACTATACTTGCGTGTATATAACTTAAATTCACTTTGATAAAGGGGATGCTGATATGGTACTAGAAAGAAACTTTTGTTTCTTGCATGAATTATTGAAAAGTACGTAGTTGAGAAGATGACAATTCCTAAAGAATCTTTTCGGTGGAGCGCATAACAAGTGATCTTTTTCCTCTACAAGCACACAGCTTGTAACCATTTCTAGTAAATTCAAACTAAAATAAAAAGGGAAAAATAAGTGAAAGCTAGGATGTCTCACTCGTTCCAAGAAGTAGCACAAAAACTTACTTAGTGCCCACAAATGCAAGTAATGTCATTTTTGCATGTGCATGCTACTTTATATATGCTCTAGGGACCAATTAATTGTAAAGTCTCCCACCGAGTACGAAAAGCAATATCACTTTTACAAACTTCTAAAATCAACTTATTTTGAAAAATATTTTCTCAATAGTGCATTTACAAAAAGTATTTTTGGAGCGAAGCAATTTATGTTCTGTGAATTAATTTGAAAAATACTTTTGAACAGTACCTTTAATTTTCCACCAAGATTGATCCGCCACTGATGTTTGTATCAGGGTAGGTTGCCTACATTACACTCTTGGGGTACGGCCCTTCCCTGGACCCTGCGTGAATGCGGGATGATTTGTGCACCGGGCTGCCCTTTTATTTTTGAGCAGTAATTATGCTTGACCAAACTTTTAAAATGTACTTTTAAGTGTATTTTTCTCAAAAGTACTTTTTTAAAAAGTACTTTCGGGGAGAAGCTACTTTTTTCTCCTTTTCAAAAAACTGTTTCTACTTCTACTCATCAAAAAAAAATTTCCTTCTAAAAACTTGATCAAACACCTTAACTTTAAAAAAAAAAAAATACTTTCGGCCAAAAAGACGCTAGGGCAAATAGTCTATTAGTCAATCTTGGTGCAAAAATTGAAGGTATGCCTATATCTCGTGAGCTAAGAACAATTGAACTACTAATTACTCTACAAAAATAGATGCTAAACAAAAACGTGCATTTTAGACTACGACTAACTAAAACAGAAATTAACTTATATATTGATAGTGTAAATAAATTTTTACACTATCATTGTTGAGTACCTTATATTCCAGGTCGCTGATCCACATTTCATTAATTAGACAGTTATTTATAGTTACCTTTCAAATATTACATGTACGCCATGCAAACAGTTAATTAATTAATTAAGTATTGGGGTTTGTCATAGAAATTAAAGTACAAAATAATTACGTACCAGTACTTTCTCAGATTTTAATTCAGGAGTAGTCATAGGTGAATCATCAGCATCTGCTTGACAGCGTTTTGTAGATCTTTCCTCAATGGATGGAGTACGAGCAGGACTTGGACTCTTTGAACTCATGTAACCTGGACTACTGCTCTGTATTCCCACATCTCTAGTAATGCTACTCTTCTTCTCTAAAATAATAAAAATGTACAAAACAGTAAGCGACTGAGTAGAACAAATGACATAATTTAAGTTATATATACTGACAGTGTAATTATAATATTTAACATATTATAGTAGCGAGGAAATGGAAAAGAGAACAATTGTTTAGACCTTTGCTTGGAATTTGTACTTCAATTTCATGTGTAGACAAATGAGGTACTACTTTTATAGGAGGTTTTGTTTGGAATTGTCGAGTCTGAAATTGAGAAGGATAAATCAAAGAGGCAGACATGGTGATTTTGCTGGTTAATTGGCGAAATGATCTCCCACTTAGTGTTTTTGCTGATAGACATTCCAATGGAACTTCTCCTGATAATGGATTACAGATATATTTCTCAGCTTCATTCCACTTGGAATTTAGAGCCAATCCATCTGGTGACATGTATTCCCAACTATTTACTGTTTTTGCCTTCAATGCTGCACTCATAAAACAAACCAAAAATTCTGTGAAGTTCAAAAATGAAAGAATTTGGCTCAAACAATATACATATATGCTAGGGCAGTCCGGTGCACAAGGCATCCCGCCGCGTTCACACAAGGTCCGGGGAAGGTCCGCACCTCAAGAGGTGTGATGTAGACAGCCTACCCTAATGTAAGCATTAGACGAAGATAACTTTACTGTTGCTCCAAGGCTCCATTCGAATATACACATATGCTAAAGAAATTAAAATATCACGCATTCTGAACTCATCGACTCTAGATGTTGAATTCGACATAAGTTTTGACTGATATTCTAAAGGACTCACCTTTAAGGGCTGTGGTAAAAGAATAAGTTGAAGGGTCAATTTCTTCTGTAAAAAAGATTAAAACTTTAATGAGAAAATAGTAGGATAAAACAATAATGAGGAGGAAAGAGGTAAATAGTGTTAGTTGTATTACCTCTTAAGGTGTAGCCAGGGGAAGAAGCAGTACTTGAAATAGATATGTTTGATCTAAAAGACTTAGCATCTTCTCTGAAACTTCTAATATAAGAAGCTGAAAATCTTCTTGAATTGGTATTTTCTCTGCTAAATTTGGCCTTAAGAGTCCATTCTCTTAAGTTGAAGTCTCCATCATCTCTCCTTCTTGAACTTCCAATAGTTGACTGTTCCATACTATGTTCTAGTTTCATGATAATGAAGATTTTGATGGTCTTTAAAAGTTGTTCTCTATTTAAATAAAAAAGAAAGGAGGATATCTAAGTTTCAAAAAAAAAAGACTTTTGACTGCAGAATCAGCAAAAAAACAAAAGATGCTAAAAAGAGCAGCTGCGCAACAAGTAACTTCCAAAAAATAAGACTCAGAGATTTCAAATTTAAATTTCTTATTTGAAAGCAACCCATACCCTCTTTTAAAAATAAAAGAAAAAATTCATGAGGTTAAAAGTGGGCCAGATGAATATTTGGTTTATCTGCAAATAAAATTTAAGGAGAGCCTGAGAGGTCCAATCTGATAATGGTTTTACAACAAAAAAGGAGGAGAAGTTTGGTGACTAAGTGAACTAGAGTAGGTAAATATACCCCGTACTGGACATACAATTTGGTATATCATAATTAATGACCATTTGTTCATCTATCTTTTTTCTGATGGGTCACCATTTTGTTGTTCAATTCCCAATTTAGGGCTGAGCTGAAATGATATTGTTGGGACATGCATTGTGGTCCATCTTAATATTTGGAACAAATGATATAGCCTTGTGTAGATGAGATGAATGTAATCAATCTTGATTTTGTTAATCTTCTTGTTTAATTTTAGTTAAACAATATATACCGTTGCTTCCAATATGCACCATAATATTGTTCTATGAAAGCGGGCGGGTTAGTATTTTGGCCTGGTTGGCTTTTCATCCGTCATTGGTTTTTTATATCAGAATATGTATTTTTCTCATATATAAGGTAAGACTGCGTACAATAGACCCTTATAGTCCGATCCTTTTCCAGGCCTCGCGCATAGCAAGAGCTTAGGCACCGGGCTGCCCTTTTTACTCTCCTCACATATAATTCAATAGCACTAGTAATTCCTCCGACACAATCATCAAGATGTAGCTTTTCCCCTTCTTGAATCCACAATATACTCCCTCATATTTGGAAGAAAAGTGAAAGAGAAGGAAACTATTGTTTAGTCTCTAAAAAGTTCCTAATAAACCTAGCAAAGCTTTGTAATTGAAGCAGCCAACATTGAAAGGGACAGGTGGAAATACCCGCCTTGCCACATTCAAAATTTTAAGAGAGGAAAGTTCTTTATTATGCGAATTAAAATTCTTTAATTCAATAAAATTTCAAAGTGTAATAAAGACATGTTAGGCGAGAAAATCCAATTGATGGCCATATCCTTGAGATATTTGGGAGGGGATAAAACTTCAGTGTTGGGTTATTTTCATTGTGAGTTGGAAAGATTGTGTTCAAAGAGAAAGGAGAATAATGAATATTGTGAGAGGATGAAATTTAGGTGGCGTTTGGAGATAAAAATATGTGAGATTTAAAAAAAAAAGTGATTTTGAAGTTAAATTAAAAAAAATATTTAAAAATTGTATTTCACTTGAAATATATTATGGTTTTGTAAGAGAAAAACATTATTTACTTTAAAAAAAAAAAGATAAAACCCACTTTTTCAAGTTTGAAACTCATCTTAAGATTTTTTATAACTCATCTTTAAAATTCAATGAAATATACAACCAAATACTCGGTAATATTTTAAAGATGAATTCAAGAAAAAAGAAAAAAATTGTATAAACAAACGGGTCCTTAATTTCAAGTGTAGTCAAAGTGAAATAAAGGGATATTGAAAAAAAAAGAAGATATAGTTATATTTGTGGACACGCATGAATACATGTGAAGATGTCAAGATCATACTCGTAATAATTAGGGGTAGGCTAGTAGGAGGGTAGGTCCATTATCTTGTGGGCACATAGTTATTGTCAGGTTTTGGCTTAAGTGTATGCAAGGTAGGTTTCATATGGCAGTTTAGATAGATATTCAATTGTCTCATGTCACATTTAGCCATTTGATCCTTAAAAGAGAAAAAGATGTTGATCATTTTCGACTGTCGCACTTTTCCATTTTGTAAGGAATATTAAGCCTGCCCAAACTTATAAAAGAAAGTGTTTTTTTTTTTTCAAAAGTACTTTTGGTGAGAATCAATTTGTATTTGGCTAATTAATTTGAAAAGCACTTTTGAGCAACAATTAATGTTTGGCTAAATTATAAAAAAGTACTTCTAAGTGTATATTTCTCAGAAGTGCTTTTCAAAAAAGTGTTTCTGGTAAGAATCTACTTTTTTTCTTGTTTTTCCAAAACTGCTTCTGCTTCTACTCAAACACACTTTTTTTTCCTTCTAAAAGCTTGGCCAAACACTTCAACTAAGTGCTTTTACACGATTTTAAGAGGGTGTTTGGATTGACTTTTTTTTTTTTGGTAACTAAACTCTTTATTTACCAAGTAAACATATACAGCTCAATACGAGAAAAAAAACACAAACGTGCTGTCTTGGACATATAGTCCCAATCCAGCCAACTACACATCTTCTCTATTGCTCTAACCTTCTATCATTCACTACTAAGGATAAAAGTTCAGATTCTCCATCTTCCTCTTTAAGCTAGGAAACTTCGACCCTCTACAATGGATTTCTTGGATAATATGTCTTTCCAATATCTCACTAGTTCGCCTCTTGTGTTGAAACAGCCTCATGTTCCTCTCCTGCCAAATGCAATACAAACATCCAGCCAAAATCAATCTGTACATAGCAGCAGTATCAGACTTCCCCTGCCCATATCTCACAGCCCATCTCATTTCATCATGCCATCCCATAGATTTCCTATTAATACCTTGCCATCCCAATATGCTGTCCCAGACAGTTGCAGAGTGACAACATTGAAAGAATAGGTGATTTATGAATTCATCTTCATTGTTGCACAGAGGACATTTCAAATCATCCACATGCTTCTACTTTGCGAGCCTATCCTTTGTAAGCAATCTTTCATAAATAGCAATGTATAATATGAACAGCCATCTTGGTGTCCCTAAGTTATTGCATATTAGTCTCTTCCAGATAACTTTTTGAAATTCTCCCCTAATTTTGCATTACATTCCTTTTGTGGAGAATGTAATCATTTGAGTTACCTGCACTTCATTGCATCCAGCTTGTTCAAACACTTCTTACGCATTCAAAATTTTCCTGACCACCCATGAAGCTCTGTCCACCCTTGGATTGACTTTTAAGCTGGTCAAATCAGTTTTTAAGCTCTTTTCAATTTTTTGGCAAAGTTAAAAAGTATAGTAAAATTAGTTAAAACTTGCTTAAAACAAGCCAAAATCAATAAATAAGACTACCCCAACTTATGATTTTTTGGCTTAAAAGTTATTTCTGCTGGAATATCACTTTCTTAAAGCCAATTCAAACGGGCTCTAAATTTCTTTTATTATATATGTATACATAGTTTAAGTAGTTGGATTGAATTCACAAAACTCTAGCTAAATCTGCCTCTAAACTAGTGGCTATCAGGCCAAATTCCACGCTGCCACTCAAAGGAAATAATTATTTGTACGCTCCCAACTCTTGAGTGGAAATGAGAATCCAATTTTATTTTCTGTCCCTAATTTTGAATACTGATTTACCCGAACTTGTTCAGTTGTTTACAGTCAAAAGACAGACAAGGAATTGATGTCTGAAGAATCTTTTGCTGTACAACTCATCCGGACCACACTTCAAACAGCAGCAAGCCGATAAAAAGGAACAAAAGCCTCAATTACTTTTTCTTCATTGTTAAGTGGTAACACACATGATTCTACCTGGTAGTTACAGTTAAAGCTTCATTTTCTCAACAGTGAAACCTACATAGTTAAGCTATTCAGATACTGTTTCGACAAACGCCCTCTAACCCCCCCCCCCCCCCACACACACACAAAAACGNACAACACCAGTAATTGTCCAGTCGGCAATGATCCTCAGCCAGAAACCAAATCAGAATTAAGCTGCATACAAGTAAAGAACTTAGCACAGCGGTGAAGAGTTCCACTTAAGTCACCAAGTTGAGTTCTACAGCATCTATAGTACTCAAGAGAAAGGCAAGAGATAATAGCAATAAAGAGATAGAAGGTCGAAGGAAATTGTTACCCTGCTAATTAACATCCTCGAGATGATTCTCGACTACAATCATGAATAGGCTAAAGACTTCTTATTCCATAATATGTGGTCAATGAATAACGATGTAGTATGACAGCTTAAGTATCCAGGTATCAGTATAACCATAACCCCATCTCCGACATACATAATTCTGACAAGCTTATTACAGAAAGAAGCTAAACTTCCAAAAACAAGCCGATATTAGACCAATACAATGGCAGAAGCCCTCTTACCACACGTCTCAACATGGATGCTTGATCTCATACCCCATCAATGTTGAGGATTCCAGTAGCAATGACCAGGAACACATGTAACACTTACATCATCATACATGCAGCTTCAGTGGTTACAATGCACTATCTTTGCAGTCATGGAAGTCGTGCAGCACGCAGGCATCAATTGCTGAAAGAGTTGACCTCGCCCAACAGCCAATAGTCAGATCCTCCAATAGCTTCTCTACCAACAAAAACACAATATAAGGTATTAAATATGTTTCTTATACAACGTACTTCTGATGCATTAATTATATGGTGTATCAAATAATTCACTGAAAGTAAAATATGAAACTTAACAAAATTTCGACCCAGATACAACAGTTGAAGATCTAGTTGAATTGACTCAATTATTCACCCTTCATAAGTTATCCGAGAAATAATGACATCTCAACCGGATTAGAATCCATCATAAGAATGTAGTTATTCTTTAAAATTCTTCTATCCATAACTCGTGCCACCACGCACACATTTTTGAGAAGGAGAAGGAATTTTTTTATTTTTTTTAGAAAGACGCCACCACAACCATATACTTCACAAACAATGCATTTATCAATATTTTGCAGATGCATTGAATAGTTACAGGTAAACTATTCGTGTGGAATAGATTATGCTACACAGTCCTCTATGCGACCCTCTAACCGATCCAGTTTCTCAAAAATGGTCTTTCACAAAATACTTCTGAACCCTAAAAACACTAGCAAGTTCTTAATACATCTCTCCCAGATACTGAAAAGGTTTTCATCTGGTAGAGATAGTGAGAAATGAAAAGATCAAGATGCTTACTTCAAGAGCTCAGTCTTCTTCACTTGATATGAACCATTTGATAGATATTGACAACTGCAGCTCAAAACTGCTCACCCCCGACAAAAGAAGTACAATAGCCAGGTGAAACAAAACGAAGATGACCATGTTCTAAAACTTAAAGAAGGAGCGTTATAATAAACAAATCATTTCTAATACTTACTCCTCCCACAAGAGAACTCCAGAAAAACCACCCGATTGGCATTACTTTTCTATCCAAATGTGAAACGTGAATAGCCTGCAAAAAAAGGGAGACGAGGAAAGGTTTATATTTCCAAGTCTTCAAAAGCTAATTTTGTTTATAAAGCACTGAAAACATGAAAAAATTTCTTCATACGAGCAAACAAAATAACTTGATAGTTATGTGTAAGATAGCTCATGTAAATATCTTTTTGACACCAATCAAGCAAAGAAATTTCTGCCGATGCCCATAAGAAATCACCTTGTCAGAAAATCCAAAATACTGGTAGAAAAAATATGTTAATGAAGGGGAGGACTCACTGACCAAAAAGAACCACTCAGCATCTCTAGGAAATTGCATATGCAAACATACTTCCTGAAAATAACAGAGGGTGTGATCAGCAGAAGTTCTTTATAACAAAGAGTTTGTTTTCCAACAATGACTGCAATATCTAGGGCTAATGCTTCTATTATATAAGTCAACAAATTACACCTGCAGGATGTTGTAAATTAATATTTAAAAAGTCAACTCATTTATTTCGAGCATGAAACTCAATAAATCGAACAGGCAGAATATTGACATTGTTTTTTTGGTAAGGTAATAAATTTCATTAAAAAAGGGGCAAAAACGTGCCCGACTACAGTCAACTAAAGGTCAAACTAACTGACCAACAGTTGCACAAAAGAAAGAATTAGTACCTTGTAATGGATGACCTCAAGCATGTTAGTTTAGCTTTGAGTTTGAACTACTCTTTATTCAAGCACGCTAACTACCTTGATTGAATTTTTACTCTTGTCATTAGTAGGAAAAATTTAGGGATGCATGCTCCAGATATAATTTTAGTTGTGCATACCTTGTCCAAGAAGCAATACTGTATTCGCAGCCAAAGCTGCAATTTCTTGGACCTTTTCACTGGAAAATATCGCTTGCACAACTACATAAAGGTAAAAGAAGAGAACAGTTACTTAAGTTGCTAATAGCTCTTAACGTTATAAATGATCAGTACTGATATAATCAGTGGTCAGAAAAGACCAATCACGTATTTAATCAAATTAATTCATCCTTCTTGGAATAACCTCAAGGAACAGAACATTTGCAAGTTGAACAAACATGCAGAATTGTTGAAAGACTGAGATGCTCTACGAATCACATCGATTATACTCTTAAGAGGATCCAAAAAACTCAGGGAGGGAAAAGAAAGACCAGGATTTATCTGGCTAGATGAACCATTGAAGATAACAACGATGCTCACTGAAAACCAGACCACCAATCACCTGATGGTAGACAAATACAGTATTGATGAACTTTGAAGGCACTTTTGATATGACATAGTCATGAGCACCTTGGGAATCTAATGGAATAACCCATGTACCCTCCTAAGTCCCAAATGACACTTGGATTGTGATAGCACAATGCATTATCAATAGAAAAAGGAAGCTGATAATACAAGGATGGCAATCTTAAAATAAACAAATGAATGTTCTTCATCTAAGCATATCCTCATACATGTAAAACCGTCCGAAGTTTGAACTGAGTGCATATTTGGTGTTACATATCATTTTAATAGGCAACTGAATCAGAAATATTAAAGGCATAATTCATGATATAAAATGCTTCTCCTATTTTAGAAACATGATAATACATGAAAAACAATACCTGAAGTATGTACAAGCTTCTCTGCAGGGTCTTTGCTGTCAGTTTGATTGACAGAAGTATCCATGTCCGTCACCACCATCATGTGAACAGTATGGAGTGCATCTGACATCCAAACAGTCTGTGATCCTGAAAAGATGGAACATTCAATGGCATTACAGAACAGAGTTTTTTATTCTCATGATAAAGCTAAAGGAGAATGCTGATATTCTATGACATAGCCTTTTTATGCAAATTTCTGAAGCAAGATATTAGTAAACTAACACGGCATTACGGAATGAACACAAAGTTATGAATTGAAAGGGATGGGCTTATACTTGTAGAAGAATCCGGAAAAACAACGAGCTTTCGAACTTTCATGTTGTGAGTCAACTGTTTCATGTAATAAGGAGTCTCTGATCCCTGGACAGAAGTTGCCAGGAACAAGAGGTGAAGATTTCCTTCAGAGTCCAAGATCAGATACTTGGTTGAAGACAAGGCCTGAATGCCAATTGCTTTTGCTGACTTAGCCGGCACCTTGATCGACTCGAAATTATCATCCTTGCTCTTGAATGCCACAAAGCTTGCAATCCATTCTCTGGAATCTTGTCTAAGTCTCACAGACCTTAACTTTGCTGCAAGTTAGAATGCACAATCAGCAGCTGTAGGAAATGACAAAATTAGAGCTTCAAGATCTAATATGATGGAGAAATCACAGAAAACTCAAAGCAAGTTGTAAAATGATACATTATTACATTTTAAAATAGCAAAAATAGCAGAGGTACCTTAGTCACAAAATTAAGACAAGACCAGCCCAAACAAAAGTAAAAAAGGAAAAAAAATGGTGATGGAGGCAGACATGAAAATAGTAGCAACTAGGGATTTTTTTTTTTACTGGAAATAAGTATAATAATCTCCTACAAGCCTTGTCATGCATTCATATCTTGAGCAGGCAAAAGAAACACAGAGGTACAGAGGACAAGAAACGGAATGCCAAGTGTTCCGCACCAAAATTCAAAGAATGAAATTAGGGCTAAAGTCTTCAGTTCGGTCATTAGCTTAACTAATTCACACCGCACTCTATGACTTTAACAGTGACATTATACAAATCGCTGGTGTCATACTTGTTTTGTACTATTTTTCATTAGGAAGGGTCTGTCACAAATGGCGGATAAGGATAAAATATTGCAACCCTAACCTGTTGGTTTATTGTTTGGAACAGGGAAGTTACCCCCTCCATCCCAAAATACTTGACCTACTCTCTTCTGTCATCCATCTTGAAAAACGTTAGCAATTTTTTTAACAGAACTTTTTTCTGCATCCTAACTCCTAAAATTCAAGAAAATATAACTAATGCTAGTTCACATTATCTCCAGGTCGATTTGACATCTTTCTAAATAACTACTTCAACCTTTCACATTTCAAAAAATATATTTTAAACGTGTATGAAACTCAATACAATAATAAACTCAAAAAATACTCTCAGTACCCGTGCAGGTAAAGATAGAACTGGAATAAAGCATCACCATCATTCCAACGTAAATATGCTAATCCAAGACTGTAACTGAACCAGACAATTTCCATGAAAGCACCATCTCATTTAGTTTCTTCACTCTTGATGATACCTTTCAGACCATAGATGTGTTTAGTTTCCAAGACAATCTCTCAGAGAGAGAGAGAGAGAGAGAGAGAGAGAGAGAGAGAGAGAGAGAGATTCATAATGGAAGATGAGGGAGGAAGTGTATCATCTAAAGAGAACTCACAACATAATTAAAGCCGTATCTTTGATAAGTCAAACAAAATATTACACCAGTTACAAGTCAACGAATCAATGGTGCCTCAATCCCAATTATTCAGGGTGTGCTATAAAAATCCCCTTTTTAATAAAGTAAGTAGTTTCATATTTGGAAACAGCAAGGTCTGCGTACACACTACCCTCCCCAGACCCCACTAGTGTGGGATAATACTGGGTATGTTGTTGTTGTTGTTGTAAGTAGTTTCGTATTCATTGATGGCATCAAGAAGATGCAATGGATACAAAAGAGAAACTTAGCTCCATAACATGACTACTTCCTAACATAAGATCAGGAAGTTAGCAAAATCAGAAAAATGATCAATATTAATTGTTGAACACAAGCTACTGAGAAGACATTTCGGGATAAGAATTCTCTGTATCCATTCTGCTCTATTCACGTTCATTTCATTTTGATACTAACTAGTTTTAAGAGTTCTCCAAAACTAGAGGTTGTGTACATTTCACTCTTATCCTTATGCGAATAAATAAGTCTCTAACCAGAATAAAGTGACGCTTTGACGAACACCCGGCATGTAAATAAACCTAATCTTAATTAATTGGTATCGCTTATAAGAATCCTATTATTATATTGTATTATGTTCTTAGTTAAGTCTGCTTGATTCCAAATCAATTAGATATCTTTTAGCGTGCTTTTCTCCATTTGATTTTAGGTCCTCTTTTATCATTTTTAATCGTTATAAAATTGCAACTATGAATCGGCACATATGGAGATCTACGTATGACATAACTAAACCATTTAAGATAACATCTCATTATATCATCCATGGGTGTTACTTATACTCTCTAACAGATGTGATAGTATCTAACATCCGTCAAATTCTGTATATCTGCATCCATCATAACGTCCTTATATCTATGAAACACATCTGAAGCTCAAATTATTCCAAGCATGACATTGTTGGTATCAGACTATTCTAATAGGATGTATTGCCAAGCATACTAAGAAGGTACTGTTTTGAAGACAATTTAGAAAGTCAAACCCCGTGACTTGTGAAGTTATGGGTCTTGAGAGGGGTGCAGCGGTCGCTAAACAACAACAACAACAACAACATACCCAGTAAAATCCCACTAGTGGGGTCTAGGGAGGGTAGGATGTACGCAGACCTTACCCCTACCCCGGAAGGATAGAGAGGCTGTTTCCGGGAGACCCTCGGCTCAACAGAAGAGTAAACCAGTTCATTTTATTTAACCTTTCTAGGCAGCTATTTCTACTTAGAAACTAATCCAACCAATGTATACACGAAATACCCACTAAAGTATTGCTTTTACATAGAGTACATAGACAAGTTTTAAGGAGCTAATTACCTTGAGGAATACTATGATCTTACCCAATTTTATACAAAGATATGCTGGACTAAACAAAGTAAAAACCTGAGTAAAATAGTAGATACATGTACAGATCCTGTATCCAGGCTTAAGCAGTCCATATCACCAGAAATGCAAAATAGCAATTTAAAAGCAATAACCATTAAAACAGTTAGGGATCTCCACCCTAAGCTTCTCAAATAGCTACAAAAAGACAGCAAACAAGAAAGTATTTCAGCACCTGATCCAGTGCGGTTTTCGATCCTTTCCTCCAATACACCATTGGAAGGGAACTTCAATTCCGTAGTGAATTTGTTACCATCAGCAGAACAAATCTCAGCATTAATTCCATTAATCATCCCATTTCGTAAAGACACCTTTCTTATCTCCATCTTATCTTTTTCTAACCCACCATTCAAACTCTTCTTCTCTTTCTTAATAACTCTTCCTTTGACCAATGGCCTCAAGGGTAAAACCCTAACCCCATTATTTTCCCCCAAAATCAGGAACCCAAACGAAAGACTAATCGAAAACACCGGCAATGAACAATCAATCACAGCACACTTCATTAGCTTCACCTCATCATCCCTTCGGTGCTTCACAGCAAAAATCCAAATTTTACCATTCAAAATAGAGTATAGAGCAAACACATTCACATCCCCAACCAATTTCAGCGAAACCCCATGAGAAACCCTAAAAACAACCCCAAATTTACTCTCGTCAAACTTCATATCACTGTGATTGCACACAACTTTCGCCGGAGAAAAACTTTTCCGGGAGGCGTTGAGGATGTAAAAGCGCAGGAGAATGGAAGAGCCGCCGGAGATAGGAGAAGAGATAAGAAAGAGGGTAGTAGGGTTAGGGTTCCGGAGGAGGAGGAAAGCAGCGGCGGAGACGGGCGGAGGGATGGTGGTTTGAGGAGGAGGAAAGGAGGAGAGAAAGAACGGGGAAAAAGAAGGATAGAGAGAGATAGAGGAATCAGAATGGAAGAGAGCTAAAGAGAGAGAAGAAGGGTCAAAGAGGAAAGAAGAAAAGTGAGGGGGTGGAGAAGGGAAAGAAGGTGAAAAGAAAGGGGGTTTTGGGAGAAATAGCTGATGAGCTTCAACGACCATTGTTATTGTGAAACTGTAACGAAGTATGATGAAGAAGGAGGAGAAAAGAGAATGGGTTTCGGACAATTTGGATTTTGGACCGGTTTTTGTGGCAATGTTAATGTTGATGTTCGGAGAAGAAGAGGAAGGAGACGAACCATTTCTATTTTTGCAATTATTGAATTGGTTTTTGTTTTTGTTTTGGTTTTGGTGGTGAATAATGTCGTAAGTCGTGACGCACATGAAAAAGGTAAAGTGGAGATGAAAGAGAAAATTAATGGGTAAGCTAAACCCCTGAACTATTTCACTAAACCAGATATTTACCATAATGAGATAAGTTTAGATTAAGAGTACATTGATTATAAGTATTAATTAATACTAATATGATACAGAAACTTCTGTAGTGTCAACAAATATTTACACTGTCAACCGTTTATATAACACTTTGACATGAGATATTTCTAGTAACTTTTGAAAGCTTTGGGAATTTTTGTCAAAACACTTTCCACAAACCGTAATAAGTTTTGAATCCTAATTTTATTAGAGTACATATGTTTACCGGTAAAATGGTACAATTGAATTTATACGTGATTTATAGACAAATAAATTAATTTAATGCTGAAATAGTACATGAATTAGATAAAAATATGATACTTAGCCTTGAGATGGAGATAAAATAGCAGAAACGGTAACTCTGTGAGCAGGGCTTCCGGGCACAATAGCAACAATATTAGTAAACAAGAAGATAAAATTATATTAAGCTTTGAATAAAATGTAGCATATGTTTGTCTGAAAATTCGTATCATTTACAATAATAATAGAGTTTACTATTTATAACTGCACCTAGGGAACAAGGTCTTAGGATCAAGCCCCTCTTTAATATCAATTATGAGGGTCATTGAAGAATGTGTAACGGCAAGCAGTGAATGCCATATTCCTTATAACGGTCCGTGTACTTAATGTTGTAGAATACTCCTCATTAAATGATACCGGGTGGCAGGCATTTATTTCATCTATGAGTATCGTTCTCTCCGGTAACAGATTCAACTATCTCGATCCTGTCTTCGTCTCCACGTGTCACTTCCCCGTGTGATCATTTAATATAAACATATTTTATCCTTTACAGATAGTCCCCCTTGCTTTCCGGTGGCATAACTTTGTGTCACCGAGAAGTTGGTAGAAACATCTTCTTTGGCAGAAAATTCACTGACCTCCTCTGAAAAGTTTCTAACGGTTGATTAGACGCATGTCTCTTCGTATTTAATGCCCGAACACGCGTCATCCCACAATTTAGCATCACTTTTACTGGTTATCGAGGTAATTATGGCCACGAGTTTAGCCTCATATACCTTTACTTTTACGCATCAACCTCCTTCATCTACACTTCATAATACTCTAAATTCTCTCAAACTTCTTTACTCAACTCATACTTTGTCTTTAACCTTTCTTTAGCTTTCTTCTTTTGAGAAAAACCTTTCTTCTGATAAAAAATGACCTCTTCTTCCAGAAACCCTAGTTCTTCAAAGAACAAAGGTAAAGCTGATGATGATTCTCCCATACAGTGAGTACCACTATCCCAAAGAATCTGATCACTACCAAAGATTTGAAGAGAAGTATCATTCTGCTCACCCTCGTACATGGGCTTTTAGCGTATACCCTTCTTCTATCCATCCTTCCAAAATCCCTACTGTGAAGGAAGACCGTCGCTGTCAAGATTTGGACATTATCGCTCCTGACCTGGCAGAGCGGATAACTTTACCCAAGAAAGGTTTTACATATTTTTACACGTATCCCTTCACTTTGGGAGCGTTTTCTTTGAGTGGAGAGCTTGACTCCGTCATTGTGGAGTTCTGCCTCCTCTATCAGGTGTGCTTGGCACAAGTAAGTCCTTCCGTGTGGAGGACAATCACTTATCTTTGACGCCTGTGCCAGGAGACGGGAGAAGAGTTATCCCTAACTCGAGTGACGAACCTCTATTCCCCAAAAATCTTTCGCGGGGGAATGATAAATTTCAGCAAGCGTGGTCACCATGCACTGCTATCCAGCATGGATGATGACAATGAATGTGGATGGATGGAACGATTCGTTTCAGTCGCAACCAGCGACATCATCCCGGCCACGGCTCCATTTTTTCCAAAATTATGGAACCGCACTCGTAAGGCTTGGACCAATGGGTCCAAAAAATTTTGGACGTTACTACGCTCGAAACCCGCACGTGGAAAGAGTTGCCCCTGAAATATAGGTGGAAGGCCAAAAATGATGGTAAGTCGAACTCTTCTTGTTTTTATCTTTTCACATAAGGAAGTTGTTTGACTCTTCTCTCCTGTTAAATTCAGGTCTACCCCGGGGCTCAGTTGTCATCCCCGAGGAGGACGTTTTGGTTAATCTCGTTGATGTAGGGAGGATGCTGCAGGAGGCATTTACATAGACATGTGTCTCCGGGCCTGTGATAAGTGGGGATTTTGACTACTTATTAGCGCCTTTTAGCTTTCGTTTTTAATCCAAAAGTATTTAATTGTATTCCCAAAAACTGATAAAATATGCTCAATTGCAGGAGTATTGGAAAATGAGTCACTAAGATGAAATCCAACTCAAGAAGGAGTGATATGAACTCAAGGACATAAGTCAGGCACAAAGGCTCAAAGTGCGGACCGCAGATTTCCATCTGCGGCTGCAGAATATGAAGGAAAGTCCATCAGACTCCAAGTGAAAAGTGCGGACCGCGCATGAAATGTGCGGCAGCAGAAGCTATGTAAGAGCTAAAGTTCAGGGAGTCTTATTTCAAGCTCAAAGGAAAATGCGGACCGCACAATTATTATGCGGCCGCAGAAGTCAGCTACGCGGCCGCACTCAAATTTGTGCGGTCCGCAGAAGAGCCCTATGCGGCCGCACCAAAAATTGTGCAGACCGTAAAATATGAGAGATGCGGCCGTATTCCAGAATTGTGCGGCCGCAGATTCAACTCCTGCCAAGACTGAAGCAAAGTGTCCGCACGTGGAATTGTGCGGCCGCAGAACCTCTGAAAGGGCATTTTTGTCCGAAATTTCCAGCTTTGTATAAATAGAATAGTTTCACGAATTTAGGTCAAGTTTTGAATATTGAAAGGTCTGTAGCCGTTTTTACTTGCTTCTTTAGGCAACTTTAGCTTATTTTGGTGATTCAACATTGGATCTTTATATTTTAATCTTCCAATATGAGTTTAATAATCATTTCTTCTTTATTTTCTTCTATACCCATTATGAGTAGCTAGATTTTTATTAGGGTTGTGACCCAACCCTAGTGTGTAACCCTAATGGGTGTTTGATTTATGGCTTGTTTATGGTTGGGTGTTTATTATTTAGCCTTGTTCTTGCCTTTAATTTTAGAATTAATGGTTGCAAATATTAGTTCATGCCTATTTGACTTGGTCTTTGCTTGAGAAAGAGAGAGTTAGTCTAGGAAAACTTGGCTAACAAGAATTTGGAATAAAATCAAGAGATTGATAGTCCCAATTAAAGGGTTGAACCTAGAGATAGTAAAACCCGGCTTGAGCATTTTATCAACTGATTTATTCAATACTCATTTGGACTTGAGAAAGCTAAATTGGGAAAAATCACTCTCTTACCGAGAGGTATTGAGTGGGTACTTGAGTGTTGATAGCTATAATACACCCCCGACCAACGAAACAATATTTAAAGTTTATAACCAGTTAGGCAAACACCTAGGTGAAGGTCATAGCCCTAGCCCTTTTACATTATTTGAAAAACATCCAAAAACAATATTCTCTAGTATCTTTAGAATTGAAATCCTTAGCGTAACTTTAGAAGTAAAAACAAAACCATATTTGTGCAAGTGCGATCTAGATACTTCACGTGCTCTATCCACATATATACTACTAATTCCCATCTCAGCTCCCTGTGGATTCGATCCCGACTCCTTGTTGGGTATTACTATTGCAATCCACCGTCATAACCTCAAATAGAGGTGTGACTTGGACGAGATCAATTTTTGGCGCCGTTGCCGGGGAGCTAAAACGGATTTAGCTATATATTTGGTTTTGTGTGTGAATTGTCTTTTTTTCCTTTCGTGTTACTAATCTTTTCTGTGAAACAATTGTAGGTGAAACAATTGCTCTCAACAACAATGATTCGCTCGGAAACATGCCTATGCGGGATGTAGGCGTGGAAGATGACCAAGTTGAAGAGGTTCCTCTAGAACCTCAAGCAAATAGACGAGGCCGACCGCCTCAAGACAATGTTCCCATTCCACCCCACCTCCACAAAAAATAGCTCCACACCGGGTGTTTCCAAATGAAGGGTATGCAACTGCCATAGTCCCTCCTAGCATTAGGGCGGGCAACTTTCAAATCACAAATGTTATGCTCACATTGCTAGAGCAACAGGGATTCTTTACCGGGGCTCCAGGCAAAATTCATACAAACACTTGAAGGGGTTTGTGGACACTTGTTGGGGGAGTAAACAGACAAACGTCTCCGAGGATGCTTTACGGTTGAGGCTATTTCCTTTCTCTCTACGGGGGAAAGCCTTGGATTGGTTAGAAAGGTTGTCAAACCATTCCATCCATACATGGGATGAATTGGCGGAGAAATTAATTTTCAAGTTCTTTTCTCCCGGGCATATGGCTACTCTTAGAGACGAGATTCTAGCATTCAAACAAGAACCCAATGAGCCTTTGCATAAGATATGGGAGAGGTACCGAACTATGGTGAAAGGGTTCCCAAACAATGATATGACGGAGGCTATGATTCAAAAAACTTTACATAGGGGGTCAATACTACCAATCAATGCATAGTCAACCAACTTGATGGTGGAAATTTCATGACAACACCATATGCGGAAGCTTGTGAGATCTTAGATGAAATGGCAGATACTTAATCTGTTACGCCCCGCAATATTACATCGATATTACGTCCCGCAGTATTATATTACGATGATGTTACGTCCTGCAGTATTATATTACGATGATGTTACGTCCTGCAATATTATATTACGATGATGTTACACCTTGCAGTATTACATTACGATGGTGTTACGCTTCGCAGTATTAAATTACAACGATGTTGCACCCTGTAGTATTGCACGTTAATTTTGTCGTAAGGTAATTGACATCAGTCCAAGGAAAAGATTATTTGGAGATTATAAGGATTATGCTATTTCAAATAAGTGATGAGTAAATTCGTGAAGGTGAGAGGGGAAGCAAGTCAAAGAAAATTAATTTTCGTCCAAGTTTGGCATGTGGGGATAAAATACGGGCCGAGCGTTAATACCCGGTATTTATGGACGAGTACCATACAAGGTATTACATGGCCATGATAGTAAGGTGTATAAAAGTGGGTAGTATTTTAAGTAATTTCAGATAATTCTTAATTATGTGGGTAATTGGTTAATTGTTGGTTAATGGGAGATTAACATGTTAATCAAATGATTAGTGGTTACTTAATCCAAATATTTGGATAAGTCTTACATCTCCAAACGTGGCAGCCAAGATTTGATGGAAGTATGACTCTTATTCTATGTAATTAGGTGGCATAACAAGGGATATTTTGGCAAGACTAAGCTATTAAGTGGGGCCCACAAAACCCACAAACTTAAGAGACGCCTTATCTTATTAAGGTGATAAAAAAGCTATGAATATTCTCTTGGTGGTGTTATGTACACTTTAACTCATTTTTGACTTGGAAGATGTAATCTTAAGATTATGGTTTTATCTCATAATCTTATGAAGGCTTCTCTAAATTCAAAGTAAGAAGGCCTATGACATTGTGAAATTTCAAATGCAAATATACGGATGAAGCTTCAAAGAAAGTCTTATAAGATTATGATCAAATTCACAAAGTAAGATAGATTGGCAATGTGATTTTGCTTCGACAAAAATTCATACGAGATTATATTACGTAATAGCAACGGGATTTGCAATTCTAAGGGAGTATGGTGCAATCTTTCTCAAGAATATCATATGGATTTTCCCCTACTTCGATCCGCCGTTACGTGTTTCCGCAGAAGAGAATTGGTTCAGGTATGTTAAGGCTATCCCTTCTTTCTTTTGGCATGATCTATACACCACAAACAAAATGAGCAAATGCACAATTTCTATAAATGACTCTATTCATAAAAATACTAGGGATGCTTATATTCTTGATTCCCCATGTGTCATATTATTCTATCATCTGTTCATGGATCTCAGAAAATACGTAAATTGATTTTATGATATTAATCAGAGGCATAATGGTCTTATGACACTCTGAAAGATTTTATTGACGTACTTCTCAAGCATTAAATTCATTTACATTGACCCATGACCAGATGGCGTTATATACGCGTATATATGTATATATATATGTATATGGGATATGGGAAAAGGTTACGGCGTTATATACGCACCACCACTTGATCAGCTGGTATACGTTGATGATGTTGCCCACAGTGGCCGAGATGATATGATGGGATTCCCTCAGAGGCTTGATGATGTTATGAACACATGTACCTATGCACGACATGACATTCATACGCATATGCATGACACTATAAGTATTTCATGATTTACAGAGTTATCCAAACTTACAGGTTGAGTCATTTACTCTATATGTCTTCCATGTCTTTTATGTATGTCATATGTATAAGTTGGTATTACATATCGTATTCTACTTATCTCACGGCAGCCTTCCGGCTCAGTTATCTATGATAATATGACATGAAAAGATACGTTATATTGGTACTCGGTTGAGTAAGGTACCGGGTGCCCGTCGCGGCCCATCGGTGTGGGTCGTGACAAAAGTGGTATCAGAGCAGTTCTGTCCTAGGGAGTCTACAAGCCGTGTCTAGTAGAGTCTTGTTTATGGGTGTGTCATGCACCATACTTATAAGCAGGAGGCTATAGGACATTTAGGACTGTCACTCTTTCTTCTTACTTTAGATCGTGTGGTAGAGCTCAGTTATAAGAACTCAATTTCCTAAACTCGATCTTATTTATAATACGGCGATGCCTACATGTAGAAAGATGGTTGGCAAGGGATTGAATGCGGTTGTGAAAGAGTTGAGTTAGAAAAACCCGGTGAGCTTCTGGAAAAGGAGCCTTAAGGAAAGAATATATATCCACCTTTATGGTGAAAGACAATGAGAGATTCAGAAGGTAAATACATGTTTCGACGAGTAAAAGAAGCAAGGTGAAGAAGGGTACGAGGTACCCAGTTAATAAAGATTATCCTTATTTACCATTTAGGAAGAGAGATATAAGCATTTTGAGTTACCTTCAACAGTAACAGATGTATGTATAATTGGACACACCGATCTAAGTTATGCTCTATGGAAACTAACAAATATGGTTTAAGAGAAGGACATAATATCACGATCCGGCTGGGGTTAGAGTAACCCAAAATGATGGATGGATTGTTTGCGTAAGTTGACATTTTCGAAGAATATTACAATTAGATGTGAATCCTAGCATGATCGGAAAAAAATTCCGAAGATAGGCACTGAAAGCCTGGAAGGGATAAATGTTGCCTTAGTGTGACTCTCGTCCCTAGTAGAGAAAGGACGTTGAGCAACCCGAAGAGCCGATGAATGAAGCAAGGAGAGCTAAAAGCAAAAAAATGTCTTGTTAACGTTTTCACAAGAAAGAGATAGGCAGGAATATTAGCAGAGTAATGGAAAGAGAGATAAGGAAGAATTATGAGTGAGACGTGATACATGGATGACAACGGTAGAGTGTTACAGAATCTATAGTCAAATGAAGAAAGAGACGAGAGGAGCCAGGCCTTGAGACAACAAAAGAGTATAGGCCATACAGTCACATCCTCATTTTGAGAAATAAGTTCGTGACTCTAATGTGATTAATAGAAGGAAAAGTTAGACCCTAGAGTAATAAAAATCAGTGTGGACTGGTGAACAAGATAAACTAAACATGAATTAGGAACTGAGTGAATTGATAATAGTCAGCATCATGAGAGTTTCAGATTTCATTCTGGCGATAATAGAATGGACAACTAAAAAAGATCCATGATGAATTTAGAGAATGGTCATTCAGGGAGACGCTTACCTAAAGCAAGCAATATGAGCAAAGTTAAGCTTAAGGGACTGTATGTGCCAGTTACACTAAGTGTCAGCATCGCGAGTGAGGAATTTTGTTATCCTTGGTACAGAAGGATTACCGCAAGGCGAGTAAGGGTCATTGATGATATGAAAGGACGCCAAAGATGAAGAGGAAAAACATCGATAGGCAAGTCGTCATAGCTCCAAGTCTTAGTACTCCCCTAAAGGGGGGAATATGGAATGATAAAGGAAGAACGCGATAAAAATGAGAAAGGAATGAGATTGCACCTATCCAGATGTTACAAATATGCTATGATGATCCAAAACGTTATGTAAGCACGACGTCAAAAAAATAAAAAGAAAGTAAGGGTTCCTGCCCGGGATGTTATTGATAGATAAGGAGCTAGTACATGAGGTAAGTTAAGACAAGGAAATAACCCAAGAAAGATTACCCGGAATATGAATATGAGAATGGGCCGACAAGTAGTTAGTAGTTGATTCAGGAAGAGCCTAGTCATGACTAGACAAGAAGTTACAGACAAATCAGCAGATCATGCAAGATAAATGTAATAAACCCCAACATGGAGAATTCAGCCTCGCAGTAATGTCATTATAATACTTGAGATATATTCAAATAGGAGTCGGGGTAGTTAAAGGTACCGTATGAGTGTTACGGGGATAAAAGAAAGTTCCACTGGGAAGGCAGTCAAAATATCAGTTCAGATGCAACCCAACAAGCACAAGGGCACGGAGGTAAGCAACTACGGATGATTATAGGCAAGGAAGGACATCAAAAGGTCTGTAATAAGCTCACAGCTTTACGAGAGTCAAGGGTTCTCCCTAAGTACTACAAAGAAAGACTAGTTGAGGAAATAAGGAAGAAGGCTTCAACCTAAGCACAACGACCTAAAGAGGAAATGGCCATGTACCAACAGTCTCACAACAACATTGTAAGCACTCCAAAGGAAAGTGGCACCTACCATGGCTAATGAACGGGAAGTAAAATTAAAAGTAATATTTGAGATCATATGAGTTGCACGAAAACTCTGGCATGTGTGGGCACTAAGAAGCTAAGTATGGACGCAAGAAGGGGGCAGAAAGACTAGGAAAAGTAATATCTTACGTTGAAAGGAAGGTGAGATGGAACGAAAGAAATTATTCGGTCAATGATCCAGAGTTGGTTACGTTATGAATGCACTTAAGGGTTCAGAGTTTTATACATGCAGCATATACAGCCGTAGAAGATTCTGGTATACGTTAAAAGAAAGAATTGAGCCCAGGCCATAAACGAAGAATTAAATTGTTAAAGGATTGTATCATGCATATTCCTCAGCGCCCATGAAAGGCTAAATATAATAACTAATACCATGAACCACATATCGGGAGATAACTTAAGCCGACATAAAGGCCGATCAGAAGAAGGAGGAAACTAAAGAGTTATATCAACGAAATAAATCAGGAATCCGATTATTGGACCCAAAAGTTGTAGGAATCATGATTGAGAACATAGCAGGATCACTCTTAATATTAGAGGTGCAAGAGAGATAGTACAACAACCATATTCTATAACGGCTCTATGATAAAGCCAGTTAGGAAAATACCAGCCTCATAAGAATTCAGTATGGAGCTCCCACCGAATTGTATAGGCACCAGAGGTGCAAGTATTATAATAGAGCTTCAAATGGTGGATGTGATTTATACCTGTGTGGGAGGGAGGTTATAAAAGAGAGATAGAAGAATGTAAGGTGATATTTTAAAGTAAGTAAGGTAAAGGTAAATAACGTACGAAATACCCAAGTATAGAAGGATGAGAGTGTCCATACTTCAGGTAAAAGACTAGAAGCGCTGGGATTCAGTATCCAGGAATGATAACAGCATCGTCAGTGGCATACCTTCCAGCCTATAGTTTCTAAGTACCGAAAGGTCTAATTAGAGAGTAAAAGAAGAGTTAGAAATGATGCGATGTCTTGCTTGATGTTCCAGAAAAGCATAAGGGAATCGATCGCAAGCTAAAGTATGATAGAACGACAAGGTTTTAGAAAGACAAGAGCAAGGATAAGAAGAAGGCAAGTGAGAAGGTGACGAAAATAGATAATTCCTTTGGACTAAGCCCGTGAAAACAAAAGAGCAGATGGTTTCTCTAAGTTATACAAAGCTCACTATAGCCTGAATGAACTCAAAGGAGTCTAAGACTAATAGCATTTAGAAAAGATGGAATGCTGCCCTGGTAGTAGAATGAGGGTGTGATTGTGATAGATAAAGGATGACATTTGGGCCTTCGATTGAGTGATGGTCTGACGAAGGAAAGAAAGGGATTTCATGAATTGGACAGGATTAAAATAGCCACGTAAAGTGAGACACATTGGGATGCTATGAAATACGGTTATGGAAGTATATTATCGTATTACCAGGTGGATCAGCAAAATCACTTCAAATGTTCCACGATGCAACATGAGCCCTAGTGATTACGTAAGAGGTTCCAAATTATCAGCGGTATATTGTAGATCAATATTGAGGTGAATCAACAATAGATGGACACATGTCACAAAGTATGAGGTGAGATTAGGTTGTCATTCTTAAGATGAACAAGTTACGAGGAAGCATTTAGGACTTAGATTTATACATGTGGGATAAGTAACAAAAGTAACTTGTAGTTCGGTAGCAGACCTCAGTAACGATAAAGTCATACGAATGGATAACTAGATCTATGAAATAAGATATGGCCATATTCGTAAGTTCTACAAAGTACCGAGCGAAGAACTTCAGTACACCTATAGATGCTCAGAGAGGCATCCTATTACGCCTTGTATATGTTTACAAAGTAAGGCCTAGAGATTGGCTAAAAGCTGGAGGAAAAAGGAGAGGAGAGTCGCATAGGCACACTTACAAGGTCAATATCATAGAAGCCGCATGATAGAAGGTAGCAACAGTTACGAGATTGGAAGGAATTCGATCACAAGTCATGGCGTGGGAAAGAGGCCTAAAGGGGGGGAATGCCCTGACCTTTGGATTTATTCACAGAACAACTGCCTAAATGGAAAGGAGAGTATTAAGATATTCACAAGAGCTATAAGTTATGAAAATGATAAGAACATCAGTCAACATTCGAGGACGAATGTTCCAAAGGGGGGAATGATGTTACGCCCCGCAATATTACGTCAATATTATGTCCCACAGTATTATATTACGATGATGTTACGTCCTGCAGTATTATATTACGATGATGTTACGCCTTGCAGTATTACATTACGATGGTGTTACGCTTTGCAGTATTAAATTACGACGATGTTGCACCTTGTAGTATTGTACGTTAATTTTGTCGTAAGGTAATTGACATCAGTCCAAGGAAAAGATTATTTGGAGATAAAGGATTATGCTATTTCAAATAAGTGATGAGTAAATTCGTGAAGGTGAGAGGGAAAGCAAGTCAAAAAAAATTAATTTTCATCCAAGTTTGGCATGTAGGGATAAAATACGGGCCGAGCGTTAATATCCGGTATTTATGGGCTAGTACCATACAAGGTACCACATGTCCATGATAGTAAGGTGTATAAAAGAGGGTAGTATTTTAAGTAATTTGAGATAATTCTTAATTATGTGGGTAATTGGTTAATTATTGGTTAATGGGAGATTAATATGTTAATCAAATGATTAGTGGTTACTTAATCCAAATATTTGGATAAATCTTAAATCTCCAAACGTGGCAGCCAAGATTTGATGGAAGTATGACTCTTATTCTATGTAATTAGGTGGCATAACAAGGGATATCAAGACTAAGCTATTAAGTGGGGCCTACAAAACCCACAAACTTAAGAGACACCTTATCTTATTAAGGTGATACAAAAAAGCTACGGATATTCTCTTGGTGGTGTTATGTACACTTTAACTAATTTTTGAGTTGGAAGATGAAATCTTAAGATTATGGTTTTATCTCGTAATCTTATGAAGGCTTCTCTAAATTCAAAGTAAGAAGGCCTATGACATTGTGAAATTTCAAATGCAAATATACGGATGAAGCTTCAAAGAAAGTCTTATAAGATTATGATCAAATTCACAAAGTAAGATAGATTGGCAACGTGATTTTGCTTCGACAAAAATTCATACGAGATTATATTACGTAATAGCAATGGGATTTGCAATTCCAAGGGAGTACGGTGCAATCTTTCTCAAGAATATCATACGTATTTTTCCCTACTTCGATCCGCCATTACGTGTTTCCGCGAAAGAAAATTAGTTCAGGTATGTTAAGGCTATCCCTTCTTTCTTTTGGCATGATCTATACGACACAAACGAAACGAGCAAATGCACAATTTCCATAAATGACTCTATTCATAGAAATACTAGAGATGCTGATGTTCTTGATTCCCCATGTGTCATATTATTCTATCATCTGTTTATGGGTCTCAGAAAATACATAAATTGATTTTATGATATTAATCAGAGGCATAATGGTCTTATGACACTCCGAAAGATTTTATTGACGTACTTTTCATGCATTAAATTCATTTACATTGACCCATGACCAGATGGCATTATATACGCGTATATATGTATATATATGTATATGGGATATGGGAAAAGGTTACAGCATTATATACGCACCACCACCTGATCAGCTGGTATACGTTGATGATGTGCCTTACATACTCGATACATTATTCGTACTGACATCCCTTTTGCCTGGGGACACTGTGTTTCATGCTCGCAGGTCCCGATAGATAGGTCGAGAGCCCTCCAAGTAGGCTATCAGCTCAGTGGAAGATGTTGGTACGCTCCATTTGCTTCGGAGTTGCTTGTTTGGTTAGTATGATTTAAACGTGCATTGTTTGGTATGGCGGGACTCTGTCCCGACCTTTATGAGAATTATGTATTCTTAGAGGCTTGTAGACACATGTCATGTACGTAAAGGATTGTATGTCCTTGTCGGCCTATGTTCAGTATACGAGTGGTTATTTTGGTCTTATAGGCCCGTACGTCATATGTAAAAATTGGTATTACATGTCGTATTCTACTTATCTCACGGCAGCCTTCCGGCTCAGTTATCTATGATAATATGACATGAAAAGATACGTTATGTTGGTACTCGATTGAGTAAGGTACCGGGTGCCTGTCGCGGCCCATCGGTGTGGGTCGTGACATAATCGGCATGGAAAAGTAGAGCAAATGTTCCTCAAGATGATCCAAACGTGATTCACCTACATAAAGAATTGCATGATCTTGGGAAAGCAATTGCCGAGTTGACCACCAAAATGAATCAATTAGCCAAGGCTCAACTTCAACAAGTGCAAGGTCCTAAGCAAGTCAATGCAATAGAGGGAGTTAGTATGATGTTAAACAAGAGAAGGCAAAAGGGTCCACAAGTGCAAAACCGTGTGGAATTTTTTGTACAAGATGATAGTGGGTTTGATCAAGATGAATCTTACAATGAACAAGAAGAGGAAGTACAATATGTGAACAACTTCCAAGGGTAAAGAAACAACTCTCAAGGCCAGAATCAACAACAATGACGACCTCAAGGTTGGAATTCTAACAATCAAGGTAATTCGAGTGGTGGCAATAATCAAGGGAATTGGAACAATCAAAAGAATCAAGGAAATTGGAATGGTCAAATTAACCAAAACAATTGGAGTGGAAATAGTCAAGGATATTGGGGAGGCAACAACCAAGGGGATGGAACAATGACCAAGGCAATCGGGGGTCGGGTTTTCAAAGGCCCCCGATGTATCAACAACCGAACAACCCGCCTCCTTATCCTTCCCATGGTCCAAGTTCTTCTAACAATGAGATGGGACGAACTGAGAACATGTTCAAACAAATGATGGAGAAGAATTCCGACTCCGATGCCCAACTAGCCTCTCACAACACTTCAATTCGCAATTTAGAAGTTCAATTGGGGCAAATCTCCCAAGCTTTAAACACTCGTCCTAAGGAGGCACTACCAAGTGACATGGTGGTGAACCCAAAGGGTGGGAACAACACGGGACATGCCATGGCCGTTACTATAAGGAGTGTAAAAGGTGGGGATGCACATACCTCATGTCAAAGGAAACTTGTGGATGATGAGCAAGTGGTACAAGTAGATGAGATCCCAAATAATATGGTGCAAGCAAATGATGAAGTGCGGATTGATATTGATGACAATGTAGAGGAGACTCAAGAGGAAGTGAGCCCGTCTAGGGAGCACATTGTTGACATACCGGAACCGGTAGTGCAAAAGGCTAAGTTACCAATGCCTAGGCCTCCTCCTCCATATCCTCAAAGGCTTGCCAAGAAAAATGGCGAGAATCTATTCAAAAAGTTCATTGACATGATGAAGAGTCTATCTATTAATGTGCCATTGGTTGAGGCTTTGGAGCAAATGCCCGGTTATGCAAAGTTCATGAGGAACTTGGTGACAAAGAAGCGGTCCATGAATTGTGAAACTATAAAGATGACACATCAAGTGAGTGGAATTGTGCATTCAATGGCTCCTAAATTGGAAGATCCCAGCGCTTTCACAATCCCTTGTACCATTGGAAGTGCCGAATTTGCAAAAGCTCTTTGTGATCTTGGGGCAAGTATCAACTTGAAGCCCTATTCGGTTTTCAAGACTTTGGGAATTGGGCAACCCAGACCCACATCTATAAGATTACAAATGGCGGTCGTACCATGTAGAGACCGTTGGGAATGATTGATGATGTGTTGGTTCGTGTGGATAAATTCATTCTTCTGGTGGATTTTGTTATTCTTGATTGTGAGGTTGACTATGAGGTGCCGATTGTTCTTGGGAGACCTTTCCTTGCTATGGGGAAGGCTCTAGTTGATGTTGAAGCCGGAGAACTTACCTTCCGGATTGGTGATGAAAAAGTAGTTTCCATGTGTGTAAATCTATGAGGCAACCCAATAGCAGTGAGGTGTGCTCTTTCGTGGACTTGGTGACCGATGTGATTGTGGATGAAATAATTGTTATGATGAATGTTGATCATCTATTGGAGGCCATATTTCTCAATTGTGATGATGAAGAAATGGAGGGTTACGTGGAATGTGTGAACTCTTTGCAAGGAATGGGGTTGTACACTTATGAGCCCCACAAATTGTCCTTGGATCTTGAGAATAGAACCACTCCTCAAACAAAGCCTTCAATTGAGGAGCCTCCCGTCTTGGAGTTGAAGTCATTGCCTCCACATCTTCGGTATGAATTTCTTGGCCCTTCTTCTACGTTACCGGTTATTCTTTCCTCTTGTTTGACTAACGTGCAGGTAGAGTCTATGTTGGCGGCGCTACAAAAGAGGAAGAAGGCTATTGGATGGACTTTACCGGATATTCGGGGGATAAGCCCCGCATTTTCCATGAATAAGATTAATTTGGAAGAAGGTGCCAAACCATCTATTGAACATCAAAGGAGACTCAATGAAGCCATGCAAGAGGTTGTCAAGAAGGAGATCATCAAGTGGTTAGATCCGGGGTTGTTTACCCCATTTCCGATAGTTCGTGAACTTCTCCGGTTCAATGTGTCCCATTGAAAGGGGGCATGCCGGTGGTGGTCACCAATTATAAGAATAAGTTGATTCCTACAAGAACGGTGACCGGGTGGAGAGTGTGTATGGACTATTGAAAGCTCAACAAAGTGACAAGGAAGGATCATTTCCCACTTCCCTTCCTATATCAAATGCTTGATAGGTTAGACGGCCGTGCTTTCTATTGTTTCATAGATGGGTATTCCGGCTACAACCAAATTCTTATTGCTCCGGAAGATCAAGAGAAAACTAATTTTACATGTCTTTATGGTACTTTCTCATTCTCGCGGATGGCAATCGGGTTGTGAAATGCAGCGGCAAACTTTCAAAGGTGTATCATGGAGATCTTTACGGACATGGTGGAGGATTATCTTGTAGTCTTCATGGATGATTCTTCGGTGGTCGGGAATTCTTTTGATGATTGTCTAGCAAACTTGGATAAAGTGTTGGCAAGATGTTAAGAAATAAACTTGGTGCTCAATTGGGAGAAATGTCATTTCAGGCATTGTCCTTGGCCACAATATCTAAAAAATGGCATTGAAGTCGACAAGGAAAATATTGAGGTGATTTCTAAACTTCCACCTCCATCTTTAGTAAAAGGGCGGAGTTTCTTAGGCCACGAGGGATTTTATCGGCATTTCATCAAGGACTTCTCTAAAGTGGTAAACCTGTTGTGCAGGCTTTTGGAGAAATATGCCAAGTTCCACTTCAATGATGATTGCATGAGAGCCTTTGAATTGCTAAAGCTCAAGTTGACTACTACTCCTATCATCACCGCTCCAAATTGGAGTGTTCCTTTTGAGCTTATGTGCGATGCAAGTGATGTAGCGGTAGGAGCTGTTTTGGAGGAGACGCATCAACAAAATCTTGCATCCAGTTTATTATGCAAGCAAGACCATGAATAGTGCCCAAGGCAACTACACCATTACGAAAAAAGAGCTCATTGCCATTGTGTTTGCTATTGAGAAGTTTCGCCCGTACTTGATGGGTGCAAAAGTGATTGTTCATACGGATCATGAAGCACTTCGCTATCTTATGAAAAAGAAAGATTCCAAAGCCCGTTTGATGAGATGGGTACTTTTGTTGCAAGAATTTGATATAGACATCGAAGATCAAAAAGGAAGTGAAAACCAAGTGGCGAACCACTTGTCTCGTTTGGAGGAGGAGGGGAGGCCGCATGATGGCCTTGAAATCAATGACTCCTTCCCCGATGAGAAACTCTTGGCTATTTCAATGAAAGAGGTGCCTTGGTTCGCGGATCTAGCATATTATCTAGTGAGTGGTATCATTCCAGCTGAGCTCTCTTCAAACCAAAGGAAGAAGCTCAAACGGGATTGTCAAGACTACTATTGGGATGAACCGTACCTTTTCCGGATTTGTACATATGGAGTGATTAGAATATGTGTACCGGAGGAGGAACAAGTTGAAATCTTGGGGCTTGTCATTCTTAGCCTTATGATGGTTACCATGGTGGAGCAAGAACGGCGGCCAAAGTGTTAAGTTGTAGTTTCTATTGGCCCACTCTCTACAAGGATGCTAGTGATCTTGTCAAGCATTGTGATGAATGTCAAAGGGCCAGTGAAATCTCAAAGAAAAACAAAATGCCCCTCACCACCATATTGGAGATTGATATTTTTGATGTGCGGGGTATTGGCTTCATGGGTCCTTTCGTAAGTTCTTATAGAAACACCTACATCTTGGTCACGGTTGATTATGTGTCCAAATGGGTTGAGGCCGTTGCTTTTCCCAACAATGAAGCGAGAAATGTGGTGGCATTTTTGAAGAAGAACATCTTTACAAGATTTGGTACTCCAAGGGCTATCATAAGTGATGGGGGTCGTATTTTTGCAACAAAGATTTCGATACCTTACTCACCAAGTATGGTGTCACTCATAAAGTCACGACCCCCTATCATCCTCAAGGAAGTGGTCAAGTGGAAGTCTCCAACCAGGAGATAAAGAGTATTTTGTCAAAAATAGTGAATGCTAACCCGACGGATTGGTCAAAGAAACTTGATGATGCTTTATGGGCTTATAGGACGGCTTACAAAAACACCGATTGGAATGTCTCCATACCGGTTGGTGTTCGGGAGAGCTTGTCATCTTCCGGTGGAACTTGAGCATAAAGCCATGTGGGCTTTAAAGAAGTAGAATCTTGAGTGGGATGTCGTCGCCAACTTAAGGGTAGCACAATTTGAATGAGCTAGATGATTTCTGGTACCATGCATACATAAGTTCGTCCTTATACAAGGAGAATATGAAGTACCTCCATGACAAGTACATTCGGAACAAGGAGTTTAAAGAAGGTGATGTTGTGTTGTTGTTCAATTCTTGGTTACGAATGTTTCGGGAAAGTTGAAGTCTAAATGGAGTGGCCCGTTTGAGGTTGTGGGTGTAACACCCTTTGGTGCATCGGACTTGAAAAACAAAAATGATGAGGTGTTTAGAGTCAATGGTCACCGGGTGAAGCACTATCTGGGAAAAGTTGATGACGGCCACATCGTGGCAGTTCTTCATTTCAAGTAATGGTAATCTGCGTCGTACCGCGACGTTTAATCAGGCGCTTCTTGAGAGGCAACCAAGCTTCTTTTTCTTCTTGTTTAGATAGGCTTGTTTTGTGCTAACTGGTTTTGAAGTGTGTTGCAGGAACTGTGCTAAAAAAAATTGGCTAAGTGTGGAAAAAGTGCAGACCGCACCTTTATTGTGCGGATCGCACAATTTTGAGTGCCACAGCAGAAAGGGATCAGCGGCCGCACAATTCTTGTGCGGACCGCACAATTCTTGTGCGGACCGCACAACTGGATATCAAGAATTGTACTCTTTGAAGTTTGCCTGTCAGAGAAATGGCCAAAGTGCAGCCGCACAAGGAAATGTGCGGTCCACACCAAAATCTGCGGCCGCACTCAAAAATGTGCGGACCGCAGATCAGCAACGGA
Source organism: Nicotiana attenuata (assembly GCF_001879085.1). Lineage (NCBI taxonomy): Eukaryota > Viridiplantae > Streptophyta > Magnoliopsida > Solanales > Solanaceae > Nicotiana > Nicotiana attenuata. The sequence goes on along the minus strand of NC_031990.1, from coordinate 57,395,420 downwards.
TAAATGTGTAATAGGTAAAGGAGTGCGGACCGCACTCATCTCTTGAGCCCTTGCCTAACCGGTTAAGTATAGATAGTAGCCTTCTCACTACTGTTGAAACTTTAGGAATTCTGAATAATTAACACAAAGGCAAACACAGTGCACTCAACTAATTCACGCATCTAACACTCATTTCATCATCTTTGATTCTTCCTTAGCATCACTACATTACTGGTATGTTCAATTCATCTTTGAAAAATTTCAATTTCCTTAATTTTGTTCATAATTAGTTTAGTTATCTTTAGACCTAATGTCAAATTCATCATCATGTGAGCTTAAATTTGTGTGGGTAACTTCCTATTTGCTATTTGGGGTATAGGTAAATTGTGTATCATGTCTAAATTATGCGTGAATTAGAAACCCTAAGAATCTGCCCGATTTGATTTTGAATTCTGCAGCCGCACAAGGAATTGTGCGGTCCTTAGATTGTTAGTTTAGGGATTTTGGTATGAAGTGATTGTGTGGACCGTACTTGAAATTGTGCGGTCCGCAGAAAATTGAACCACGACCACAGAAAAGTGTTTGTGGCCGCAGATCGAGCAATTTTCTGTCTTCAGAGAGTTGTAATTTTAAAGATTTCATTGTGCGGCCGCACCCAAAATTGTGCGAACCGCACTCCTGATATGCAGTCTCACTTAGAATTGTGCGGACCGCAGAATCACCACTGCGGCCGCACTTCCTAATTTTGCGGTCTGCACAAACCCATCTGCGGCCGCACTAAAAAATATGCGGATCGCACTTCCCTACCCTGCCTACTGTTTTGTTCTACAACTGTCTGATATTCTAAACTTGAAACATAACTGATTCCTGTTGTTATGTATTGCAGACAATGGTTAGATCTCGTGGACGCGGTGATACATCCAAAGGGAGTGGTGAATCCTCCCGAGGCCGGGGCAGGGGTACCATACCACTCTCCGTGCAATGAGTTATAGCAAAAAAGACAACAGCCGGGAGATCCCCGGAGCCTGCTGAGTCCAATTCATATGTACCGTCTAGGGAAGCATCAGAGGGCAACTCTGTGCAAGAGCAGCCTGATGCACAGTCACAACCAAGGCAGCTTTAGGGGAGGTTTCAGCTCCGAGATGAGCCTTTTACCTCAGCAAACATTTCTGAGGGTTCGGAAGATGATATTCAGGGTTCAGATCCCTCATCTACTCATGACCCCCACGCACCAGTTATAGTTGATGATGATGATGATATTATGGATGACGGTCGAGGGGGTGATACCAGAGTTGTCGGCCTTGAGAGGTCGAAGAAGAAGGAAGTTTGGGAAGACAGATTTGTGAGTCTGACTGCTTTCAACAGGTACCGAGAGTGGTGGCCTTAGAGATCGCTCACACTTGAGCGTCAGTTTATATTGAAAGACTTCGATAGGTACAATCCAAATGTGGCAAGATAGTTTCGGGAGAGAAAAGGGTGGACATAGTTCACTCAAAGGGTGGTGGATGCCAAGGAGCACTTAGTTCGGGAATTCTACGCCAATGTGGTGCATATCAAGAAGGGGACTAAGGTGACTAAAGTGAGGAACTTAAAAGTAAGATTTGATCAGAGCACCCTGAAAACTTATTCAAAGCTCGAGGATGTGGAACCGGTGCAGTATTTAGAGAAGTTTGCACTGGGTGATGCGGCACGACCTTGGCTAGCTGAGATTGTGGAAGCTCCAGGACCACCACCACCATGGATCACAGTAGGGGTTCCCATTCAGCAGAACACCCTCAACTTTGAAGCTAAAGGTTGGCAGACATTTGTGTGCAGTCGAATGGATGCAAGCCAGAATGAAAACAATCTCCCAGTCCCACGGGCAGTCCTAGTTGCCTCCATCATGGCCAGGTACCCAATCACGTGGGTGCCATCATGTCGGCCAACATGTCTCTGGTCGGTAGGCAAGGTGACAGCTCCTACCCGATCCCAACACTATCACGGAGTATCTTACGAATGCGGGGGTGGAGTCCAAGAACTTCGACACGAAGGTTCGGGCTAAGAAGCCCTTCACTTGGTACTCTCTAAAGGACCCGAGGAACTCGAAGAACAAGGGTAAGTCGACTACTACTGTAGGCCAGTCTGATGAGTCGTCGGTGGTAGTTGCAGATTCAATAGCCATTCCTTCTACAGTAGCCGAGACTTCCACCGATACAGCTGCCATGCCTCCACCTCCATCTTCAGGGCCATCAACATCAGTTCCTTCCTCTTCTACTTATCCACTTTTGGCGGTGCGAGTCTCCCAGACACTGGCGAGTCTCAACAACTGGATGCAGGCAGCTACTGCAAAGCTGTCTGACCTATCCAGTCTTGTTGCAACACAAACTTCAACCCCAGCACCCTAGATTTCTCCGACACTGGAGGACACTTTGAAGAAGATATTGGAGAACCAGAAGACCATCATGGGCACTTTGGTAGCACATGGGGGAGCAACTGAGGAGCTTGCGAAGCTGGTGAAAAAGATGAGGAAATCCCAGGCTTCAAAGAAATCAGATGACATGTTGAGACAAGTGGTGACCAAGATATCAACTACTGGAGAGCTTCCATTTGACTTGTTGATGGAGACAACTCCAGCAGCTCCAGCAGCACCAGCAGACCCAGCAGCACCAGCAGCACCACTGGCACCAGCTGGCTAGTCTGAGGAGCCAGACCTCACTGCCCACACTGCTGAGGCGGTGCGACAGATGTTCACCAACCCAGCTACTCCCGAGCAGAGGATGATGAGATCCAGTTAGAGGAGCCCGAGGGAGGTGATGCTGCTATAGACACGGAGACCACATAGGGAGTCCTCTCTACTCTTTTCCTTCCTTATTTTTATTTTGTTAAGCATTAGGGACAATGCTTATTCTTATTCGGGGGGTGGAATTTATTTTATTATAGTAGTAATAATGAATAAGAGGACCTAACTGAGTCGAACTAGAAGAGTCAAACATCCTTCACTTGGTACCAACACACTTAACTACGTGCTTATGATTAAAAACAAGTTCTTGGAAAGAAATAGCTCTAGTTAGTGACCTTTTGACTCTTGTGTTGAGTTAAGCAATCATCGAGTGGTTTAGTCGAACCATTAGTGATTTTCAATCTTGAATATGGTTGTTGTGGGCCCTCGACTCTATCCTCTTTAACAATCCAGTTGTGTGAGAGGTGAGATGTTTTGGTTGCAAGTCCAAGTACCCGTGCGAATGGTCTAGAACTTGCCACGAATGTGTTTCTAGGCGAAATTCTATGTTTTGCTTGGCTTGAGAAGTGATTGTAGGATCTCCATGACCCGCTTGAAATTTTCCATGTCCCACCAATGTTGCTATCCCTATTCAACCCATTTTAGCCTAAGACCTTTCTCATTTGATAACCACATCACAAGCCCTTACCCGTTTTGTAGTGACCTTCTCTTGTCACCCGAGCTTTCCTTAACACTCTTGAGAAAAAATTGGCTAAAACATAAGTTTGGGGGAGAGACGAGGAGTTTGAAAGTGGTATCAAGGTACAAAAAAAAGAGAAAAAAATGAAGAAAAGGAAAGGCAAAGAAAAGGAAAGAAAGAACAAAAGAAAAATGCAAAAATAAAGTGAATAAGTTGAAGAGTTGAAGGGATTCAAAGAAAAGCAACGATGTAAAGGCTTGGAGAAAACAAAGAAGGATAAAATGAATATCATGATCAAGAAAGAGTGATGTTAAGTCTCTCTAGTTTCCCTAACGAAAAAGAAAATGCATCAAAGAGTCGGCAAAACATGAGCCAAAAAGAGAAAATGGAGTGCTTAAGGAAAGATGAACCCGTTCTATTCCAACATTTCCTACCTTATTCCAAAAGCCTTCATTACATTCCGAAAATGCCCTATGTGTTTTCAAGCCGAGTGAACTTACATTAGTGGTGATTTACATGATGGGCAAGCATCTGGTACTTAGAGCCGTACTTGTGGCATTCGTTTGAGAGAGATGAGCGAACTTTTCACAAATCCTTGAATTGATTGCTACATTCTTAAGTGAGATATGCTAACGGAGAGTGGATGAGGAGGATTTTGGGATCCATAATGACCTACACGAAAGAGCGAGCTTCCTTGATGAGTAAAGTCAACTCTTGATGCTCAAGTGTCACATTAGAACTATTTGTGTTTAAAACTTCAAATCATTGCCTTGTTGATAATTCATAAGTGTTGTGGGTAATTGTTGGTCTCAATTGATGTGTGTTTGATACACATTAGATTAGCTGGAATAACTTTTAACTTGTGGAGGTGGGAATTACCTTATTTACTTGAGGACAAGCAAAAGCTTAAGTTTGGGGGAGTTGATAAGTGGGGATTTTGACTACTTATTAGCGCCTTTTAGCTTCATTTTTAGTCCAAAAGTGTTTAATTGTATTCCCGAAAACTGATAAAATATGCTCAATTGCAGGAGTATTGGAAAATGAGCGACTAAAATGAAATCCAACTCAAGAAGGAGTGATCTGAACTCAAGGACATAAGTCAGACACAAAGGCTCAAAGTGCAGACCGCGGATTTCTATCTGCGCTTGCAGAATGTGAAGGAAAGTCCATCAGACTCCAAGTGAAAAGTGCGGACCGCACATGAAATGTGCGGCCGCAGAAGCTATGCAAGAGCTAAAGTTCAGAGAGTCTCATTTCAAGCTCAAAGGAATATGCGGACCATACAATTATTGTGCGCCCACAGAAGTCAGCTACGCGGCCGCACTCAGATTTGTGCGGTCCGCAAAAGAGCCCTACGCTGCCGCACCAAGAATTGTGCGCACCGCAGAATATGAGAGATGCGGCCGCATTCCAGAATTGTGCGGCCGCAGATTCAACTCCTGTCAAGACTAGTGCGGACCACACATGGAATTGTGCGGCCGCAGAACCTCTGAAAGGGCATTTTGTCCGAAATTTCCAGCTTTGTATAAATATAATAGTTTCACGAATTTAGGTCAAGTTCTGAATATTGAAAGTTCTATAGTCATTTTTCCTTGCTTTTTAGGCAACTTTAGCTTATTTTGGTGATTCAACATTGGATCTTTATATTTTAATCTTCCAATATGAGTTTAATTATCATTTCTTGTTTATTTTCTTCTATGCCATTATGAGTAGCTAGATTTTTAACTAGGGTTGTGACCCAACCTGTTACACCCCATGTTTTCGTACGTTAGAGTATCCGTAAGTCAATTGATGTAAGCTCAGAAATGAGATCAACTTTGAAAGTACATAAAGTAAGTTAATTATTTTACAATGGAGGTTACAAATATTTAAGATCATGAATACCAAGTACTAAGAGGGTTTGAAGGCTTCGAAGATAAATGAATTGAAGAAAATAAGTTTCGTCAAAAGTCGACAAGTTGGAAATGTTATAACATGTACTTTTGGGGTGAGACTAGGGTGCTTAACCTTGTAAAGATATTATGTTATGAGTTATTTTAGTCGTATGATAGTCGTGTGTCATGTTTTGAAGTCAAGCGAGTTGTGAAACAAAAGTTGGAAAAGGTCATCACAAGTTACATTCATAAATATGGTGAAATTTAGGTCAAATGTAGCTGAGCATTTCTCCCAATGTACTTGGAATTATGGGATGATCTACCTACCAAATTGAAGATCTACGAGTCTAGTTTCCAAAGGATTAAACCATTCATTGATACAACATTTGAGTAGAGAGATATTCACATTTTTGCGAGACTGCACAAAATAGTAGGTGACAAGTAGGTGCATCACCTACTTGCCAAAAGGAGAGGCCACAATTAAAAGCCCTAAAGTCGGCCAAGAGGGGTGTTTTAAGGACATATTAACTCATTTCATTCACTAATTTCTCAGACCAAAAATCAGATTGAACCCCTGCACCTCCTCCCCAAAAATCCCACGCAAACCCTAGGGTATTTCGGGTGTTACGACGTGATTCTAGTGTTGAAAAGTACGGACAACTTGCTAGTTTCTCTTTCTCCTTCTTGTAGCCGCGTTGAGGAACTGATTTTTGATGAAGAAGGACCAGGTTTCGTGGTTTATACTCAGTACAATGTAAGGTTATGCTTCTCCTTCCATTATCTATGCGTTTGCGAGTTGTAACTCGATCGTAAAGAATAGACCTAGCGAGTTTCGAAAGAGTGGTATGTTGTTTGTTCATGTGTCATGGTTGGCTGGTTGTGAACCTATTTTTAAGTTGAATTCATGGATGGTTTATTGGATAAGAGGTATAATTATGTACTTTTGGTTGTATTTCTCAATTTGAAAGAAAAGACAAGTCGAAACGTGTTTAAGTAAACTGAAAAATTAATGTTGAGTTGCTGAACTTGTGGGACTGTTTTGTGGGCTGTTTTGTGTTGCTATTGGGTTGTCTCTTTTGCTACTGTTTCTATGGAGTTGAGAGGAGGAAGGGTGTGGAGAAATACCATATAATGGTAGGGTTGTTTACAGGTCGTTCGTCGTAACATTTTCGGATTGTTTGACACTATTATTGTTGTCGTGTTGTGTATGAAGTGATAGGGGTATGTCGGGCTGTTTGGTGATTGTTTTGACTTGTGTGAAGTCATATATATAGGGGAGGTTCTGTCCGTTTCATCATAAAATAGGTTGTGGTCGATACATAATAGTTACGACGCTTAAATGATAACAACAGTGTCATTTCTCTTATTGTAGACTAAAGAGTCGTGACATTTGCATAGCTTGAGGTTGGGAAGTACATATACAAGGTATGTGAGGCTATCCCTTTCCTTCTTATGCATGAATTCGATTGTACATAATGCTATGAACGAGCTTCCAGAGGTACTCTACTCTTAGAAGCTAGCAGTACTTACATTGTTTCCCTTCTTATGGAACAATTAGTGTTGAGGTTGCTTCTCTTATTCTTGTGTTATCAATGTTGTTGGTACTTCTTGATTCTCATAAGATTCTTGATGAAGAGTTATTCCTAATAACGTGTACGGAGAATATCGACCTTACGTCACTTCGAAAGGTTCAGAATATGATTCCAATGAGTCCTACATGCATTATATATATATATATATGTATGTATCTATTTTACTCTACCGAGCCGCGCTATAGTCGGCCGGGTACGACACCTATTGTGCAACCACTGATCAATTGGGTTTACCGAGCTCCACGTGGCCGGTACGATTCTACCGAGCCTTATAATGGCCGGGTACGTTTTTACCGAGTCCTCTTTGAGGCCGGGTACGATATGATGATGATGATGCCCACAGAGGAAAATGTTTTTAAAAGTTTATGTATATATATGTATTATGCATTTCATGTCAGTAGCCCCCAGAGGCACTCAGATGTTACAGGTTGTATCTCCTCTATCTCTCTTTACATTACTGTTCTTGTTTATGCTTTCCTGCCTTACATACTCAGTACTTTATTCGTACTGACGTCCCTTTTGCCTGGGGACGCTGCGTTTCATGCGCGCAGGTCCTGATTGATAGGTTGACAGTCCTCCAAGTAGGCTATCAGCTCAGCGGAAGTGTTGGTGCACTCCTCTTGCTCCGGAGTTGCCTATTTGGTCAGTATGCTTTGGATAGGTATTGATTGGTATGGCGGGGCCCTGTCCCGACCTTTATGATTTTATGTACTCTTAGAGGCTTGTAGACAGATGTCAGGTGTATGGATACTTATATGGACTTGTCGGCCTATGTTTTGAGTTTACAAATGGTCATGTTGGCCTTATAGGCCCGTATGTCACATGTATAAGTTTGTATATCATGTTGGGTCGTCATATGTTGAGTATTGAAGGGTTTTCTGGCTCATTTACCCATGATAGTATGATAAGAAAGATACGCTACGTTGGTACTCGGTTGAGTAAGGCACCGAGTGCCTGTCGCGGACCTTCGGTTTGGGTCGTGACAAACTTGGTATCAAAGCAGTTTTGTCCTAGGGAGTCTACAAGCCGTGTCTAGTAGAGTCTTGTTTATGGGTGTGTCGTGCACCACACTTATAAGCAGGAGGCTACAGGGCATTTAAGACTGTCACTCTTTCTTCTTACTCTAGATCGTGTGGTAGAGCTCAATTGTAAGAATTCAAACTTCTAAATCCTATTTTATTCATAATAAGATGATACCTACATCCAGAAAGACGGTTGGTAAAAGATATGTCTATGGAATAGTTGAGTCAAAGGAACTCAACTTTGCATCATGCTTATGATAAGTAAATGTGAGGTCTTCAATGGATCATGTGCGTACTGAAAGGTGTAAGCCTCTTGATAAGGAGTCTTGAGGAAAGAATACCTATCCACCTTAATGGTAAAAGATAATGAGAGATTCAAAAGATAAATACAAGTTTCAACAAGCAAAAGAAGCAAGATAAAGAAGAGTACAAGGCCGCCGATTAATGAAGGTTCAGTATTTACAATTCAGGAAGAGAAATACATGCATTCTGAGTTACCTTGAACAGTAACAGAGTTATATACAATTGACCACACCCATATCAATTATGCCCTATGTGAGCTGACAAATATAGTTTAAGAGAATGATGTAATAACAGGATCAAGTTGGGGTTAGTGTAACCAAAAATTGTGGATGGATTGTTATCATTAGCTAACATTTCTGAAGGGTAGTGCAAATGTGGTAATAGATCTCCTTGTGAGACACCCAGATGATGAACTCTAGAATAGTGCAATCAAATATGAATACTAAAATATTCAGAAATTTCGGAAGATAGGCAGTGGAACCCTAAAAGGGATAAATATTTACCTTAGTATGACTCCCGCCCCTAGAGAGAGAGAGAGAGAGAGAGAGAGAGAGAGAGAAAATTTAGGCATCCCGAATAGCCAGTGAGATGAAGCAAGGGGAGCTAAAAGTGAAAGAATGTTTTGTTGAAGTTTTCAGAATAAAGTGATAGATAGAGATATTAGTCGGAGAATAAGAAGATAGTAAATGAAATATTATGAGTAAGATGTGATAAATGGGTGATAATAGTAAATCAAAACATGACAGGATGACAGAGTCTACAGTCAAGTGAAGGGAAAGACAAGAGATGAGGCCTTGATGCAATACAAGAGTATAAGCCATAAAGTCATATCCCCATTTCGAGAAATGAGTTGGTGACTCCGAGGTGATTACTAGAAGGAAAAGGTAGACCTCAGAGTAATAGAAATAAGTATGGGCTGGTGAACAAGATAAACTGAACATGAATTGGGGATCGAAGGGCATCATGAGAATTTTAGAGATTGCATTCCGGCGTTAATAGAATGGACAACAGAAGAATAACCTTTAAAGGTCATTCAGTAAGATGCTTCCCTAGAGCAAGCACTGTGAGCAGAGTTAAGCTTAAGGGAATAAGTATGCCAATTATTCTAGGTGTCACCCTTGTGCATAAGGAATTCAGTTATCCCAAGTACAGAATGGTTACCATAAGGCGAGTAAGGGTCATTGATGATGTGAAACACGCCAAAGACGAAGAGGTAACTATGGAATGGTAAAGGGAGAATGTGGTAAAAAAGGAGAAAGGGATGAGGTTGCCTTTATTCAGATCCTACAGATATGTCGCGACTCCAGAAAATTATGTAAGCACGACACCGGAGAAAGGCAGTAAGAGCTCTCGGTCAGGATGTTATTGATAAATAAGTGCGAATGAACACTTGATACATAAGGAGCCAGTGTGATAGGTAACTTAAGACAAAGTAAATAACCAAAGAGAGATTACACGGAATATAGATATGAGAATGGACCAATGAGCAGTTTGTAGTTGATTCAGGAAGAGCCTAGTTATGGCTAAACAAGAGGTTATAAGCAAATCAACATATCATGCAAGATAAACGTAGTGAATCCTAATATAGTGAATTCAGTCTCGCGGATATGACGTTATACCCCTTGAGAAATGCTCAGATAGGAGTTGGGGTATTTAAAGGTATTGTATAAGTGTTACGGAAATAATGGAGAGTGCCACTAAGAAGACAATCAAAACCTGAGTTTAGAAGTAACCCTACGAGCACAAGGGCATGGAGGTATGTAACTAAGGATGTTTGTAGGCGAGTAAGAATATCGAAAATTCCTTCATGTATACAGTATAACAAGATCACAACTTTACAAGATCCAGAAGGTTTCCCAAGTACTACCACGAAATACTAGCTGAGAAAATAAGGAAGAAGGCTTCAGCCTAAATATAGTAACTCGAAGAAGAAATTGTCATGTAAAAACAGTCTCACAACAAATCGAAGGTAATATTTGAGACCATATGAGTTGCACAAGAATTTCGGCATGTGTGGGGACTAAGATAAGCTAAGTATGCACGCAACAAGGGGGCAAAAAGACCAGGAAAAGTAATAGCTTACATTTTAAAAAAAATTAAAAAAAATGAGAAGGAACGAAAGGAATCATTCGATCAATGATCCAGAGTTAGCTACGTTATGAGCGCACTTAAGATTTCGGAATATCATCCATGCAACATATATATTGACAATCATACAGCCGTAGAAGGCTCCGGTATAAGTTAAAGAAAAGATTAAGCCCTTGAAAACAAGAAGAGCAGACGGTTTCTCTAAGTTATACAAAGCTCACTATAGCATGAATGAACTCAAAGGAGTCTAAGACTAATAGCATTTAGAGGAGATGGAATGCTGCCCAGGTAATAGAATGAGGGTGTAATTGTGATAGATAAAGGATGACGTTTGGACCTTCGATTGAGTAATGATCTGACGAAGAAAAGAAAGGGATATCATGAATTGGACAGGATTAAAATACCCACGCAAGGTGAATCAACAATGGATGGATAAAAGTCATAAAGTATGAGATGAGATTAGGCCGTCATTATTAAGATGAACAGTAATGTGAAACCATTAAAGGACATAGATTTATACATATTGGATAAGCAATGAAACTAACCTGGAAGTTGGTAGCATACCTCAATAACGGAAATCGAGGTAAGAATTATGGTATAGTATGACCTACTTAGATGCGGTAAAGTCATATGAATAAATAGTCGGGTCTATAAAATAAGATATAGCAATATTCGTAAGTTCAATAAAGTACCGAGCGAAGAACTTCAGTATACCCATAGATTCCCAGAGGGACAACATATCAAGCTCTGTATATGTTTGCAACGTGAGACCTAGAGATTGGCTAAAAGCTGGAGAAAAAAAAAAGGAGAGAAGAGTCGCATAGGCGCATATACAAGGAAAAAGTCGTACAGGCTGCATGACAAAAGGTAGCAACAGTTATGAGATTGGAAGGGGTCCGACCACAAGTCATGGTATGAGAAAGAGGACTAAAAGGAGGAATACCTTAGACTTTGGATTTATTCAAAGAATAGTTGCCTACATGGCTAGAAGAGTATTAAAGTGTTCGCAAGAGCTATGGGTTATGAGAATTATAAGTGCATCAGTCAACATTCGAGGACGAATGTTCCAAAGGGGGGACTGATGTTACACCCCATGTTTTCGTACGTTAGAGTATCCGTAAGTCAATTGATGTAAGCTCAGAAATGAGATCAACTTTGAAAGTACATAAAGTAAGTTAATCATTTTACAATGGAGGTTAAAAATATTTAAGATCATGAATACCAAATACTAAGAGGGTTTGAAGGCTTCGAAGCTAAATGAATTGAAGAAAATAAGTTTCGTGAAAAGTCGACAAGTTGGGAATGTTATAACATGTACTTTTGGGGTGAGACTAGGGTGCTTAACCTTGTAAAGAGATTATGTTATGAGTTATTTTAGTCGTATGATAGTCGTGTGTCATGTTTCGAAGTCAAGCGAGTTGTGAAACAAAAGTTGGAAAAGGTCATCACAAGCTACATTCATAAATATGGTGAAATTTAGGTCAAATGTAGCTGAGCATTTCTCCCAATGTACTTGGAATTATGGGATGATCTACCTACCAAATTGAAGATCTACGAGTCTAGTATCCAACGGATTAAACCATTCATTGTACAACATTTGAGTAGAGAGATATTCACATTTTTGCGAGACTGCGCAAAATGGTAGGTGACAACTAGGTGCATCACCTACTTGCCAAAAGGAGAGGCCACAATTAAAAGCCCTAAAGTCGTCCAAGAGGGGTGTTTTAAGGACATATTAACTCATTTCATTCACTTATTTCTTAGACCAAAAATCAGATTGAACCCCTGCACCTCCTCCCCAAAAATCTCACACAAACCCTAGGGTATTTCGGGTGTTACGACGTGATTCTAGTGTTGAAAAGTACGGACAGCTTGCTAGTTTCTCTTTCTCCTTCTTGTAGCCGCGTTGAGGAACTGATTTTTGATGAAGAAGGACCAGGTTTCGTGGTTTATACTCAGTACAATGTAAGGTTATGCTTCTCCTTCCATTATCTATGCGTTTGCGAGTTGTAACTCGATCGTAAAGAATAGACCTAGCGAGTTTCGAAAGAGTGGTATGTTGTTTGTTCTTGTGTCATAGTTGGCTGGTTGTGAACCTATTTTTAAGTTGAATTCATGGCTGGTTTATTGTATAAGAGGTATAATTATGTACTTTTGGTTGTATTTCTCAATTTGAAAGAAAAGACAAGTCGAAACGTGTTTAAGTAAACTGAAAAATTAATGTTGAGTTGCTGAACTTGTGGGACTATTTTGTGGGCTGTTTCATGTTGCTATTGGGTTGTCTCTTTTGCTACTGTTTCTATGGAGTTGATAGGAGGAAGGGTGTGGAGAAACACCACATAATGGTAGGGTTGTTTAGTGGTCGTTCGTCGTAACATTTTCGGATTATTTGACACTATTATTGTTGTCGTGTTGTGTATGAAGTGATAGGGGTATGCTGGGCTGTTTAGTGATTGTTTGACTTGTGTGAAGTCATATATATAGGGTAGGTGCTGTCCGTTTCATCGTAAAATATGTTGTGGTCGATACATAATAGTTACGGCGCTTAAACGATAACGACAGTGTCATTTCTCTTATTGTAGACTAAAGAGTCGTGACATTTGCATAGCTTGAGGTTGGGCAGTACATATACAAGGTATGTGAGGCTATCCCTTTCCTTCTTATACATGAATTCGATTATACATAATGCTATGAACGAGCTTCCAAAGGTACTCTACTCTTAGAAGCTAGCAGTACTTACATTGTAACCCTTCTTATGGAACAATTGATGTTGAGGATGCTTCTCTTATTCTTATGTTATCAATGTTGTTGGTACTTCCTGATTCTTATAAGATTCTTGATGAAGAGTTATTCCTAATAACGTGTACGGAGAATATCGACCTTACGTCACTCCGAAAGGTTCAGAATATGATTCCAATGAATCCTACATGCATTACATATATATGTATCTATTTTACTCTACCGAGCCGCGCTATAGTCGGCCGAGTATGGCACCTATTGTGCAACCACTGATCAGTTGGGTTTACCGAGCTCCACGTGGCCGGGTACGATTCTACCGAGCCTTATAATGGCCGGGTACGTTTTTACCGAGTCCTCTTTGAGGCCGGGTACGATATGATGATGATGATGCCCACAGAGGAAAATGTATTTAAAAGTTTATGTATATATATGTGTTATGCATTTCATATCAGTAGCCCCCAGAGGCACTCAGATGTTACAGGTTGTATCTCCTTTATCTCTCTTTACATTGTTGTTCTTGTTTATGCTTTCCTGCCTTACATACTCAGTACTTTATTCGTACTGACGTCCCTTTTGCCTGGGGACGCTGCGTTTCATGCGCGCAGGTCCCGGTTGATAGGTTGACAGTCCTCCAAGTAGGCTATCAGCTCAGCGGAAGTGTTGATGCACTCCACTTGCTCCGGAGTTGCCTATTTGGTCAGTATGCTTTGGATAGGTATTGATTGGTATGGCGGGGCCCTGTCCCGACCTTTATGATTTTATGTACTCTTAGAGGCTTGTAGACAGATGTCAGGTGTATGGATACTTATATGGACTTGTCGGCCTATGTTTTGAGTTTACAAATGGTCATGTTGGCCTTATAGGCCCGTATGTCACATGTATAAGTTTGTATATCATGTTGGGTCGTCATATGTTGAGTATTGACGGGTTTTCTGGCTCATATACCCATGATAGTATGATAAGAAAGATACGCTACGTTGGTACTCGGTTGAGTAAGGCACCGGGTGCCTGTCGCGGCCCTTCAGTTTGGGTCGTGACACAACCCTAGTGTGTAAACCTAATGGGTGTTTGATTTATGGCTTGTTTATGGTTGGGTGCTTATTATTTAGCCTTGTTCTTGCTTTTAATTATAGAATTAATGGTTTCAAATATTAGTTCATGCCTATTTGACTTGGTCTCTGCTTGAGAAAGAGAGACTTAGTCTAGGAAAACTTGGCTAACAAGAATTTAGGATAAAATCAAGAGATTGATGGTCCCAATTAAAGGGTTGAACCTAGAGATAGTAAAACCCGACTTGAGCATTTTATCAACTATTTTATTCAATACCCGTTTGGACTTGAGAAATCCAAATTGGGAAAATCACTCTCTTACCGAGAGGTATTGAGTGGGTACTTGAGTGTTGATAGCTATAATACACTCCGACCAACGAAACAAGCTTTAAAGTTTACAACCCATTAGGCAAACACCTTGGTGAAGGTCATAGCCCTAGGCTTTTTACATTATTTGAAAAACATCCAAAACAATATTCTCTAGTTTTATATCTTTTGAATTGGAACCCTTAGCGTAATTTTAGAAGTAAAAACAAAACCATATTTGTGGAAGTGCGATCTAGATACTTCACGTGCTTTATCCAAATATATACTACTAATTCCCACCTCAGCTCCCTGTGGATTCGATCCCGACTCCTTGTTGGGTATTACTATTGCAATCGACCATTTCATAACCTCAAATAGAGGTGTGACCTGGACGAGATCAGCCTGCTTCTGGTGCGAGTGCTTCTTCTCGGAGTCCCCGGCCGAAGAACAAGCAATAAAAAAAACGTTCCTTCGCGGTCGGGGGAAAGAATAAGAGGGCGAAGAATACCGCTCCAGAGTCATCTCCGAAAGTTTTGGTGACGAGCCCCCCGCCTGGGCAGGCAATAGACACCATGATGATTGACAATGATGGGGAAGCCAACGAGGAGGGGGCTTCTCTACATATAAGACGACGACCTTCCTCAACTCAACAAACTGCTCAATATGTTAAGTTAGTTACACCAACCGAGGATGATGCCTCGACGCTCTGGGGGGAGTTTGAGATGGTGGAAGCCAACTCCCATTTCTGGATCCCAATCGTTGTACCCGGTACCATGAGGCTGAGTACCGGGTCCCTGCCGTCTTCGATTGACGAGCAACCAACACCCAACATCGCTCTTGCCGCAACCACTTCTCATCCTTCAACGTCATCAGCTCCATCTGCTTCTTCACGAACTCTTCCACCAGCTACTGCTACATCATCTCCACCGGTCGCAACTATCGAGAAGAGGACGTTCCTCTCCCCCAGTGCCCAGTTCATGGGAACTTGGGGCAAAATTATGCCGCCCCCTCAGAAGACCCGCAAAGGAAGAGGAGCGTTACTCTATCGGTCTCTACCAGATGCATTATGCTATCTTGGCTGGTAGAACTTGCTAACTATCTAAAGCATTTGGCTTCAGAAAAAGATTGGGAAAAGATACAAGCTCTCTCGGGAGAGTTCTTGTTGAACTATGTTATGCATAACGCCGCAGTGCTATATTCTTCATTTCCTTCATTATCCCTTCTAACTTTGAAAGAGTAGTATTTTAAGTTTGCCTTTTCTGTTTTTCATGCCAATTTCCTTGCTTCCGAGGGCCTCCAAACGTTTATTCGAGATAAAAAGGAACTTACCTCTGAGCAGGATCAACTTTTGGCCGATCGGGAACAAAACTGATGCTCGCCTCTCAGAACTGGAAGCTAAAGCTGCTGAGTGTATTGTGTTGGAGGTTCGGTTGCAGAAAAGCGAGCAAGAAGTAGATACCCTTAGCCAAGAAATCTCCCCATTTAGGGTTCAATTTGAAGAGGCTAGGGCCAAATGGGCTGAAGTCCATAGTGTCATTCTTGCTGCATCCGATCGCGAGGCTGCCTCCGCTGAAAGATTAAATAATTTGGAAGCGACCTTGAACTCCAAAACTGAAGAACTTGCTGCTGCCGGGGTGAAGTACACCCAATTGGAGGAGAAGTATAAGAAGACCATTGAGCATAATAGACTTTCAGCTCTACGATCCGTGATCTCGATGTCAGCCTCTGGTATGTTAGATTCGCGAAGGAAAATCTTTCTGTCGAGGTGACCAACTTAAAGAAGAACTCAAGAATCAAGAGACTTCCCTCATTATATTGAAAAAGCATATGTTATGTACAGCATGAGAAGAAAAACCTTGGAAGAGGCTAAAACGGGTGTCATTGACTTTGATGCCGAAATCGCTAAAGCCCGAGCTAGAGTCAACTGTTAAAAGGGGTCTTCCGGCCAGGCCTGATGCTACTGATTCTTCTGGTTCCGATTATGAGTTCTTGGGAATTGAAGAGGAACCTGAAGGTGATGATGCTAAGGGCCAAAATGATGAAAGCCAAACCGACGACAGATCTACCCTCTTCTTCTGGGGGCACAGATGCTTCTCTTCCTCCGGGTTTCGGAGATGCAAAAACTTAGTTTTTGATTTATTTTTCCAACTTTTGTACTTGTGCCGTTTGGCACATTCGTTGTAAATAAAAACACTTTTTGCTTAAGTATTGCATGAGTTTTCCTTTTTGCGTGCTTTCGTTTAAACATTTATGCAAGTTTAATCTTTGTGTTCTTTTTTGTTTAAGTATTTGCGCAAGTTTGCTTTTTGTGACATTTTTTTGTTTAATTATTTGCGCAATTTTGCTTTTTGCGTCTTTTTGTGCAATGCTTCAGGTATATTTTTCCCTGAAAGTATTTGGATTCCGGGCATAAATTCTTCCGAAATCAACCCTTTAACGCGAGGGTTTTCATAAGAAAGGGCCCTCTTATGTTTATGGTGTTCTTGAAGAGGACGTCTCGTGTTCATTATGGCAGTAGCATTTCAAGTACTTGTTTAACTTTCAAATGAAAAAATCAATTCATTGTTCAGACAAGAAACAAGATAGAAATAAAATGACTTTGCTTTATTCCTTCTATTTTCAAAAGTACATAAGCATTCGTTGTGTCAAAAAGATATTGTCATTTCCTGTGGCTAACTTGCACAACTTGTTTCTATGGGGCTGGTTGCACAGTCCGCAGTCCCGATGATACAACTATATTTTTGGGTTTCGTATTACGGTCAAAGCAGCGATTATTGTTGTCGTATCCTCATATCATTTCCCCTAGTGTTCGAATGCAAAGAATGCGTGTTTGAACACTGGAAGTTTTATACCTTCGAGGATTCCACTAATGAATTATTAGATAATCTCCAGTTCGGTAACAAACTTCACTTCCCCTTAGGAATTTATGCTATCGAGCTAAAGACTATCTAACAATCCCCTAGTGGCTTGCATTTGTTAATGGTCGGGTAATGTTCGTTCGATAGCAAACTTAACTTCCCGGTAGGAACTTTTCTACCCAGCAAAAGATTATTTAACCATTCCATAGTGGTTCTTCGCTTGTGTGCCTTGTTATTAAAAGGTCTTATTGCTGCTGTTGAAACTTCTTTCGTAGTATCCTTTCCGTTGCTTCCTCGCTAAAAACCTTGCCAGAAAAACCCAATTAGGACAAAAACTGGAGGAAATGAAAAAGAGTGCAGCACATACTTTAGTACAAGTGATGTTCATCAGCAATAGTATCTCTTGAGGTGTGCCACATTCCAGTTGCTTGACAACTTTTCTCCATCTTAATTCTCCAACTCGTATGATCCTTTCTCGGTTACAGCTGAAACTCGGTAAGGGCCTTCCCATGTTGGACCTAGCTTCCCTGCATTGAGTTCCCGGGTGTTTTGAGTTACTTTCCATAAAACCAAGTCTCCTACTTTGAAATAATGGAGGTTGGCCCTTCGATTGTAATATCTTTCTACTCTCTGCTTTTCAGTGGCCATCATTATATATGTCAGGTCCCTGCATTCATCGAGCAGCTCTAAATTGACCAACATTGCTTCATTGTTTGCTTCTTCATTTGCCTGGAAGTATCTCAAGGTAGGATCCCCTACTTCCACCGGGATCAGGGCTTCTACTCCGTATACAAGGGAGAAAGGAGTCTCTCCTGTGCTCAATTTGTTCGCTGTTCGGTATGCCCATAGTACTCCAGGCAGTTCCTCGGGCCATTTGCCTTTAGCTGCCTCCAATCTCTTTTTGAGATTTTGTATAATCACTTTGTTTGTTGATTTTGCTTGACCATTTGCGCTCGGATGTGATCCTTTTGATTTTCAAGTCTTCAAGGATTTTCGTGACCTTTGCGCCTATAAATTGTGGCCCATTGTCGCAGGCTATCTCTTTCGGTATTCCAAATTTGCAAATTATGTTCTCCCACAAGAAATCCACCATTTCACGTTCTTCGATCTTCTGATAAGGACCTGCTTCGACCCACTTAGAAAAATTATCAGTTAAAATCAAAAGAAACCTTACCTTAGCAGGGGTCGACGGTAGTGGCCCGACGATATCCATTCCCCACTTCATGAACGGCCACGGAGAAAAACCAGAGTGTAATGGTTCTACTGGTTGATGTACCAAAGGTGCGTAGCGTTGACACTTATCGCATTTTTGAATAAAATCTTTGGCGTCTTGTTCTATTTAGGGCCAATAGTATCCTGACTTACCAAGTTAGCACTAAGGAATCTGCGCCCGAATGATTTACACATATCCCTTCGTAGACTTCTCACATAACATAATTAGCTTCTAGGCTCCCAAACATCGGGCCAGCGGGCCTTGGAAAGATTTCCTGTACAATTGGCCTCCTTTGAAACTATACCGTGCTGCTTTAGGGCGCAACGCCCGGGATGCCTTGGGATCTTCAGGCAACTTTCTATGCTTGAGGTAATCAATAATTTAATTCCTCCAGTCCTAGATCAAATTAGTCACATTTACCTTGTAGTAGCTATCTGCGTCCAGAGCCGAATGCATAAGCTGTACGACAGTACCAGAGTCTGATCCCTTTATTTCTGTTGACGAGCCGAGGTTAGCTAATGCGTCCGCTTCTGCATTTTCTTCCATCGGGATATGCATGATTGACCACTCCCGGAATCGAGCAAGCAGAGCCTGAACCTTTATTATGTATTGTTGCATGCGTTCCTCTTTAGCTTCGAAGATCACGTAGACGTGATTTACCACCAGTTGGGAGTCGCATTTGATTTCTATTACCTTGGAATCTAATGCCCAGGCCAATTCGGGCCCTGCAATCAAATCTTCATACTCCGCTCCGTTTTTACTCAGAGGAATCATTCTTATGTCTTTCCTTAGGGTTTTGCCCGAAGGTGTGGTTAACACAATGTCGAGCCCAGACACTTTTACATTGGAAGTTCCATCCATAAATAGGGTCCAAACTTCTGATGTCGATTCAGACACCATCACTGCTTCTTTTGTCGCCAAAGGTAACAATCCAGGACTGAAATCGGCCACAAAGTTGGCCAAACTTGTGACTTAGTCACAGTCCTAGGCTTATATTCTATGTCAAATTCACTCATTTCAACGGCCCATTTGGCCAGCCTACCCGAAAGTTCGGGTTTATGAAGGATATTTCGCAGGGAAAAGGTGGTCACCACATATCAGGTGACACTAGAAATAAGACCTTAGCTTCTGAGCAGCGACTACGAGGGCTAAGGCCAACTTTTCCAAATGCGGGTAGCGAGTTTCTGCTCCCATTAAAATTCTACTAACGTAATAAATAGGAGATTGCGTACCTTCGTCCTTACGAACTAAAATGGCGCTTACTGCTACCTCTGAGGCTGCTAGGTAGATTATTAGTTTTTCGCCTTCCTCCGGCTTCGATATTAATAGAGGACTTGACAAGTACCTTTTCAAATCCCCCAAAGCCTGCTGACACTCCGGGGTCCACTCGAAGTTGTTCTTCTTTTTGAGTATCGAGAATAAATGATGGCATTTCTCCGAAGACCAGAAAATAAACCTGCTCAAAGCGGCCAATCACCCCGTGAGCCTTTGAACCTCTTTTACGATTGATAGATGATCTGAGATGTCTTCGATGGCTTTGATTTTATCGGGGTTAACCGCAATCCCCCTTTTTGACACCAGGAATCCTAGGAACTTGCCAGAGCTGACCCCGAACGCACACTTCTCCAGGTTAAGCTTCATGTTATGCTTCCTTAGGTTGTCAAAAGTTTCTTGCAAGTGTTTAAGATGATCACCTGCAGTCAAAGACTTAACAAGCATATCGTCTATATAGACTTCCATGGTTTTCCCTTTTTGTTTTTCAAACATTTTGTTTACCAGCCATTGGTAAGTGGCTCCGGCATTCTTTTGCCCGAAGGGCATCACATTATAGCAATATGTGCTGAAGTTTGTTATGAACAAAAAAATTTCCTGGTCCTCCAGGTTCATCTTAATTTGGTTTTACCCGGATTAAGCATCAAAGAAACTATTAACTCATGCCCGACCATTGTATCGATCATTTGATCAATGTTTGGCAATGGGAACGAGTCCTTTGGGCACGCCTTATTTAAGTCCTTATAGTCTATGCACATGCAAAATTTATTATTCTTCTTTGGAACTACTACTACATTAGCTAGCCAGTCTGGATACTTTACCTCTCGAATTGAACCGATATCAAGTAGGTGATTTACCTCTTCTTTGACAAATTTGTTTCTTGCCTCGGCAATAGGATGTTTTTTCTGCCTTACCGGAGGAATGTTGGGATCCAAGCTTAACTTGTGTACGGCCACTTCCGGTGGGATACCTGCCATATCCGCATGCAACCATGCAAAACAATCGATGTTAAATTTAAGAAATTCAATAAATCCAGACCTTAGTTCGGGGTGCAGTCCTGTCCTCAAGTGGAATTTCCTCTCCAGGAACTTCTCGAATAATGTGACTTGCTCAAGCTCTTCTGATGTGTATTTTGTTGCGTCCATCTCTTCTGGTACCTGGAAATACCTTGGCACTTGATAAGATTCCAGTGCCTCTTCCCTCTGGTTGACCTTGCTTGGCTTGGGAGCAGGCACTAGTTCCTGTAATAGCTATGACGCATGCTCTTTCCCTTTGCTACGGAAGACCGAAACTGCATTCATCTCCCTTGCCGCCGGTTGGTCACCTCTTATTTGTTTAATTCCCACAGAAGTTAGGAATTTCAACAACTGGTGATATGTCGATGGCACAACTTTCATCTCGTGCAACCATGGTCTTCCCAGGATAATATTGTAACCCATATCACCATCCACCACCTCGAAAAGAGTCATCTTCATCACCCCTTCAGCATTCGTGAGCAGCAGGATCCCTCCCGGTTTGTCACGCTTGCCAGGTTAAACTGGGCGAGGAGTTTTGTGGCTGGAATGATGCTTCCGGTAACCTTGGCTTGCTCCAATACCCTCCATTATACAATATTGGCGATCTCCCTGGATCCACAAGAACACGTTTGATTTTTAAATCTAAAACATTGAAAGAGATTACAGTGCGTCATTGTGCGGTAGCAACAATCCATCCGTGTCCTCCTCCGTCTAAGTAATGTCGTCTTTATCGACTTCCTGGAGTCTCTTGCTGTGGGTTACTGATACCTTCGTTGTTTTTGCCGCCGAGAATGTAACCCCATTAATCTCGTTTCCACCAAATATCATATTGATCGTCAGGCGCGGGGATCTTCTTCTGCTTTCAAGGGTTCTGTGTTGTCACGATTGCGGCCGTCATTATTTTTAGCCTGATCACTTAGGAATTCCCTAAGATAACCATTTTTCAGCAGTGTCGCCACCTCTTCATGTAGATGCCTGTAGTCCCCAGTCCAGTGACCGTTCGTCTCGTGGTATTTGCACCACAAATTAGGATCCCCCTGGCTGTGATCGGATCTCAATAGCTTCGGGAACCGTGCTTCTTTTATGTTCCTTATAGCCTATATCAACTATACTACACTGACGGTGAAGTTATATATTCTGAAAGTTTAGGGTAGGAAGAATAGCAAGAACCTGACGTTTCCTTGTCCTGTCACGACCTGCTGCTCCGGCTGCGATCAGTTCTTCTGTCGGCAAAGAATCTATCTGCCGACCTAAAACCTCTGCCGCGCCATTCGGCCCGTTCATAGGGTGAAAATTGGCTCCTCGAAGACCGTCGATCTGTGTCGAAATCGTCTTTTGATTTCTCTTTATTCTTTTCCCAACCCTTGACTGACGCCGGGGAACCGAGCTGATCATCCTCAATCCTTATCTTTGACTCGTACCGATTGTGAACATCTGCCCAAGTTGTCGCTTAGAGCTCAAGCAAGTTTTCTTTCTACTTCCGTGAAGCATCGAAACTCCTTGGATTCAAACCTTTGTTGAATGCTTCAGCCGCCCATTCATCCGGAACGACCGATAGAAACATCCTGACGAGCGTCTAGCGTATATAAAATTTAAACTCGTACTCTGTCAAATAATAGTATAGAAAGATGTCGAACCCACAGAGATTGGTTTATCTATTCTACAGATGTTTCTTGTTTTAATTACTATTTGAGAAAATCAGAAAGAGTTGAGTTGTAAATTAACTAACAAAAAATGCACGGATGGAGAAAATATTTTTTGTTTTTCACAAATATAATAAAAAGGTGTTGGGATCCTGACTTCACTTAATATTTTTATTATATAGTAGATACATTTATTCTTCAACTTCTATTTCTCATAAATGTATAAATGCCTCTCACGGTTATATTTATATATTATTACTATAGTTGAACAATTAAATGCACTCCTCTCGGTTATACAAATTAATCGTTAAATGGTAATATTAAAGAACCAGAAATATATACTTGAACTAAAGCATCCTCTTTTTTAGTAAGTCCCTTTCGGTTACCCTACTTGTTATAACTGATTACTACAATATTTGCCTCTTTCGATTACAAATAAGTGTAGAATCAATTTTAACATATATGAGCTAGATGTCACTAAGTATAGGTTAACATCTATCAATACCAAAATTAAGTATTACTTCTTCTGCCTCTTTCGATTACAGAATTAGTAAGAAGTTAATATGTAGTACGAAATAGATAGATGTTAACAAATTAAATAACACCCAACTATAAAGCAGATAAAATTTAAATAAAAAGCTTAGCTCAAGCATGTGAAATTGAAGAATAATATCTACTATTATATAAAAATATTAAGATCCGTCATTTTCCCAATACAAAAAAAAAGTTACTCCATATTGGAGCCAATACCGACAACAGAAATAATCTTGCCCATTAAATAAGAAAATAGAAAGAAATATTCAAGATAATAATTCCTCCTATTTAATTAAAAATAGGAACTAGAGTAATTTCCAATACTACAATTTATTCAGAACAAGAAATAAAGCCAGAGTAATGGCTAAAAGAAGAAACAGAAGCAAAACTAAAGAACAAAGAGAAAGGAAAAACTTTCTGCTCAATATTACACTTCTCCCATTTCTCTCTCTTCTCTTCACGAATGATGCCTCTTTATAGGCAAGCCATGACAAGGTTTTCAATTATCTTCTGGATATGAACTTGTCATGGCTGGTTGTGGCCTTGTTATGCTTGGTTATGAGCTTCTTTGGTTATGGATCGGTTATAGTTTATTGTAGCTGGTTGTGAGTCGGTTATAGTTTGTTGTAGCCGGTTGTGAGTCGGTTGTCCTTTGTCATGGCAGATCACGTCTTTCTTTAGCACCATATTTTACTCTGCTTTAGCTTGTTCATTTTTCTAATTTTTCCTCTGTAATCTTCTCGTTCCCGGACCAATATTTCTTTAATCTTTCCTGCATAATTTAGATAAAGTATGGAAGAAATATGATAATTTTTTTTGTGTTTTTCAAAGAAATTATATGTTAAAAATCAAGTAAAATGCATTTATCAAATTCTCCCACACTTGATTATTTGCTCGTCCTCGAGCAAATAAAATAACTAAACATATCAGCTAAACAATTTAACCAAAATCATGAGACCTTTCGCCAAAGAAAAAGTAACTAAGACCAATTCACAAGTTCATACAACTTTTAACCGTACTCATATTCACCTATTGAGAACTGAAATCATAATATTTACTAATCCCTATTGTGTCTCACCAAATGAAGAGAGATGCCCATATATCACACAATATATAGATGTAGAACAAAGAAGGGCATAGATAGAAAAATTCACTCACTCTCAACAAAGAAGTACCTCAAGCTACTAGAAATTTTCATATGCTTGACTATCATGTGGTTCTCCACTAATGTAGGAGTCTTTGAGTCGAGATCATGTAGGACTTTTGCAAGGTTGTAATGTAGGTTTAGGGATAGGTATGATACATATGGATAATAGTGACTTAAATTCCCTATGGGCACTACACTTTATTTTATCACTTAAGCACAATTGTCTTTGCTATGATTTAAACAATAATCTCTATTTTGTTTCATTCCTTTCACATTTTTTTTACGGAGATGCCGATATTTCTTTGTTGCTATCCTCTCCCTTTTTTTTTAAGAATTTCAGAAGCAACTATCTTTTTCAGTTCTCATGGCAACATCTCAAAAGATTGACAACCTCAAACAATTATTCTTTCACCAATTATTTTCACAATTACACCTCACGCCTAGATTTTTACATTCAGATCAACTCTTAAAGTGCCCAAAAGGGAATTGGATGAACAAAGAACAAGTCATAACAACAAACAGGCTAAGGGCTAAAGCTTGGTGATCAACAAAATAAGAGGTAATTTATGTAGGCTCAACTGGGCTAACTTGGGATAAAAATCATTAATGTAGGTCAATTTAGGTTATGGCTCAACAAAGAAGGCCTACGTTCATTTCTTAACTCAAAGATCTTCCTAGAATTTCGCCTCAATCCACATTCAAGGCAAGTTCTAGATTTCCAGATAAGCAGGAGAACTAGACAATATAAGCTAACAACACAATACACTTGGGCTAACGAAAACTATGATTTCAATCACCAATAAATAAGTATGAGCTTAGAAAAGTGATAATAAAACCCGTGTACTTAATCAAATTCGTCTTTTTTAAGTGTCATACTTTTCAAGTCAAATCAAGTTTAGCCAACTTATTTACCAAAATAAGTTAAAACAACTAAAAGTCCTAAAAAAAATGTTCGGTTCAAAATATTACGACCATGGAAAAGAACCAAACAAGAAATCCATGGAAGTACATGAAGTAAGTTGCCTTAGGAATAAGGCAACTCAAATTTTATTTTATTTTTTCAGTTTTTTTTTAAATTTTTTTTTATATGTATAACTTAAAAAAAACACATATAACAAATATATTCCTCTACCCCTAAGCTTAAATAATGTCATGTCCTCATGACAAAATAAATTAACAGTAAAAGGATATAAAGGAGCTTTCCTGATTTTTTCCGATTCTAGCCTCATTTCCTTTTTCTTGGCTTCTCAAAGTTTCTCTCATATAACAAAGACAAGTTTATAGCAAAGAAATGTTCTTTTTCATGATAGGAGAAACCTTTCATTGTCTAAATCATGAGAGTATTTTTTTCATCATGGCAAAATATACTAATACATACTACATACACATCTATATATATAATATAATACAAACATGCAATTATTATTATTTTTTAACTTTTTTTTATAAGAAGAAAAACTAATTTAATTATATATATATGTACTAAAGAGAAAATATTATATGTTACTACTAATAATTACTTACAAGATTAAAGAGAGGGGAAGAAAATAATTCTGAGTTTAACGTCACCAGCTCGACTTATTTTAAAAATTAGGCAAAAAGGATTGTTGAAGCCTGTTTGTCGAAGAATCTGCTGATATAAGACTTCAAACGTTGACCGTTTACTTTGAATTTATCTCCCCTATCTGTACGTTGTATTTCAATGGCACCATAGGGGGCAATTTCTATTACAGTATACGGTCCTGTCCAGCGTGACTTAAACTTTCCTGGAAATAATCTCAATCGGCTATTGTACAACAGAACTTGATCTCCAACTTTAAAATCTTTATGGAGGATGAGCTTGTCATGCCATTTTTCTGTCTTTTCCTTATATAATTTAGCATTTTCGTATGCTGTAAGTCTGAACTCTTCCAACTCATCAAGCTGCAATAGATAATTTTTACCTGCATCTGGCAAGTTTAGATTCAACAATTTTATAGCCCAATATGCTTTATGCTCTAACTCTACAGGTAAATGACAAGATTTTCCAAAAATTAGTCTATAAGGAGATGTGCCTATGGAAGTTTTGAAAGTAGTTCTATATGCCCATAAAGCATCATCTAACTTTAAAGACCAATCTTTTCGAGAAGAACCAACAGTTTTTTTCTAAAATTCTTTTTAATTCTCTATTGGATACTTCAACTTGCCCGCTTGTTTGAGCATGATATGGAGTTTCTGTTTTATGAGTTACTCCATATCTTGATAATAAACTAGCGAATTGTCTATTTATAAAATGAGTTCCTTGATCACTTATTATAAATCGTGGAGTTCCAAATCTAGAAAAAATATTTTTCTTGAGAAAAGCACAAACAATATCAGCATCATTTTTTCTAGTAGCAACTGCTTCTACCCATTTTGAAACATAGTCAACAGCTACCAAAAATTATTCATAGCCATCTGAAGGAGGAAAAGGACCCATAAAATCAATGCCCCAAACATCAAAAATTTCACACACAAAAATAGAGTTAAGAGGCATTTCATCCCTTTTTGAAATGTTACCGATTCTCTGGCATTTATTGCAAGTGGCGACATAATTCCTTGCATCTTTGAATAGAGTAGGCCAGAAAAATTCAGCTTCAAGTACTTTAGTTGCTGTCTTTCTTCCTCCATAGTGTCCTCCTACAGCTCCATCATGGCAGTGACTTAAAATGTTGTTCATTTCTGTTTCAGGTACACATCTCCTGATTATGTCATATGCACAAAATTTAAACAAATAAAGATCTTCCCAATAATAATATTTTGCCCCTTTTTAAGCTTTTTTCTTTGATCGTAAAACAAATCTTTTGGAATCCACCCCCCCCCCCCCGGCTAAATAATTGGCAATATCAGCAAACCAAGGCGATTTATTTACAACCGCCGCGACTGAAAAGATATGATCATCAGGAAATTCCTCTTGTATATCTAGTATATCAGTAGGAGGATTCTCTAAACGTGACAAATGATCAGCTACCTGATTTTCTGAACCTTTCTATCTTTTATTTTGAGATCAAATTCTTGCAAAAGGAGTATCTATCTTAGCAATCTAGGTCTAGCGTCTTTCTTTGCTAATAGATACTTTAAGGCTGCATGATCGGTGAAAACTGTAACCTTTGTCCTATCAAATAGAACGAAATTTGTCAAACGCAAAGACACTGCCAATAACTCTTCTCGGTTGCTGCATAATTCATTTGAGCTTCATTGAGGGTTCTGCTGGCATAGTATATGGGTCTAAAGATCTTATTTTTCTTTTGTCCCAATATTGCTCCTACTGTTGTATCACTTGCATCACACATTATTTCAAATGGCTGGCTCCAATCAGGAGAGATAACAATTGGAGCATTAGTCAATTGTTCTTTGAGAAACTCAAATGCTTTTCTGCAGTCATCTGAAAATTCAAACTTCACATCTTTCATCAGTAGGTTAGTCAGAGGTTTTGAAATTTTTGAAAAGTCTTTTATAAACCTTCTGTAAAAACCTGCATGCCCTAAGAAACTTCTAATACCATTAATAGTGGTGGGAGGGGGTAATCCTGCTATAAGTTCAATTTTAGCCTTATCAACTTCTATTCCTTTAGCAGTAACTTTATGTCCTAAAATAATTCCCTCGGTCACCATAAAGTGACACTTTTCCCAATTAAGAACTAGATTTGTCTCTTCGCATCTTTTAAGCACCAAAGTTAAATGATAGAGACAATCTTCAAATGTCTTACCAAAAGTGTGAAATCATCCATGAAAATTTCAAGAAACCTTTCAGTCATATCTGAGAAAATTGCCGACATGCAACGCTGAAATGTAGCAGGAGTGTTACATAGTCCAAATGACATTCTTCTGTAAGCATGCGTACCTTGGGGGCATGTGAATGTGGTTTTCTCCTGATCTTCGGGAGCAATTGGTATCTGATTATACCCAGAATATCCGTCAAGAAAACAATAAAAACTATGTCCTGCAATTCTTTCAAGCATTTGGTCAATAAAAGGCAAAGGAAAATGATCTTTCCTCGTGGCATCATTAAGTCGTCTGTGATCAATACAGACTCTCCATCCCGTGACTGTTCTTGTAGGTATGAGTTCATTATTTTCATTTTTTATTACGGTCATACCTCCTTTCTTTGGTACTACCTGTACAGGACTTACCCAAGGGCTATCAAATATTGGATAAATGATACCTGCCGCTAGAAGTTTCACTACTTCTTTCTTGACAACTTCTTGCATTGCTGGATTAAGTCTCCTTTGGGGTTGGACTACTGGCTTGTAATTTTCTTCCATGAGGATCCTATGCATACAAATAGCTGGATTGATTCCTTTGATGTCAGTTATAGTCCACCCTAAAGCTCTTTTATGTTTCCTCAAGACTTCTATCAGTTTGTATTCCTGTTCTGGAGTCAAAGAAGATGAAATGATTACTGGAAATAATTCAGGTTCAAGAAAAACATATTTTAAATGAGAAGGAAGATTTTTGAGTTCAATTCTTGATTGAACTTCTTCTTGTGAGACTTTCTCATTTTCTGATTCTTTTTCCAATATTTCCGCTTCTTCTCTGATTGTCGCATTTTAATCACTTGTGGTACCTGACCTGACTAAATATCTTTCCAATGAATCAGTAATTAACTGATTATCTTTGTATTCGTCTACAAGGTCATCTAGTAAGTCAATTTGAAAACAAGATGCCGATGACTCATCCCCAGGATATTTCATCATTTTCTGCATGTCAAAAATTACTCTTTCCTCATCAACTCGCAAAATTAGTTTTCCTTGATGAACATCAATAATTGCTCTCCTTGTTGCGAGAAATGGTCTACCTAAAATTAATGTTACCTCAGTATTTTCTTCCATTTCAAGCACTATAAGATCTACTGGGAATACAAATTTGTCAACTCTGACAAGGATGTTTTCAATAATTCCTTTTGGTCTCTTAGTACTTTGATCAGCTAATTGAAGAGACATACCAGTATCTTTCATTTCACCAAGTTCTAATTTCCTAAAAATTGAAAAGGCATTAGATTTATTGAAGCACCTGAATCACATAACGCCTTTTCAAAGTGAGTACCTCTCACGGTACAAGGAATTGTAAAACTTCCCGGATCACCAAGTTTCAGAGGAAGCTTATTTTTTAGTATAGCACTACATTTTTCCGTAAGCTTAACCACTGAAACTTCTTCCAATTTTTTTTTACTTGACAAAATTTCTTTGAGAAATTTAGCATATGAAGGCATTTGCGTCAAACCATCTGTGAAAGGTATGTTAATATAAAGTTGCTTCAAAATATCTAGAAACTTTGAAAACTGTTTGTCAAGCTTTTCTCTTTTCATCTTTTGGGGAAAAAGGAGAGGTACAGAGTGAGGATTTGTTATCAGTTCATTTTCTAGTACATTTTTCCTTTTATCCTTTTGTTCTTTTGGAAACTTAGATTCTATTTTATTCTCACCTTCATTTACCTTTTTCATTTCTTGTGGCTTTCCTTCTCTATCTGCATATGGATCATCAAGAGATTTACCTGATCGTAGAGAGATGGCTTTGAGGTGTTCTTTTGGATTTTTCTCAGTGTTGCTTGGTAGAGCACCTTGAATTTGTCCAGACATGTGTCACGACCCCAAATCGGACCCGGTCGTGATGGCGCCTCTCGTGAAGACAAGGCCAGCCGACACAATTTCCAAGTCAACCATTTTCCATTAAAAGTTGTTTCTATGCCATTTATAAAACATTAATCTCATAATGAACATTTAAAAGCAAAATGCGGAATAATTACACAAGCCCGACATCAGGGTGTCACTAGTCATGAGCATCTACCAAGGCCCGAATACAACAAAAAACAGTAAAATGTTACTAAGTACAAAATGAAAATGAGAGGAAGGAAGCGGTGCTGCGAACGTCGCACAACCACCTTGCTAACTCTGATGACTCCGCGTCTGAGCAACCGACACCCGCAAACGCGGATCCGGAAATACCTGAATCTGCACATGAGGTGCAGGGAGTAATGTGAGTACTCCAACCCAGTAAGTAATAAGAGTAAATAAAGACTGAGCAGTAGGAAACAATGTATTCCACATTTATGTTAAACTCAATAAGCACACAGGCTGCTAAATAAGAATACGGGTCAATCGCCTCTTTTAAAATCCAGCTTTTGGTAAAAATCATTTAAAATGCCTTCCGACAGATTCAGTAGGGGTTCAATACCATTTTTAAAAAAGAGCCGAAAACCTTAATCGGCCCCTCGGGCAAAACATAGTTCATAAACAGCCTCTCGGGCAAAACAGGAGTCATAAACACCTCCTAACAAGAAAAATCTCAGTGGAAATAACAAAATCCAAACCAGTGATTAAGTTCTGAACATCTCATGAACCCCAGCTTAAATGAAAGTTGTTTAAAAACATTTATCTAACATTTTCGACAGAGGCTCAGTATAAAGATGAGTGAAAACAGTCATTAAATCAACATATTCGATAGAAACTTACTCTAAAGAGACGTGAAAACCAATAAATTCATAATCAGTCCCCTCAGGCAAACATCACTCATGTGCATGTATATATCTATTGCCCCTCGGGCTAGCCTCTCAGTCACTCGTGACTCAACTCCTACCATTCAGCGCTCACACTCAGCACTCTCGCTCAATAGGTACCATATAGTAACCGCTGCGGCGTGCAGCCCGATGCACATATCGCTGCGGCGTACAGCCTGATCCATATATATAGTCGACTGCGCTCACTGGGGGTGTGCAGAGTCCGGAGGGGTTCCTACAGCCCAAGCGCTATGTCGCTGCGGCGTGCAGCCCGATCCAACATATCGCTGCGACGTGCAGCCCGATCCATAGACATATATATACATATATTGCTGCGGCGTGCAGCCCGATCCATAGGTATATAATCCTCACAGTCAGACTCTCAGTCTATCTCAGTCATCAACCTCACAATCAGACCCTCGGTCTATCTCAGTCATCAACTCACGATCACTCGGACCATTAGTAAAACAGGGAACCCAGCCCAAGCAGTTTTCACATTTTTAAGAAATATAGTGATAAAACCAGATTTTAAACAATAAACAGGTAAAACATGACTGAGGATATGCTATCAAATACATAGAGTGAGGAAAAATAGAAAAAATGCCCCTAAGGGTCTCAACAGGTCGGCACAAGGCCCCAAACATGGCATACAACCCAAAATATAATATAAGTCCCTAGAACATAGAATATCATAAGATTTTCAAATCAAGTACGCGACTTAACAGTCGTACGAGACGGACCAAGTCACAATCCCCAACGGTGCACAACTCCACGCTCGTCATCTAGCGTGTGCGTCACCTCAAAGTAACACAACGATGTGTAATCCGGGGTTTCAAACCCTCAGGACAGTATTTACAATCATTACTTACCTCGATCCGACCCAAACTCTAGCCCGCGATGCCTTAGCCCGCACGAATAGGCCTCCGGATGCTCCAAATCTAGCCACAATCAGTACATAATCATTAAAATATGCTAAGGGAACGAAGCCCACTCAAAAATACCCAATTTAACATCAAAATCCCGAAATTGCTCAAACCCGGCCCCCCGGGCCCACGTCTCGGAATTCAATAATTTTCACATCAACGGATTCCTTATCTCCCCACGAGGTCATACATACCAAGAACATCAAAATCCATCCATAAATGGCCCTTCAAATCCCAAATTTTCACCCTCCAAATTCAAGCCCTAATTCTTAAATTTTAGGCTTAATTTCCATGATTAATAAGGTGGAATTCACACAAGAATCGAGTATTGAGTTCAAAAATCTTACCTCCGAATGATTCCCTTCGATTCCCTCTTCAAATCCTTCAGAAAAGCTTCAAAAATTTCTC
Organism: Nicotiana attenuata; assembly: GCF_001879085.1. Classification (NCBI taxonomy): domain Eukaryota; kingdom Viridiplantae; phylum Streptophyta; class Magnoliopsida; order Solanales; family Solanaceae; genus Nicotiana; species Nicotiana attenuata. The sequence goes on along the minus strand of NC_031990.1, from coordinate 57,363,544 downwards.
AACAATGGAGAAAATAGACCAAAAGTCGCGGACAAGGGCTATTTCTGCCCAGGCTTTAAAAGCCTTCTTCGCGAACGCGGGATGATCATCGCGTTCGCGATGAACAAAACACCAGCCATCAAAAATTTCTCTATGTGTTCGCGGCACCAGCCTCGCGAACACGATACACACGGAACACTGAACTACGCGAACGCGGCCCAATACTCGCGAACGCGATGAATAATTTGACTTCAAACCCAGCTGACCACTTTCCTTCTATGCGAACGCGACATGGACCACGCGAACGCGAAGAACGAGACTCCAACCCTTCGCGAATGCGTAACCTTCATCGCGATCGCGAAGGCCAATTCCTCAACCTCACCAGCTACCCCTTCGCAAACGCGTGGACCTACTCGCGAATGCGAAGGTCAATTTTCCTGAAATCCTTCAGCAGTTTTCTGCAACTTTTCAAAACCAGAAATGGCCCGATTGACCACCCAAAGCTCATCTGAGGCCCTCGGGACCTCAACCAAACATGCCAACATATCCCATAACGTCATTCAAACTTGTTCCAACCTTCAGAACGCTCAAAACAACATTAAAACACCAAATTGCATCGAATTCAAGCCTAAGAATTCCAAAATCTTCCGAATTACGCTTTTGATCAAAAACTCGACCAAATCACGTCCGAATGACCTGAAATTTTGCACACACATCCCGAATGACATAATGGAACTACTGCAACTTCCGGAATTTCATTCCGACCTCTATATCAAAATCTCACCTATCAACCGGAAAACGCCGAAATCTTAATTTCGCCAATTCAAGTCTAAACCTTCCACGGACCTCCAAAATGCATTCCGATCACGCTCCTAAGTCCCAAATCACCTAACGGAGCTAACCAAACCATAAAATTTCCAATCCGAGATCATATACAAACAAGTCAAATCTTGGTCAAACCTTTCAAATTTCAAGCTACAAACTGAGAACTGTTCTTCCAAATTCATTCCGATTACCCTGAAAACCAAAACCAACGATTTACATAAGTCATAATACATCACACGGGGCAAGTCATGCCCAAGAACTGGCGATCAAAGTGCAAAAGCTCAAAACGACCGGTCGGGTCGTTACATCCTCCCCCACTTAAACACACGTTCGTCCTCGAACGTGCCCAGAGTTGTTCCAAAAGCCAACCCATCGCTGAATAATCTTACCATGCATAAACCCGGGGGTGATCCCACGTCACCCTATCCATATAGGTCCGATTACACATATAAACTGAAATTTCACAATCCCATCTAGCCCATAAACCATAGAATCACATTTCCACCTCTAAAATCCTCAATGCGATCAGAATCTCACATTTATACTGCGAATAAGCCCGAACAAGCTGTAATAACCCCTACCTGCAACCTCAGGTGCAATTACAAGATATACCACATAACTCAAACACTTGTAGCGATAACTTCTATTCACAGCAGCTGCACACAACAATCGAATACCGATAGAAAAGCTCTTATCAACTAAAGTCTCATCCCAACACTTTTATACTACCAGATATACATAAAACACACAGTAAGCCATAATCATTCCTCAGGTCAACCACTCATGAAGCCACTTCTCCTTTGGCAAAGACCATTGCAATTTCTGAGCCGAACATCAATATTATCCCTCCAACATGCTAAAATCGAATCCGTTTGTATTCATTCTAGATCCCAACGATCTCATCTAATTCCAACACAATTACTCTGGTGACATGACACACCAATACAAAATAAAGCCACAACTCGTGCAATCCGCGCACTAATAAGCAACAATCTGAACGTACTCAAATCATGAAAATAACTCAAATGAGAGAGTTGTACCACAAGCTCACCAGTACCACTATACCAAATGTTGCGAGCCCGTCGCACCTCGTAGAAACATAACACACGAATCTAGCCCGAAGGATCATACCTCCACATAACTTTGCTGAAATGCGCGACTCTATCCAAACACTATCCGCATGAAACACCTCAAGTCACCATGCCCAAAATCATCAACCAAGCCAATTTGATGCCTACCCAAAAGTGAATCACCATAACCATGGAGAAGCAAATGACGCAATGCCACACCAGTCCGAAGGAACATATGCAATGTGCAACAAATCATGCAATACCCAGATACCCGTCTCATTCAAATCCCGCTATAAAGCCCAACTGAAACCGCACCATTTGTGCATATAACCACCAAATCTCAACTCCTCATAACACAGGAGAGAACTCATATATCACGAATAAGCTCAACAACAATCGAATGGCACATCTCTCAACAATAGCAGTTCAGAGTAAACAAATCTGACCAGGTGCAGAACACACATCCATGTTGGACCTACCAATGAACCCCAAATCCACTCTGGTCACCCACAATAGATAATTAACTCTTTGAAGGTTCGCAATGACTGAATCATAGCACATATTATCCTCTGACCAACCTTAGCTATTTTCTCACAGTCCACAACCACAAAGCCATCTAATCCTGAAAACTCTCATTCTCCCAATCCATAAAGCACACGAATCACCATATCTGATCCCAGCTACACTGCCCGAACATCTAACACACATCCGATACTCGATAATTCCACGAGGGATACTCCTATAATTCTTCTGTGCTACCAAGCCAACTTGAATATCGACAGTCGATTCAATAAGAGAGTGCCACAATACTAATGAAGTATCCTTAATTCAAACACATTGCCCTTTTTCTGAAGTTTATACCTTATCAAGACACACCATTTAGTAATATCATTTACCTAGTCATCTCAAACTGCCGTGCTATCTAAGAATTTATGATCTTCCTTTCAGAACTGAACTGTGACCTTACCCATGCCAATCTCAACCCTACACAACATACCACATATACCATGCCATCCTATGATAAATATGAGAACTTCATAATCCCTTCCGAGCCACAATCAAATATATACTCAACTAGTCAAGAACTTTCCATTTGATCCCATCAAGAAGAAAATCACTATACATCCCATGCTCCTCATGCCAGCAGAAATTATACATCTCTAACCATGGTAGAAATTATCAAGAATTCTACGAATCCCCTTTTGCACAAAACCAAACCATCAGAACTGACTCCTTCTAACTCAACCAAGCTACACAAGCAATCAAAACCTAAGAGTATTGCCACGAAACACTTGTGGAAACCCGCCGCTTCATAAGCACTCAAGAACCGATCATATCCATTACCATGCCAATCCGGCCTACTACCGAGCTATCCCATCTATCCGAGTTCCCTTCTGACTCACCTTCAACTTGATATTCCTTCTTGCTATAACATCACAATTTCTCAACTCAGACTTACCACACGAGACCCAAGCACAAAACCACACCGTTTAAAACTCATAAGCCGCTGAATACTCTTTTAAATATCCCTAAAAGCACCACCTTCAAAATACTTTACTCCGAAGAGACTTCCTACGAATCTAAATTCGTTACCTTTACCTTACTGATACTGATACATAGAATCCACAATTAATATCAAATACCACAAGTCTTGACATCTTCCGATGAAAACTCAATTTCTAGCCACATATGCAACTTTACAATACCCAATTGTTATATGTAGAATCTTGAACACATTAGAACCATTCTTGCAAGTCATCCACTCTACTCAAATTGCAATTAGCCCGATCAAAAGAACCGAACACCCTGTGCCTCATTAGCACTTCAGACACTGCAGAAAGCAACCTCATCCCAATACAACCAAGCAACTACCGGCTCTATGCACCAAGCATCTTTTACCAACAACAACTCAAGACATTCTGAGATTCTCTTATACCTATGAAGCATGACATAACCTTTGTCAAAATTTTCCTTTACTCGAGGCATCCTCGGTCTCAATCTCTATAAGCCATAACTGATTCACCAGTACGCTTCAAACTGGAACTAACATAGCACATAACCGTGCAATCGTCTAATCAATAGCAGACTCCCCCACTTGGCTCGAAGCCATAGATCAAAACACATACAATAACTCATAACGCATATACTTAATTGCTGCCATAATACCACAGTGAGATTAACTCAATCCTTCATAAGCTCGTGGAACACAGACCATCTGGTACTTCATATCTTCTGCAACTCTCGCATTTACTCATGTAACAATTAGACCCACTCTCTTGAGTGACCCGAATTAAATTTCAACACATATATTTCACTTGTAAATGGGATCTTCTAACAGACAACATATGGATCACACAACTCCAGAACACTTCACAGGAGATAACCCACCTGCTTTGCCTCAAACTGGCATTTTCTATATACCTTCCACCGTCATAACCATTACGCAGTCACTTAGTCTTCCTGAGTCTGAACTCATACCGTAACATGAAATCTACTTCACTCCCAACTAGGAAACATGAAAGGATTCTTCACACACCCATAACTCGGGACAATACATCCAATCACAATGGAAATCAAACACCTAATAGATCATCTATCTTCTAGCAGACCCTCCAAATCATATGATCACATCTCGTAGTCTCATCACCCTCATCACGTACTAACCAGTCATTACTCCGCTTAATAGGGACACAACAGAACATATAGATCCAGGAACACGTGCTTACACAATCAGCACCTCGGTGCTCAAGCTATAGGCAAAGATCTGGCCTCGAGTCCTCTAGACTGGCCCAACATCAGCACATAGAGATCACATCTCGTCCCTCGATCGGGGAATCACAAGCCATCGATGCACATCTAATACTGAGCGCTCATGTGCGCATACGAACTCGTGGAAGGAATTTCAAGAGTTACTTTTCAAGCTGAATAAAGGACGCACGATAAGAATTTCAAGAATGTGAAGCTTTTCCTAAAGGTTCTGTAGCCTCTCGAGGATAAATACAGACGTCTCCGTACCGATCCGCGAGACTCTACTAAACCTGCTCATGACTCGTGAGACCTATGTAACCTAGGCTCTGATACCAACTTGTCACGACCCCAAACCGGACCCGGTCGTGATGGCGCCTCTCATGAAGACAAGGCCAGCCGACACAATTTCCCAAGTCAACCATTTTCCATTAAAAGTTGTTTCTATGCCATTTATAAACCATTAATCTCATAATGAACATTTAAAAGCAAAATGCAGAATAATTACACAAGCCCGACATCGGGGTGTCACTAGTCATGAGCATCTACCAAGGTCTGAATACAACAAAAACAGTAAAATGTACTAAGTACAAAAATGAAAATGAGAGGAAGGAAGCGATGCTGCGAACGTCGTACAGCCACCTTGCTAACTCTGATGACTCCGCGTCTGAGCAACCCACACCCGCTACCGGGTTCCGAAACACCTGAATCTGCACACGAGGTGCAGGGAGTAATGTGAGTACTCCAACCCAGTAAGTAATAAGAGCAAATAAAGACTGAGCAGTAGAAAACAATGAATTCCACATTTATGTTAAACTCAATAAACACACAGGCTGCTAAATCAGAATACGAGTCAATCGCCTCTTTTGAAATCCAGCTTTTGGTAAACCACATTTAAAATGCCTTCCGACAGATTCAGTAGGGTTTCAATACCATTTTCAATAAAAGAGCTGAAAAACCATAATCGGCCCCTCGGGCAAAACATAGTTCGTAAACAGCCCCTCGGGCAAAACAAGAGTCATAAACACCTCCTAACAAGAAATCTCAATGGAAATAACACAGGCCAAATCAGTGATTAAGTTCTGAACATCTCGTAAACCCCAGGTTAAATGAAAGTTGTTTAAAAACATTTATCTAACATTTTCGACAGAGGCTCAGTATGAAGATGAGTGAAAACACTAATTAAATCAACATATTCGATAGAAACTCACTCTAAAGAGAAGTGAAAGTCAATAAGTTCGTAATCAGGCCCCTCAGGCAAACATCACTCATGTGCATGTATATATCTATCGCCCCTCGGGCTAGCCTCTCAGTCATTCGTGACTCAACGTTTACCAATCAGCGCTTACACTCAGCACTCACGCTCAATAGGTACCATATAGTGACCGCTGCGGCATGCAGCCCGATCCACATATCGCTGCGGCATGCAGCCCGATCCATATATATAGTCGACCGCGCTCACTGGGGGTGTGCAGACTCCGGAGAGGCTCCTACAGCCCAAGCGCTATATCGCTGCGGCGTGCAGCCCGATCCAACACATCGCTGCGGCGTGCAGCCCGATCCATATAAGCATCGTTGCGGCGTGTAGCCCGATCCATATAAGCATCGCTGCGACATGCAGCCCGATCCATAGACATATATATATATATATATATATATATATATATATATATATATATATATATATATATATATATATATTGTTGCGGCGTGCAACCCGATCCATTGGTATATAATCCTCACAGCCAGGCCCTCGACCTCTCTCAGTCATTCACCTCACCATCAGACTCTCAGTCTATCTCAGTCATCAACCTCACAATCAGACCCTCGGTCTATCTCAGTCATCAACTCACGATCACTCGGACAATCAGTAAAACAGGGAACTCAGCCCGAACGGATTTTCACATTTTTAAGAAATATAGTGATAAAACTAGATTTTAAACAATAAACAAGTAAAACAAGACTGAGGATATGCTATCAACCCAAAATATAATATAAGTCTCTAGAACATGGAATATCATAAGATTTTCAAGTCAAGTACGCGACTTAACAGTCGTACGGGACGGACCAAGTCATAATCCCCAATGGTGCACAACTCCACGCTTGTCATCTAGCGTGTGTGTCACCTCAAAGTAACACAACGATGTGTAATCCGGGGTTTCAAACCCTCATGACAGTATTTACAATCATTACTTACCTCGATCCGGTCCAAACTCTAGCCCGCGATGCCTTAGCACGCACGAATCGACCTTCGGATGCTCCGAATCTAGCCACAATCAGTACATAATCATTAAAATATGCTAAGAGAATGAAGCCCACTCAAAAATATCCAATATAACATCAAAATCCCGAAATTGCTCAAACCCGGCCACCAGGTCCACGTCTCGAAATTCAATAATTTTCACATCAACGGATTCCTTATCTCCCCAGGAGTTCATACATACCAAGAACATCAAAATCCACCCACAAATGACCCTTCAAATCCCAAATGTTTGGTTTCAAATTTCCAAGCCCTAGTTCTTCAATTTTAGGCTTAATTCCATGATTAATTAGGTGGAACTCACACAAGAATCGAGTATTGAGTTCAAAAATCTTACCTCCAAGTGATTCCCTTCGATTCCCTCTACAAATCCTTCTCAAAAGCTCCAAAAATTGCTCAACAATGGAGCAAATAGACCAAAAGTCGCGGACAAAGGCTATAAAAACATTTTGCCCAGGCTTTTAAAAGCCTTCTTCGCGAACGCGGGATGATCATCGCGTTCGCGACGAACAAAACACCAGCCATCAAAATTGCTCTATGCGTTCGCAGCACCAGCCTCGCGAACGCGATACACACGGGACACTAAACTACGCGAACGCGGCCTAATACTCGCAAAGGCGATGAATAACTTGACTTCAAACCCAGCTGACCACTTTCCTTCTATGCGAACGCGGCATGGACCTCGCGAACGCGAAGAACGAGACTCCAACCCTTCGCAAACGCGTAACCTTCATCGCAATCACGAAGGCCAATTCCTCAACCTTACCAGCTACCCCTTCGTGAACGCGTGGACCTACTCGCGAATGCGAAGGTCAATTTTCCTGAAATCCTTCAGCAGTTTTCTGCAACTTTTCAAAACAAGAAATGGCCCGATTGACCACCCGAAACTCACCCGAGACCCTCGGGACCTCAACCAAACATGCCAACATATCCCATAACATCGTTCAAACTTGTTCCAACCTTCGGAACGCTCAAAACAACATTAAAACACCAAATTGCATCGAATTAAAGCCTAAGAATTCCAAAATCTTCCGAATTACGCTTTTGATCAAAAACTCAACCAAACCACGTCCGAATGACCTGAAATTTTGCACACACATCCCAAATGACATAATGGAACTACTGCAACTTCCAAAATTTCATTCCGACATCTATATCAAAATCTCACCTATCAACCGGAAAACGCCGAAATCTTAATTTCGCCAATTCAAGTCTAAACCTTCCACGGACCTCCAAAATGCATTCCGATCACGCTCCTAAGTCCCAAATCACCTAACAGAGCTAACCAAGTCATAAAATTTCCAATCCGAGATCATATACAAATAAGTCAAATCTTGGTCAAACCTTTCAAATTTCAAGCAACAAACTGAGAATTATTCTTCCAAATTCATTCCGATTACCCTAAGAACCAAAACCAACGATTTACTTAAGTCATAATACATCACATGGGGCAAGTCATGCCCGAGAACTGGCGATCAAAGTGCAAAAGCTCAAAACAACCGGTCGGGTCGTTACAACATGAGGGTTGCTAATTGGCTTACCTGAATTTCCAAATTCTTGATAGCTGAATGTTGACTTTCAACCTTCTCGTCAGTAGCCTTAATGAATTTATACATCAGGTCTTCAAGGCTTTGTTGATGACCTCTTTGAGGCTGCTGCTGATATTGTTGAAAATTTTGTTGCCCTCTATTTTGATTTTGAAAACCAGGTGGTCCATGTACCTGCTGCTTTTGATTAAAAAATCTTTGAGGATTTTCAGCACCATTAGGATTACTCCATTGAAATCCTGGATGTTTTTGTGCTATGGGATGTCACGACCCTAGTTCGCCCTCCGTGAACTATCGTGACGGCACCTAGTCTACGACTAGGTAAGCCTAACAATGCGGAACATAAACTAAACTTGCGGAATAAATAGTCAAAAGCGGAAAATAACTGAAGGAAACAATATTTAAATGCCGCTCGACATATACACACAACTTCTCAGAATCTGATACACTATCCCAAAACCCGGGAACTCACGGATCCACAAGCTGTAATAACACTACATAGCTCTAATCTCCAGAATGTCTAACAATAACAGAAGAGTACAGAAGGGCTAAGTACTAAAAGCAGGAATGGAAGAGACTCCTTGGTCTGCGGACGCGGTAGATATACCTCGAAGTCCCGTAGAATCGCCTCGCCTCAAGAATGGTAAGCTTGAGTAGAGGTACCTGGATCTGCACATGAAAAACATGCGCAGGAAGGGCATGAGTACACCACAGCGGTACTCAGTAAGTGCCAAGCCTAACCTCGGTTGGGTAGTGACGAGGAAGGTCAGGGCCCTACTGAGGTTAAATAAGATATAGGGTTTAACAGTGTGAAATAACAGTGTAAATAATAACACAAGATATGAAGGACAGCAACAACTATTTCAAAGGCAAGCAAAACACAGTAAAAGAACATAACTCAGCTCCCAAATAACAACCGCGGATCTCCCAGGATACCGTCCTGTAGTCCCCAAATAGAAATATCATATCCAGTGGATCTCCCGGGTGCAGTCCCGTAGTCCAACGCATAAATGTGCAGAGGGGATCTCCCGGAGTAAAATTTCGTAGTCCCAAAGTAAACATACAGGGGAGCTCCCGGGATACCGTCCCGTAGTCCCAAAGTAAAAGTGCAGGGGGATCTCCCGGAATACCGTTCTGTAGTCCCAAAGTAAATACACAGCAACAAGAAAATTCAATAAATGCTAAATTTCGTACTAAGTAAACAGATAAGTCTAGCCTAACATGCTCACGTAATGCAATTAAGACGATTTAAGCAAATAGGCAATTAAGTCAACAAAACATGCTTTTCTAAACTAATAACGGGCTAAATACGCAAGTATAATGAAACAGGAGAAGGAACTCAATTGAAATACTTAAAGAAAACCGGATTTTCAATAATTAGCTCAAGTACGCGCTCGTCACCTCACGTACGAGGCATTTCAATTACCACGATATCAAATCCTAAGGGGAAAGGTCCCCCACACAAGGTTAGACAAGTCACTTACCTCGAACAAGTGCAAGTAAACCCGAAACCACGCCTTTGCCACGAGTATCCGACTCCAAATGGCCCAAATCTATTCAATTCGATTTCATAATGTAAATAACACTTCAAATAACTGATTCTATAATTAAATTCTAAGCTAATACGCGAAATTAGGTAAAATGACCAAAATGCCCCTCAGGCCCGCATCTCGGAATCGGGTAAAATTTATATTTCCAGAATCCTCATACTCTCACAAGTTCAGGCATGCCAAAATTATCCAATTCCAAGGTCAAATTCCCAATCAAAAGTCAAATTTTAGGTTTAGGAACTTTCTTCCAAATTTTCTCCAATTTTCATCCCCAATCCAAATTTAAATGGTGAAATTAACTATAGATGATGGGATATAACTAGAAAGGGTTAAAGAATCGTTACCCAATGATCTCCTCTTCAATTCCCTCTCAAAATCGCCCTCCCCCAAGCTCCAAATCGATTTTTCAACTTTTGAAACAAAACCCTCGAAATCTCATATTTTTGCCCAACTGTTTTCGCATTTGCGGTCCTGGGACCGCATCTCCGGTCCCGCTTCTACGGAAACCACATCGCATCTGCGACTTTCATTAAAATTCCAGCATCCACATCTGCGGACCCCTAACCGCAGGAGCGATTCCGCTTCTGCGAGCTCTTAACCGCATCTGCGGTTTCTGAAGACTTGACCCAAAGCCGCTTCTGCGGCGCCGCATCTGCAGTCCCCAAACCGCAGATGCGAAAATACCAGAAGCGGCAATGCTACAGCAGCTGTAACACTTCCTTAACCTTCCCGTCAACCATCCGAAATCATCCCGAGGCCCCCGAGACCTCAACCAAAAGCACCAACATCACCTAATACCTTATTCAAACTTGTACCAATCCTTAAAACACCTAAAAAAACATCGGAACCTCGAATTAATCAAGGATCTAAGCCTAAGAACTCCAAATTTCTTAAAAATACGCTTTCGATCAAAAACCTAACCAAACCATCTCCGAATAACCTGAAATTTTGCACACACATCCCAAATGACATGAAGGAACTACTGCAAGCCTCGGAATTCCATTCCGACCCTGGGATCAAAATTTCACTATCGAACCGGAAATCTTCCAAAATTCAACCTTCGGCATTTCAAGCCTAAATTAGCTACGGACCTCCAAAACACATCCCGATCATGCTCCTAACCCGAAATCACCTAACGGAGCTAACAGAACCATCGGATTTCCATTCCGAGGCCGTCTTCACACTGGTCCGATGACGGACAACTTTCCAACACTTAAGCTCTCATTTAGGGACAAGTGTCCCAACACTCTCTAAAACTCAAAACCGAACACCCCGACAAATCAATTAGCAGAAATAAACTTGGGGAAAGCAGTTAATAGGGGATCGGGGCATAAATTCTAAAAACGACCGGCCGGGTCGTTACATAGGACTACCAAATGAGTAATTATTTCTATAACCAATCATATTTACCTGTTCTTCATTTTGCGTTGAAGCTTGACATTCATGATTCGGATGATTACCTTGACAAACATCACAATTCTCAAGTTGGGATGATGAGTGAGCACTTACTTGAAAAGCTTCGACTTTTTGCGTTAAGGTCACAATTTGTTGTGCTAATGAATTCAAAGCTTCAATTTGATTTACTCCTGCTGTTTTCTTGATAATCATTCTGTCCGAGGGCCATTGAACAGCATTTTCCAAAATTTCATTAAGTAGTTGCATTGCTTCTGTAGTAGTTTTTCCCATTATTGATCCTCCTGATGCCGCATCAATTACATTTCTAGCAGAGGGCTTAAGACCGTGATAAAAAATGTATAAAATGTCAGGGTCTTGGATACCATGATGTGGGAATTTTCTTAACATTGCTGCTAATCTTTCCCATGCCTGGTATACATATTCGGTATCTGTCTGCATAAAATTATTGATTTCTTGCTTCATTTTAAATGTTTTTGAAGGTGAAAAATATTTATTAAGAAATTTTTGGGTCATTTGGTCCCATATTGTAATGGAACCTCTTGGTAGACTTCGCAACCATGTTTTGGCTTCACCTTTTAATGAAAAAGGAAAAAGCCGCAACCTGATAGCATCTGTTGTGACTCCATTATACCTGCAAGTTTCAACTAATTCAAGAAAATCAATTAAATGGGTGTGAGGATCTTCACTTGCATCACCAGTAAACTAACATGATTGTTGAATGGTTTGAATCAAGCATGTGCGGATTTCAAATTTGTTTGCTGCAATTGGTGGTCTCCTCACACTTGATTCTCCTTCAAAATGATCTGGCCTTGCATAATCACGGAGTATCTTATCACGTCGTGGTACCACCTCATCAAACTATTCTTCTACTTGATGTGGTGGAAGTTGGTTACTGAGTTCTTCGTTCTCCATTTCCTCTATTGTGAAAATTTGAGATCGTGAGGTTTGTTCTTTTCGCAACAAACGTAAAGATTTTTCAATTTCAGGATCGTATTTGACTAGTTCTCTAGAAGAGGAACGGGTCATACACTTTCTGAAATTTCTATAGAAAAGTTAAAATGATTAGACAAAAAAATCTCAAATTAGTAGTAAAACAATTAATCTGTAGTAGACTTTAGCCAATCCCCGGCAACGGTGCCAAAAATTTGACGAGCTTCTAGCGTATATAAAATTTTAACTCGTACTCTGTCAAATAATAGTATAGAAAGATGTCAAACCCACAGAGATTGGTTTATCTATTCTACAGATGTTTCTTGTTTTAATTAACTAACAGAAAATGCACAAATGGAGAAAATATTTTTTGTTTTTCACAAATATAATAAAAAGGTGTTGGGATCCTGACTTCACTTAATATTTTTATTATATAGTAGATACATTTATCCTTCAACTTCTATTTCTCATAAATGTATAAATGCCTCTCACGATTACATTTATATATTATTACTATAGTTGAACAATTAAATGCACTCCTCTCGGTTATACAAATTAATCCTTAATTAAAGAACCAGAAATATATACTTGAACTAAATCATGCTCTTTTTTAGTAAGTCTCTTTCGGTTACCCTACTTGCTATAACTGATTACTACAATATTTGCCTCTTTCGATTACAAATAAGTGTAGAATCAATTTTAACATATATGAGCTAGATGTCACTAAATATAGGTTAACATCTATCAATACCAAAATTAAGTATTACTTCTTCTGCCTCTTTCGATTACAGAATTAGTAAGAAGTTAATATGTAGTACGAAATAGATAAATGTTAACAAATTAAATAACACCCAACTATAAAGCAGATAAAATTTAAATAAAAAGCTTCAGATTAAGCATGTGAAATTGAAGAATAATATCTACTATTATATAAAAATATTAAGATCCGTCATTTTTCCAACACAAGAAAAGGTACTCCATATTGGAGCCAATACCGACAACGGAAATAATCTTGCCCATTAAATAAGAAAATAGAAAGAAATATTCAAGAGAATAATTCCTCCGATTTAATTAAAATAGGAACTAGAGTAATTTCCAATACTACAATTTATTCAGAACAAGAAATGAAGCCAGAGTAATGGCTAAAAGAAGAAACAGAAGCAAAACTAAAGAACAAAGAGAAAGGAAACACTTTCTGCTCAATCTTACACTTCTCCCATTTCTCTCTCTTCTCTTCACGAACGATGCCTCTTTATAGGCAAGCCATGACAAGGTTTTTAATTATCTTCTGGATATGAACTTGTCATGGCTGGTTGTGGCCTTGTTATGCTTGGTTATGAGCTTCTTTGGTTATGGATCGGTTATAGTTTATTGTAGCCGGTTGTGAGTCGGTTATAGTTTGTTGTAGCCGGTTGTGAGTCGGTTGTTCTTTGTCATGGAAGATCACGTCTTTCTTTAGCACCATATTTTACTCTGCTTTAGCTTGTCCGTTTTTCTAATTTTTCCTCTGTAATCTTCTCGTTCCCGGACCAATACTTCTTTAATCTTTCCTGCATAATTTGGACAAAATTATGGAAGAAATATGATAGTTTTTTTTTTGTGTTTTTCAAAGAAATTATATGTTAAAAATCAAGTAAAATGCACTTATCACACCTTTCCTTCTAGAACTGGGTTACAAATTCCAACACAACTCGGACTCTCCTTGTGCAATTCTGAAAATATCAGCCTTTCGGGCATGTACCTTTCTGGCCCTGGCATGGGCCTTAATGCAAGAATCCGTGAGCATCTTGAAGGAATCTATAGAATGCTCCGGTAAAAGTGAATACCACGTCAAGGCTCCCTTCGTGAGAGTCTCTCCAAATTTCTTCAGCTAGTGATTCAATCTCGTGGGGAGCTAAATCGTTCCCCTTCACCTCTGTTGTATAGGTGGTGATATGTTCCTGAGAAACTGAAGTCCCATCATATATCGGCACGTCCGGCATTTTAAACCGCTTTGGGATCAATTCTGGTGTCGCGTTTGGTTTGTGCAGCAATTGAGTGTACTTTTTTGAGTCCGGCCCTTCCAGCATCGGTGGTGCACCTAGGATTTGGTCCATGCGGGCGTTCACTTCCCTCATAAACCGTATGAGTTTGTTTTTGAAGGGATCACTCTCATTGTTGTAACTGGATCTACCCACCCTCGCCCCATCAAATCCGATCTCATCCCTCGGGGTGTTGTTGTTGACCCTCTGCATTGTTTGATTTGCGGCAGCACCGATAGGAACTGGACCTCGTCCATTCACGTTATTTGAAGCACCCGATAGCACCTACTTTAGTTTTATCATATCCTTGTTCTGTCGTGTGAGATGGCCTAGAATGGCCTCTTGCTTCTCCTGCGGGACCCTTACCGCTGATCACTGCCTACTCCGCACTACTAAAAAGTAGGAAGAGAGGGTCGCAATAGCTTTTACCCGATTTGTGGGTCGGGATCGATTTCCACAGGGAGCTAGGAATGGAGTCGAGTATCTATCTATAGTAGAGTTGTGTAATTGTTCCAAATATCGCTTCCAATCATTTTTGGTCTTTTCTTTATATTCTACTATTATCAACTACTAATTGAAAATGTAGCTAGATTATGCTAAACAAGAATTGCTACAAGTTGTATCTAATGGTTTAAAGGGCACTAGGGTAGTTAGACCTTCACCTAGGTGGCTAATTTACGGGTAATTGCATCTAAGGCATGATTGACATGATTGGGGAAATATGTTATAACCATTGCTCGATACTACCCACTCTACACCTCTCGGTAGAAAGAGTGGTTTTGCCCAATTGACTCTCTCGAGACCAATTGGCTATGCTTATTTGCCCAAGCAACTAGGGTTCAAGTCGGGTAATTACTCTCTCGAGGTTTAACCCTTTGATTGGGAATATCAAATCTCTTTGAGTCCATCCCAATTCCTTGTTGAGTCAATTTTGGAGACTTAGGCTCTCTTTCTCAAGAAGAGCCAAGTCAACTAAGCACAAACTATTGTTTGCAGCCACTAATTTATAAATTAAACCATAAAATTGACCCAAATAACAAACACCCATAATCAATCTAACCTTAAATCACAACACCCATCAATTACCCGCACTAGGGTTGAGCCACAACCCTAGCTAATGGGTTTAGCTACTCATGCTTGAAGATAAAATCAGAGAAATAGATGAAGAGAAAGACATAATATTAAATTACTGAAGTAAATATAATGATTCAATTGCTAAAACTACGTTAAAATGCCCAAAATGGCTACAAAATGGCTTCTCACGAGCGCAGCTACTGTTTTGTAATATCTGATGCCCTAAAAATGGAAAAATGTTCTATTTATACTAAGCTGGAAAAACTGGATAAAAATGCCCCTGCGGGGTCAGAGTGGACCGCACAAAATGGTGTGCGGCCGCACTAGGCTCTTGACTCTGAAAAATCAACTCTCTGAACCCAAGCTCCGCGGACCGCACAGAATGGACTGCGGCTGCGGAGGCATCTAGCGCGGTCCGCACAAACACGACCGCGGACCGCACAGGCTTGATCCTCAGCACTTGGCATCTCTCTGAAGTTTGCTTCCGCGGACCGTACAAAATGATAGTGCAGCCGCGGTGCCTCAGTGCGGACCGCACAAGACCTTCTGCGGCTGCACTGCCTTGATGCCTGAAAATCTAACTCTCTGTATCTCCCTAGTGCGGACCGCACAAAGTGTAATGCGGCTGCTCTAGGTCTGTTTCTCCTGAGTTTTGTCTTGTTTTTGGTACTTGTGCAGGTTTCACTCCTTTTGAGCCGATCTTTGACATCTCGTCACTTTGTTGCTCAAACCTGCAATCAAGCACAACTTATGAGCCTTTCGGGACTATTTTGTAAGAATTTATACTTAAAGCGTAAGCAAGAAGGACCATGAAACACGTCAAAATCCCTAGTTATCAACTCCCCCAAACTTAAGCTTTTGCTTGTCCTCAAGCAAACAAAATAAGACCTACCCCTTTGAGGTAAAATCCAAGAAGTTTCAGCTACCCTAAAGTAACCTCAACTAGCATCAATTGGGACTAACAATTGCCCTCGACACACATGAGTCATTGACAATATTTAACCTTTGAAAAACCAATGGATCAAGTGCGACACAAGAGCATCAAGGGTTGACTCAATACATCAAAGAACTCTTTTCAATTACTTTGGTCATTGTGGAACCCAAACTCACATATCCTCACTCTCCCTAAGCAAACCTCACCATTAGAATAGTGGCACACAAAACGAGGTTAATG
The DNA here is from genome assembly GCF_001879085.1 of Nicotiana attenuata. Classification (NCBI taxonomy): domain Eukaryota; kingdom Viridiplantae; phylum Streptophyta; class Magnoliopsida; order Solanales; family Solanaceae; genus Nicotiana; species Nicotiana attenuata. The sequence continues at coordinate 57,346,953 of NC_031990.1, read as the reverse complement.
GGAATTCACTCATCTCTCTCAAGGAAAGGTCAGAAGTCCGGCTCTAGGTACCATATGCTTGCCCCTTATGTAAGTATCCACTAATGTACGCTTCATTCAACTAAAGATCATATGGGGCTTCTGTGGAGTCATTGTGAAGGCTTTTGGTTCAGGGTAGGTCATGTTTTTGTTCAAGTGGGTTCTATCTTTCCTTAAGCACTTCTTTTGATTCATTTGACACAGTTCATTTGACTCTTTGAGTCATTTCACTCTTTCTAAGGGGTTAGAGAGACACATTGTCACTCTTTCTTGTGCATTTCAAACTTTTTCTCCCTTTTCACTTTCCACACCTTTTTTTCTTTTTCATTGCTTTTCTTGAATCCCTTTTCATTCTTTTTTACATTGAACTTTCTTTTTGTCTTTTTGCTTTTCTTTCTTTTTCATTGCCTTTCCTTTTCTTCACTTTTGTGCCTTTTTACCACTTTGTTGCAATCCTCGTCTCTCCCCCCAAACTTATACTTTTGCCATGTGCTAAAGGAAAGATTTGGGTGTCAAGAGAGGGTATCTTTTAGAACGGGTATAGGCTTGTATCATGGTTCTTGAAAGAAAAAGGTCTAAGGCTCAAAAGGGTTAACTAGGGATCTTATCATTGGTAGGCTATGGAATTGTTCAATCTATCATTTGGATCAAGGAGAGCCTATAATCACGTCTCAAGTCAAAATTCACTTAGGATTTCGCCTCAACAAACATTCAGGGCAAGTTCTAGACCAATGGCTCGGGACTTGGACTCGCAATTCAATTACTCACCACACAAGCTAGGGGATTGCTAAGGACATAGAGTCGGGGGCCCACAACGACCTTAGATACGATTTGAGCACATAATGGTCCCAAAAAACCACTTGATGATTATCAGTCAACACAAGAGTCTCAAGGCCACGACTTTCACCATCCTAAACACAACAATTTGTTTTTGACCATAAGATCAAAGGCAAATGTGCTAGGCCCAAGTGAAGCTTTGCTTGAGGTACCCTTAACTACAAACTACTAAAAATAAAAAGAAAAACGGACTCAAACCCTTAAGAAGGTTGTCGCGCCATCTATCATTGGGAAGAGCCACCCGGTTCACACAATACTCCACCTTTGGAAAGAACCGTGGCATTAAGAAAACCAAAGGCTTATTGCAAACTCCGAAAACAAAAAGATACGAATCACAAATAAGAAGCTAAAAACGAAATTTTTTTGTGGAAAATAGAATAAATATATACAAGAGAGGATTTGAATATATAATAGACGGGATGAATATATACAATGAAATGTAACTTTATATACAGACCCAAGGAAAGATAAAAAGTGCGATAAAAGTAGCTAAATATAAAATTATATACAGACCAAATGAAAATCAAGAAAGCATAAAATGTATCAATATATACAGTCACCCAAAAATGAAGGTGAGGGCGCACCCCCTCGAATAAAAGCTGGCATTGTCCCCGCGCGAAATGCCAACTAGTCCAAATAAGTACCAAAAAGATAGAAAAAGAATATAGAGTGGCTCCCTAAGCCGTGTCTGTCTGATAGGATCATGGGTGGTCCCTATCCTCTGTGTGCTCGGGACCTCAAGACTGGTCCCGATGGCCCTTCTCCTAGCTGCTGGGACCTGGGCCTAGACCTGACAGGCTCTGGATCTGCAGACACCCTGTGGCTGACTGGAGAAGCCTCTGGTGCGGTTGCCACATTGGATGATGGCATAATCTGCCTCTTAGGGATCGTCCTCCTCCTCTTGGAGGACCTCTGGTCTGCCTCCCTGGACTCTGGACTGAGCTGCATGGGGACTTGAATCAGCAAGCAAAAGTCCAAAGGCAGCTGGTCTGGCTTCAGTCTATCAAACATCTGCCCGAGCTCCTTCACGGGACTCCTTGGGAGCCCGTGTCTTCGCTAGCTTCCTATGCTCCTTAGCAAGCTCCTTGAGAGCCGTGCTATTGAATCAACTGCCTTTGTCAAAATGCATTCCTGAGGTATTGAATGGATTTTCTGTCTGTTCTCAGAATTTTCATTCAAAGCATCCTCTATTGTTGGGGACCTGTGCTGGTGAGCCGTGCGACATGAGGCTGCTACAGTAGCAGTCATATGTGCGACAACTTAGATGATGCTAGTGGACATCCAGTTTGTTGATGCTTGGCAAGGGCCTGGTCTCAGTCGCCGGGCAGTGATAGGGAAGGGCCCGCTCTAGATGGAATCTCCGAGCCTTGCTGATGTGGAAGGTGCAGGGAGGAATGGCTGAAGATGTGGAAGGTCCGGGAGGCATATCAGTCGCAAGAAGTAGGCTCACAGGGCCTCTACCACACTGGCTCTCAGATCTGGTCTCTGTGGTTGTGGGCAGAAGTAAGGGCTTTTTATAGTTCTTGTCTCTTTGGGGTTCTCAATTCCCTTGAAGGCTATAACCAGGAGAAACGGGGTTTGTCGCCTTGACCTTGACGTCCATAGGTGCTTCTTGTCCACCTTCAGTTCCCAAAGTACATGTAGAGTGCTATGGTAAGGGGTTA
>NC_031990.1:57327060-57339546 GCF_001879085.1 Nicotiana attenuata | reverse complement strand
CGGTACGAACCTCGCATGCCCAAGAAAACTCCTCAACCCTTTGGACAGAAGGTGGGGGGAGGAAGCCTTGAAATCACCTCAATCTTGGCTTTGTCTACTTCAATCCCACGCTTAGAAATTTTGTGACCCAACACTATTGCCTCTTCAACCATGAAGTGGCATTTTTCCCAATTAAGAACGAGAGTTGTGTCTTCACATCGGGCTAAGACTCTATCAAAATTTCCCAAACACTCTTCAAATGAATCACCAACCACACTAAACTCGTCCATAAAGACCTCCAAAATGTCTTCCACCATGTCGGTGAAAATAGCCATCATGCATCATTGGAAGGTCGCCGGGGCATTGCACAACCCGAACGGCATCCGGGAGAAAGCAAATGTACCATATGGGCAGGTGAATGTGGTCTTCTATTGGTCCTCCGGGGCAATTAAGATTTGATTATAACCCGAATATCCATCCAAAAAGCAATAAAAGGCTCGCCCCGCAAGGCGATCAAGCATTTGGTTAAGGAATGACAAAGGGAAATGATCCTTGCGGGTCACCTTGTTTAACTTTCGGTAGTCCATGAAAACCTGCCACCCGGTTATGGTCCGAGTGGGAATAAGTTCATTGTTGTCATTTGTCACCACAGTCATTCCACCCTTTTTCGGCACACATTGCACCGAAGAAGTCCATGAGCTATCAGAGATTGGATTCACCACACCTGCATCAAGCCACTTGATCACTTCTTTCTTCACCACTTCTTGTATTGCTTCATTGAGCCTCCTTTGATGTTCCAAGGAGGGCCTTTCATCATCCTCCAAAATAATCTTGTGCATGCAAAATGCGGGGCTTATTCCCCGAATATCGGCAAGAGTCCATCCAATTGCCCTTTTTCCGCCTTTGAAGCACCTCCAAAGTGGCCTCAACCTGCATGTTAGTAAGGCAAGAAGAAAGAATAACTGGTAAAGTTGAATTAGAGCCCAAGAATTCATACCTGAGGTGTGGAGGAAGTGGCTTCAACTCCAACACCGGTGGCTCCTCAATTGATGGTTTGGTTGGTGGAGTTTTCCGATTTTCAAGATCCAAAGACAATTTTCTTGGCTCATAGGAATAAGAGCCCATCCCATGTAAAGCATTCACGCGCTCCACTCGGCCCGCATCATCATTGACATCCAAATTCAACAATACGACCTCCAAAGGGTCCTCAACATTGATCATTCCACTGGTATCATCAATCACAGCCGTGACTAAATCCACAAATGAGCACACTTTGGTACAATTTGGCTACTTCATTGACTTGCACACATGAAATACTACCTTTTCATCTCCTACCCTGAAAGTGAGTTCCCCTGCTTCCACATCAACTAGAGCCTTCCCCGTAGCAAGGAAAGGTCTCCCTAATATGATCGGGACCTCATAATCTACCTCACAATCCAATATCACAAAATCAGCTGGCAAGATGAATTTGTCCACCCGGACGAGTACATCATCAACAATACCCAATGGTCGCTTCATAGATCGGTCTGCCATCTGTAATCGCATGGAAGTCGGCCTTGGTGGCCCAATACCCAGAGTCTTGAAAACTGAGAAGGGCATCAAATTGATGCTTGCCCCAAGATCACATAAAGCTTTGGCAAAGTCTGCACTACCAATGGTGCAGGGGATAGTGAAAGCACCAGGATCCTCTAATTTCGGGGCCATTGAATGTACTATGGAACTAACTTGGTGGGTCATCTTGATAGTTTCACAGTCCATTGATCTTTTCTTTGTAACCAAATCCTTCATGAATTTAGCATAACTAGGCATTTGCTCCGAAGCCTCCACCAGAGGCACGTTGATGGATAAGCTCTTCATCATGTCGATGAACTTTTTGAATTGATTCTCACTTTTCTGCTTGGCTAGCCTCTGAGGATAGGGGGGAGGTGGCCTAGGCAAAGGTGTCTTGGCTTTTGGAACAACCGGCTCCGGCATGTCAATTACGTGCTCCCTAGACGGGCTCACGGCCTCTTGAGTTTCCACCTCGGTTTCATTAATGTCAATCCTCACTTCATTGTTCACATTGTCATCAACTACATCTTCAACTACCAAAGGAACCACATCTTCTTGCAACTCAACATCATCATCAACAACTTGCTTTTGTTTCGAGGCATTCACATCACCGCCTCTCCCACTTCGTGTTGTAACCTCCATGACATGATTGTTCCCACCCTTTGGGTTCACTACCGTATCACTTGGTAGAGCACCATTTGGGCGAGTATTCAATGATTGAGAGATTTGGCCTATTTGCACCTCCAAATTCCTAATTGAAGTATTGTGAGAAGCCAATTGCGCATCGGAATCCGCATTCTTTTTCATCATTTGTTCGAACATCATTTCAATTCTACCCATTTCATTACCCGAAGAACTAGGACTTTGAGAAGGGAAAGGGGGTGGATTGTTTGGTTGTTGGTACGTTGGGGGCCTTTGAAAGCCTTGCCCCCGGTTTCCTTGGTTCTCATTGTTCCATCTACCTTGATTGTTATTGTTGCCCCAATTGTTGTTATTACCATTCCAATGCCCTTGGTTACCTTAATTGTTGTTTTGATTGCCCCAGTTGTTGTTTTGATTATTGTTCCCCTAATTACCATTGTTTTGTTGTTGATTGGCCCAATTGCCCTGGGGTTGCCACTGTTGTTGGTTGGAAGAGTTGCCCCATTGGCCTTGAAAATTGTTTACATATTGTACCTCTTCATTTTGCTCATCATAGCCATCGTTTTGAAATCCATCACAACATCATCAAATTGCTCAGAATTCCCTTGGTTTTGTTGCCTTCGTTGCCTTCTCTTGTTGACAAGCATATTCACACCCTCCAAGGCATTCACTTGGCGAGGGTTTTGGACTTGTTGCAACTGTGCCTTAACCAATTGGTTCATAGTAGTTGTCAACTCCGCTATAGCCTGTCCATGGTCATGTAGTTCCTTATGCAAATGAATAACCGTAGGGTCACCTTGAGGAACATTGGCCCTACTTTGCCATGTAGAGGATGTATCCGTCATCTCATCAAGAATCTCACAAGCTTCGTCATAAGTCAACTTCATTAAATTACCCCCAGCCAATTGGTTGACTATGCATTGATTTGTAGTATTGATGCCCCGATAGAAGGTTTGTTGGATCATCTCCTCGGTCATATCATTGTTTGGGCATTCTTTCACCATTGTTCTAAACCGCTCCCAAATCTCATGCAAAGGTTCCGTGGGTTCTTGCTTGAAAGCCAATATCTCATCTCAAAGTGCCGCCATGTGCCCGGGTGAGAAAAATTTAGCAATAAACTTATCCGCCAACTCATCCCAAGTTGTGATGGAATGGTTGGGGAGTCTCTTTAGCCAATCCAATGCCTTTCCCCGAAGTGAGAACGGGAAAAGTCTCAACCTAAGAGCATCTTCAGACACATTCATCTGCTTGCTACCCAGCATGTATCCACGAACCCTTTTAGATGTTTGTAGGCATTTTGATCCACAGCGCCCGTGAAATACCCACGCTGCTCAAGTAAAGTCAACATCACATTGGTTATCTGAAAGTTGCCCGCCGGATTCTGGGAGGGACAATAGCACTTGCAAAGCCTTGGTTCGGTAGCACCCGAGGAACCGCTCTTGGAGGTGGCGGAGGAAGGTCTGGAACATTGTCATTAGCATTGGCCTGGTGGCCTCGTCGTGGTCCGGGAGGTACAAGAGGCACCTCATCGTCTCCAATATCCTCAACCTCCTCCCCCGCAAGCACATTTCCAAGAGGGTCATTTGCATTTAAAGCTATTTTTGTACCTGTAGTAGTCACACACACAAATTAGTAACAAAAAAGGAAAGAAGAAAAACACACAAAACTAACTAAATAGATAGCCAAAACCGTTAGCTCCCCGGCAACGGCGCCAAAAAGTGATCGCAGCCAACTCCGCACTACTAAAAAGTAGCAAGAGATGGTCGCAATAGCTTTTACCCGATTTTGGATCGGGATCGAATCCACAAAGAGGTAGGATTGGAATCGAGTATCTATCTAGTTTAGGATTGCGTATGAGTTCTTAATTGGTCTTCTATTCATTTTTGGGTTTTCTTTATATTCTACTATGATCAAACTACAAATTATAATTGCATCTAAATTAGACTAAGAGTTAAATTGCTACAAGTTGTATCTAATGGTTTAAAAGGCACTAGGGTAGTGACTTTCACCTAGGTGGCTAATTGACGGGTAATTGCATCTAAGGCACGATTGACATGATTGGGGAGATATGTTATAACCATTGCTCGATACTACCCACTCTACACCTCTCGGTAGAAAGAGTGGTTTTGCCCAATTGACTCTCTCGAGACCAATTAGGTATGCACATTTGCCCAAGCAACTAGGGTCAAGTCGGGTAATTACTCTCTCGAGGTTCAACCCTTTAATTGGGACTATCAAATCTCTTGAGTCCATCCCAATTCCTTGTTGAGTCAATTTTGGAGACTTAGGCTCTCTTTCTCAAGAAGAACCCAAGTCTACTTAGCACAAACTAGTGTTTGCAACCACTAATTCATAAATTAAACCATAAAATTGACCCAAATAGCAAACACCCATAATCAATCTAACCTTAAATTACAACACCCATCAATTACCCACATTAGGGTTGAGCCACAACCCTAGCTAATGGGTCTAGCTACTCATGCTTGAAGAGGAAATCAGAGAAATAGATGAAGAGAAAGACATAATATTAAATTACTGAAGTAAATATATTGATTCTATTGCAAAACTACGTTAAAATGCCCAAAATAGCTACAAAATGGCTTCTCACGAGCGCAGCTACTGTTCTGTAATATCTGATACCCTGAAAATGGAAAAATGTTCTATTTATACTAAGCTGGAAAAACTAGACAAAAATGCCCCTGCGGGGTCAGTGCGGACTGCACAAAATGGTGTGCGGCCGCACTAGGCTCTTGAATCTGAAAAATCAACTCTCTGAACCCAGTCTCTGCGGACCACACAGAATGAACTGCGGCCGCAGAGGCAACTAGAGCGGTCCGCACAAACACGACCGTGGACCGCACAGGCTTGATCCTTAGCACTTGACATCTCTCTGAAGTTTGCTTCCGCGGACCGCACAAAATGATAGTGCGGTCGCGGTGCCTTCAGTGCGGGATGCACAATATCTACTGCGGCCGCACTGCTTTGATGCCCAAAAATCCAGTCTCTGAATCTCCCTAGTGCGGACCGCACAAAATGGACTGCGGCCGCACTAGGCTAGTTTGTCCTGAGTTGTCTTGTCTTTGATACTTGTGCAGGTTTCACTCCGTTTGAGCCAATCTTCGACATCTCGTCACTTTTTTGATCAAACCTGCAACCAAGCACAACTTATGAGCCTTTTGGGACTATTTTGGGGGGAGAGACGAGGATTGCAACAAAGTGGTAAAAAGGCATAAAAGTGAAGAAAAGGAAAGGCAATGAAAAAGAAAGAAAAGCAAAAAAGACAAAAAGAAAGTTCAATGTGAAAAAGAATAAAAAGGGATTCAAGAAAAGCAATGAAAAAAAAAGAAAGGTGTGGAAAGTTGAAAAAGGAGAAAAGGTTTGAAATGCATAAGAAAGAGTGACAATGTGTCTCTTTAACCCCTTAGAAAGAAGTGAAATGACTCAAAGGGTCAAGTGAATTGTGCTAATGAATCAAAAGAAGTGCTTAAGGGAAAATGGAAACCACTTGAACAAAAACATGACCTACCCTAAATCAAAAGCCTTCACAATGACTCCACAAAAGCCCTATATGATCTTGAGTTGAATGAAGCTTACATTAGTGGATACTTACATAAGGGGCAAGCATATGGTACCTAGAGCCGGACTTGTGATCTTTCCTTGAGAGAGATGAGTGAATTCTCATTAACCTCGTTTTATGTGCCACTATTCTAAAGGTGAGGTTTGCTTAGGGAGAGTTGAGGATGTGTGAATTTGGGTTCCACAATGACCAAAGTAATTGAAAGAGTTTTTTGATGTGTTGAGTCAACTCTTGATGCTCTTGTGTCGCACTTGATCCATGGTTTTTCAAAGGTTAAATGTTGTTAAGGATTCATTTTATGCTCTTGATGCTCTTGTGTCCCAAAATTGTGACAGACGGTATGGTATGATCAGAATCGGCTTGAGGTCCGTTAGTGGGTCTAATGTGAATGCGTGCTCTTATGGCCCGAGTGTTGACTTTATAGATTTTTCGAGCGGAGTTGGGGATTGTTATAAATTGATTAATTATAATCATTGGAGTATATTTTGATCGAATTGCACATTGTTTGACCAGTTTTGGATCGTTTGGCTTTGAATTGAAGAGTTAAGGGAGGCGTTGGAGCGAGTTATGGGACTTCGGAGCGAGGTAAATCTCCTCTCTAACCTTGTGAGGGGGAAACTACCCCCTAGGTATTATAATAGTTATGTTCTACTAGTTGTGGGTTCTACGTACGCACGAGGTGACGAGAGTCATACATAGCTAAAGCATATTTATGTTCGGGTAGACTTAGGACTTTATCATGTAGTATTTGAATTATTTGAACTTATTCTGCTGGCTTAATAAATCGGATTTACAAAATTGAAATTGATTTAGAAATACATGTGTATATATATTAGGCCGAGCCTTATTACCTTAAGTTGTTGGTAAGTTATTTGAGAAACGGTAAGGGCTACATTCACTTTATTCTCATGTACTATATTGTAAGCACGTGTCTTGTAATGTGATAAGGTCCTTCCTTTCTTGTGGAGCGGGCCGAACACCTCGGCAGTATAATAGATGCATCTATGGTTCGTGTTGCTCGACCCTCGGCAGTGTACATATTATTCTGGATCGGGCCGAATGACCTCGACATAATCGTGCGTTATGTCCCTGGCAGTTCAAATATTCACGAGATTTTCCTTCCACTGATGCCCGGCATTTTATATGGTATACCTAATTTATTTGATATTGGAACTTGGCATTTTCTGAGCTGTTAAGATAGAATACAAGACTGGGAAATTCGTACTTTAAAAGAAATATTTGGAAGATTATGTGACTTGCAGAGTACCCCATTATTGTTGTGTGCTTCATATCTGCTTACGGTTTATTATATTACTTTATTGGACCTCTAGTAAGTGTCGATGTCGACCCCTCATCACTACTTCTCCGAGGTTAGGCTAGATACTTACTGGATACGTGTTTATTTATATACTCATGTTGCACTTCTGCACTAAATGTGCATGATCTAACAGGTTTATTTCGTGATTACCTTGGCACGTAAGGGCAGCTGTTGAGGAGACTTTATGTGAGCTGCATTCCAGGCTACGCATCGTATTCCACCGAGTCTCCATCGTACTATTTCTTTTCTCCTGCCTCATTTACATTCTAGACAGATATTATTTTATTATTATACTCCTTAGTAAATGCTCATGCACTTGTGACATTGGGTTTTGGGGGTTTCTACTGGATGTTTAGTATGGTAGTTCACGTGATTGTTATCATTTCTCCCTTTAAATTCTACTCCATACTATTTAATTTATGGGAATTATGAGTTCAAAAGTAATAAAAATGAGTAGTTTAGTTAATCAGTCACTGTTGGCTTGCCTGACGGTGGCGTTAGGCGCCATCACGACCTATAGTGGATTTTAGGTCGTGACACTCATAGAAGAAGAAGCGTTGTTCTCTCAGTATTGAGTGGGTGCCATTTACTTTCCAAGTCGGTGGAGCTTGCCAACTATCTGAAGCAGCTGGTCTCAGCAAAGGATTGGAAAAGGATGGGCTCCCTTTCTGGGGAGTGCCTAGTAAATAACAACATGCATTGCTCGGCGCAGGTAACAATCTCACTTCCTTCTATCTTCTTTCTATTTATATTTTGAAGTAATAACTTTGGTTTTATCCCTTCTTTATACCAACCTTCTTGCCTCCGAGGGCCTGCAAAGGTTGATCCTGGACAAGCAAGAGCTTGCTTCAGAATGAGATCAACTTTTGGCTGAAAGGAATCAGCTTGCCAAGCGCCTCCCGGTGCTGGAGGCAAAAATCGCTCAAATGGATGAGCTCGAGGCCCGAGTGCAGCAGTCTGAACAAGACAGGATGGCTCATCGTATTAAGCCCCAGCTGCATGAAAACCTTAAGGAAGCAAAGGCTAAGTGGGCTGAGCTTCATGATACCGTGACTACTGCTGTCGAGCGTGAGTATTCCTTCATGGAACAAGTTATTAACTTGGAGGCTAGATTACACTCCAAAACTGAGGAGACTAGTGTTGCCAAGAAAGAGGAGAGCAAAAATAGAGAAAGACTCAAAAGAGTCATGGAGCAGAATCGATTTCACTCAACCACCAACATTGAGCTTGATTCCAAAATCAGCACAATGAAAGTTGAAAATGAAAAGCTAGAATCCCAGATTAATAAGCTCCGAGCAAAACTCCAGGACTAAGAAGATTCCCTCGTCTTTGAGAAAACCTATTTGCCATATATCATACGAAGAGGAGAGACATTAGAGGAGGCCAAAGAAAGACATTGCCAACATTGAAGACTCATCTTTCCCTTCGGGTTTTGGCAGCAAGAACTAATGTATATATTGTTTTCTTTACTTTTGTAATTACGCCAAAACTTTTTACTATGACGCTTTGGAGCATTGAAAATATAAAGAAGACTTTTTCCTAAGTGTTGTGCAAAAGATATTCTTTTTTCATTTTAGTTGACAGAGCTTCGAAATTATTTTTCGCATTCAATAGCTTTTGATTTCGGGCATAAAACACTTCCAGAACCTATCCTTTACTATGAGGGTTTCATAAGAGAGGGCCCTTATATTTACGGTGCTCTTGAAGAGTATGTCTCATGTTAATTCTGGCACAAGCATTTGAAGTTTTTGCTAACTTTTTCAACGATAAAATTAAATTTAACTTACCATTTGGAAAAGAAAAAGATAAAAATAAAAGGAATTTGATTTATTCCCTCTTTCTTTAAAAGTATCTTTATATAAACATTCATTGCTTAAGTAAAATAAAGCTGTCAATACATGTGGCTAACTTGTACAAAATTATTTCTATGGGATGATCATGTAGTCCCCCGGTCTTGATAAGACATTGATTTCGGTTCTAACAGTCCTCGATTTTTGTAACACTTTTAGTATTCTTGTCATGTATTATTACCCCCAGTGTTCGGATGCTTGACATTGAGAAATCGAACACTAGAAGTCTTGGCATTGTCGACGACACTTCTTTCATAGCGAGCCTTTGCATTACTTCCTCATTAATGGAAAACAACTTGTGGATAGATAAACAATCTATTACCAGAGGCCGATGAAAGTGTTGGGAGACGAGTTATGCTATCGGGCCCAAAGATTATTTAACCATCCACAAGTTGATTGCCATACGCGTTGTCACACAGAGCCTTTGCTTTTTAGATTCACCAGCTTACTGACGATCCTTCCTTCGTAGTTATGCATTTACCTCGCTGCCTCATTAAAAACCTTACCAAAAAATCTAATTGGGATAAAACCTTATCGAAGGGAAAATGAGTGCAGGACATACTTTTTAGTACCAGCAATGATTCTCAGCAATAATACCTTGAGGTGAGTCACGTTCCAATCGCTTGGCAATTTAGCTCCATCTTGATTTTCCAATTCGTATGAGCCTTTACCAGTTATAGCTGAAATCTGTAAGGTCCTTCCCATATCGATCCCAAAATTTTCGGCGTTGATTTCCCGAGTGCCTTAAGTGACTTTCTTTACAACCAAATCCCCAACTTTGAATTATCGGAGGTTGGCCTGGATTGTAATATCTTTCATCCTTTGCTTTTGTGCCACCATCCTCACAATATGCAGGATCCCTGTGTCTAGCTTGATCAGGCAACGCTTCACGGTTTGTTCTTCATTTACATCGAAAAACCTAGGTTCGGTTCCCCCTATTTCTTTCACCGTAATTAAAGCTTCTGATTCGTACCACGAGCAAAAAGGGTGTTTCTCCCGTGATTGACTTCGCTATGTCCCGATATGCCATTAAAACACACTGGTAGCTCATCCGTCAATTTCCCTTAGCATCTCCTAACATTTCTTAAGGTTTGGATAATTACCTTTTGGTTGAATCCGTCTGTTCATTAGCACTCGGTTAGTACGGGGATTTACGTAATCGCTTGATCTTTAAACCTTCCAAAAACTTTGTGATTAGAACCTATGAAATGTGGCTCGTTTGTCACAAGCAATCTCCTTTAGTATTCCTAATCGGACAGATTATATTCGTCCATATAAAATTCAACCACTCAACATTCCTCCGATCTTATGGAACTACCTGCTTCAATCATATTTACTAATAATCAGTTAAAACTAAATGAAATCTTACTTTTCCAGCCCATATGATAAAAGGACCAACTATGTCCATCCCCCATTACCATATTGAGCGATCGTCGGTGACACCATGCGAATGTAGAATTCCGTTTGTTTGATTGGCATAACTTATGCATGGAATTTGGACATTTGTCAACATTTTTGTACCAATTGTCTGCACCGGAGTGGTTTCCGCCAGATTCCTTCTGACTTCCCTCATCACTAGTTATCCGCCTCCGAGGGCCCCTAGACACCAAGCCAATGGTCCTTGAGAACGACCTCTGTATACTGCCATCAATAAGACAGGTCACGAGCTGCTTGGGTCCATATGCCCGGGACACTTTTTGGCGTCCTCGAGTAATTTACCCATGTCCTGAGAATACTCCAATTGAACTCGGTTCCCCACCATACCAGATTAAGTTGTTGAATTAACTTCCACAGTAGCCATTCACATCTAACACCGAAAATGCAGCAATTGGACGACGTACACAAATCAGATCCTATTCACTCTTGTGGACAAACCCAAATTAGCCAATGCGTCTACCTCCACAATTTTCCATCCCTCGAAATATGGCCCGATTGACACTCTCTGAATCGTATAAGTAATGTTTGAACCTTGTTAAGTTAACTCTGCGCATACACTCATCCTTTGTTTCGAAATTCCTTACAACTTGGTTTACCACCAGCTGGGAGTCACACTTTATTTCGATTGACTCGGAACATAGTCCCGAGCTAGTTCAGTCCTGCAACTAAAGCCTCGTACTCGGCATTTCTTATTAGTTAATGATACAGTTTTGATGGCCTGCCTTGGGTTCCCGAAGGATTGATTAGAACTACTCCAGACCGGGGCCCTTTTACGTTAGTAGGCTCCATCATAAAACAAAGTTCAACTCCCGATATCATTTCCGATACCATACACTACTTCTTTAGCAGCCAAAGGCATTTAATCCCGGACTTTGAATTCAGCCACGAGTTTGGCCAAAAATTGTGACTTGATTGCAGTCCATGGGTTGTATTCTATGTCGAATCACTAAACTTTGACTGCCATTAAAGCAAATGACCCGATAGCTCAGGCTTAATGAGAACATTCCTTAAGGGAAATGTTGTCATAACGGCATGTGGATGACATTGAACATAAGGCCTAAGCTTTCGGAGAGCAACTATGGAGAAGCTAGGCCAAGTTTTTCTAGGATGCAGATATCATGTTCCGCTCTGGATAGTAATTTTACTAATGTAATTAAATGGGATATATTAACAGTATTTTCTAGGTCCAATACGGCGCTTACCGCTACTTCCAGATCGCCAGGATATAATTTAACAGTTGGTCACTCTCCCCCGGTTTTGATAACAACAAGGCTGGATAGGTACCTTTTTAGGTCCTTCAGTGCCTGTTGGCATTCCAGAGTCCACACGAAGTCGTTTCTTCTTTTTTCAAAAGTGAAAAGAAGTGTGGTAACTTTTCCGAGGACCTTGAGATGAACCAGCCTTAGCAGCCTCCAACCTACCGGTAAACCTTTGTACTTCTTTCACACTTGTCAGCTGGTCCGGGGATATCCTTGATGGCTTTGATTTTGTCGATGTTTACTTCGATCCCTCTTTGTGAGACAAGAAAACCCCAAGAATTTACCGGAAGCCAACCCCAATACACACTTTCTCTGAGTTGAGCTTCATGTTGTACCTTTCCTCAGAACTGTCAAAACGTCTCTAGAGATTTCCAGATTGATCTCCTCTGCATTAAGAGACTTTAACTAACATGTCGTCAATATAGACTTCCATCATCTTTACCTAATCTGTTTCTTCAAAATTCCTTATTAATGAGCCTCGTATAAGTGGCTCTCTGCATTTTAAGCCCGAAAGGCATCAATTATAGAAAATATGTGCAAAAGTTTGTGATGAAAGAGCTCTTCCTTGATTTTTTGGGTTCATCCTAATTTAATTTATATCCGGAGTAAACATCAAGTTAACTTCATTAAACTCATGCGCGGCCGTAGCATCAAATCATTTGATTGATGATTGGGCACGGAATGAGTCTTTGGGGCACACCTTATTTAAATCCGCAGAGTCTTACACACTCATAAATTTAATTAATACTTTTTTAGGCACTACTACTAAGTTAGATAGCCAACTCGCGGTATTTAACCTCTCAAATCTGAAGTGAGTTAAGTAAATCGGGTTACATTCTTCCTTAATAAACCTATTTCTGACCTCTGCTATCT
>NC_031990.1:57319662-57326960 GCF_001879085.1 Nicotiana attenuata | reverse complement strand
CCCAAACTGCTAAGCTGGTGAAGGATCTTCATTCCAGCGATCAGACTCTTGTCCTGAAATACCTGGGAAATCTACCTTCTCTCCTGGAAATTCAACCCAACAACAAAATCATAGAAGCTGCCACTCTATTTTGGGATTTTGATAGGTCTGTGTTCCGCTTTGGAGACATTGAGATGACACCCTTGCTTGAGGAAATAGGAGGACTGGCTGGAATACCGTGGGAAACTCCGGGTTTGTTAATGCCGGAAAACCGCAAGGGTAGAGGTTTTCTCAAAATGATGGGTCTAAAGAAGAATCCAGATTTGACATGTTTGAAGGAGTCGTACATTCCCTTTGACTACTTGTACGAAAGGTACGGTCACAGCAAATCTTACCGTACTTATCCTGACGAGTTCGCCCTTACATCATTGGGGCATATCCGTCGAAGGGTCTTTGTCTTCATGTTCTGTTTCTTGGGGATGATAGTGTTTCCAATGAAGAAAGCAAGAATCCATACCAGGCTAGCTATGGTCACCAAAACTCTAATGGAAAGAATTGACGGACAACCATTCAGTCTTGTGCCAATGATCATTACAGAAATATACCGAGCCCTAGAAAGGTGTCAACAAGGGGCGAAACACTTTGAGGGTTGTAATCTGCTACTTCAACTATGGCTCGTGGAACATCTCCAAAGGGGTGAGTACCGACAGGAAATTCATCGAAGGGACTGGGACGATCATATCGCTTTCCATCACCCAAAGCGAATGAATTACATGCCCAATATGTTCGCCCAACCAGAGAATGCTAGAGAATGGGTCGAACTCTTTGATAACTTGACTGAGGACCGAGTACAATGGATGTTCGAGTGGTTCCCTACTGAAGAATTCATCGTTCGATCTGGGGATGCGCCATTTCTGATCGGTTTGAGGGGACCTACCCTTATGTCCCTCTCCGAGTTATGAGACAGGCTGGCAGGAAGCAGGTTATACCAAGGGTCGACAAGATGAGTCACTTCCGGGCTGACTTCCAGAATGACGATAGCCCTTACAGGTGCTAGGCTCAGCATATGTGGCATTGCAAAATTGTCTTGGGAAAGGACACCATTGAACTACACAGATACCATGCTGGTTGTACCCCACACTATTCAGGCTGGCTGGAGGACAATCACAATGGTTTGGGTCAACCCGGGTTTGTTCGAGGTCATAGGATCATCAATGAAAAGGCTGAGGCACAAGTCAAGTACAGCCAACTGCGCAAAAGGATTCGGGAATGTGAAAATGAGCACCGTGAAATACAAGAAGCCAATCAAAAACTAATTGAAGAATGGAAGGATATTGCTGTCAACGCCAACAAACGACTGGTCTATTTAGAGCGGGGTATAGTGGAACTGGAAAAGAAGTTTCTGAAGAGGATCGAGGACTGTCAGAATGCTGAAGGGAACGAAGGTGGACACCTGGCCAGAGCCTACTTACTGCTAGGACTTCGTGAGCTGGTGAAGCTGTTCGACGGAGCCAACAATGCCGAGTCTGGGGAAGGTTCTTCCGGGACCAAATAGATAGGAATTTCCGTTTTCGCTTTATAAGATGTAATAAGGCCAATGGCCATTAGTGACTTTTTTTTTCTTATTATTTAGTGTCGTTTTGGGATTCGTCTACCTTTTTATCAATAAAATGAGGCATTTAGCATTCTAAGTTCTCCAAATTAACTTGTCACTAGGCCTACATCGGGCACAACGAGGTCCCCAAAATTAGGACGCGCTTCATATTTCCTGCACTACGTGTTTAAATATTGCAACATTTCCTTACGATCCTTACTGACTTATCACCTTTTGTTTTTACTTTTTTGTTTATTCCCCTCCCCAAAGGTTAGTTCGTGAACTCTGGCAACATCAGCATATTTTACAAGATCCAGAGCCCTCCACCCACTCCTCCTCCCAGTCCTATCAAAAACAAAAACAAAAGAACAATGGAAGATTCGAACAACTCAGCTGAACGGGTAGAGTCACTCAGGGTACTCAGGTCCCCAAGGAAAATACCTCCCAACTAGAACAAAAACTATTGAAATTCCAAGAAGAACTTAATCAAGTCCGGAACTTGGCAAGCTGTCATTCTCCCTCACCACCCCAGAAGTCAATTTCCCAAACACTCAGAACCCCACACCTCCACAAAAACCACAAACCAACCCGCTCCTCACCACCACTGCAATACTTGCCACACTCCCAACAATACTCCACTACTCATCCCGGAACCTTTGAACTCCACAAATGACCACTGCCACACCCAACACAACACCCCCATCTACGTGGAGACTGTGCCACACTCCACCCAGACCATCTCAAGCACACCCGAGTCCAATGATAAGGACTCGCTCATCAGAAATTTGGCCGAAGAGCTTAAAAGGTTGACCACCAGAATTCGAGGCGTTGAAGGAAGTAAGGGAATTGAGGGGCTAAATTATGAAGATCTATGCATACAGCCCGATGTCGAACTGCCCGAGGGGTACAAACCTCCCAAGTTCGAAATGTTTGATGGTACAGGGGATCCCAGGGTTCACTTGAGAACATACTGCGACAAGCAAGTCGGAGTAGGAAGAGACGAGAAGATCCGCATGAAGCTTTTCATGAGGAGCCTGAAAGGAGATGCTCTGTCTTGGTACATTAGCCAAGACCCGAAGAAGTGGTCGGACTGGGTAAGTATGGTCTCCGACTTCATGGATAGATTCAGGTTCAATACGGAAAATGCACCGGATGTGTTTTACATTTAGAATTTGAAGAAGAAACCCACAGAAACATTCCGCGAGTATACCACTCGTTGGAGATCAGAGGCTGCTAAGGTCCGGCCTGCTTTAGAGGAAGAACAAATGAACAAGTTTTTCGTCCGGGCTCAGGATCCGCAATACTATGAAAGACTGATGCTGATCGACAATCATAAATTTTCTGACATCATCAAGCTAGGAGAAAGGATCGAGGAAGGTATCAAAAGTGGTATGGTTACGAACTTGGAAGCCTTGCAAGCTACCAATAAGGCTCTACAGTCTGGTGGTACGTCCAAGAAAAGGGACATAGGCGCCGTAATGGTTGCACAGGGAACCAAATCACCTGTCAAATACCAAACTTATCCAATGCCTCCACTTACATATCAGCCCACTCCAAATTACCAAACACCCTCACCTTCCTACCAAACTCCACCGCCTACTTATCAATCACCTCCACCTCCTACATACCAACCTGCTTCACCCAGATATTCCCAGACCACACACGTCTACCAAGCTTACAGCACTCAACAATCCCACTATCAATCACCTCCCCCTCGTCAAAACTTTCCTAGACCCCGACCAAATTTCGACCACAGACCTCCCAAACAGTATACTGCCATTGCCGAACCAATTGACCAGCTGTACGAAAGGCTCAAAGCTGCTGGTTATGTCACCCCTATCCCTGCTAGAACCCCTGAAAACCCTTCCAAATGGGTCAACCCAAATAAAACCTGTGCATACCATTCTGGCATGAAAGGGCATACCATTGATGAATGCCGCTCCCTGAAGGATAAGATCCAGGCTTTGATTGATAACAAGATCATCGTGGCAAAGGAGCCTGCTTCGAATGTCCGCAATAACCCTCTACCAGACCACAAGGGTGGAGGTGTTCACATGATTGAAATAGAGGATGATTAGGATCCCATGGGATCGATCGGTTTGATCGCAGAAGGCGACGATCCAAAGAAACCAACAGTCACCCTTAATCCGATTGTAGTCCAGATTCAGCCTTCTGGAGATGCCGAGGTGAACATGTCCATACCACTTGAGTTTGAAACACCATCCTCTGCGAAGACACCAACACCAATTGAGGTCGAGTTTGGGTCCTCTGTACCATTCGAAGTTGCTGTATTACCTTCCAAAGCAAGGGTGCCCATTCCGGTAGCAATGACAGCCGTAACACCATTCCACACAAAATCCATACCATGGGACTACACAGCCGAGGCAAGAAGAAAGGGAAAGCCACGTTCGGGGAAGCAGTTGCAACACAGGGTAGGACAAGAACCGGCAAGGTTTATACCCCAGAACACTTGGCTGAGTCGAGTAAGCAGACCTCTGGTCGACAAACCATCATTGAAACTGGGCTCGACGATCTCTGGAGAAAGATACAAGCCAAAGAATACTCAGTCATTGATCAGCTGAACAAAACACCGGCACAGACTTCTATCCTTGCTTTGTTACAAAGTTCCGATGCACACAAGAATGCCTTGTTAAGAGTGCTGAGTGAGGCATATGTACCAAGTAACACCACCGGCGGAGAAATGGCTAACATGGAAGGCCAGGTATTGGAAAGTCACAAGATCACATTCCACAGAGATGAGCTGCCGCCAGAGGGGTTGAGTCATAACAAGGCGTTGCACATCACCGTGCAGTGCGAAGATTATTTTATCACCAGGGTCCTGATTGACGGAGGATCCAGCCTCAACATTTGTCCGCTGGTAACACTCAGGACATTAGGAAAGGGGCTGCATGAGATCAAGGACGGGGCCATCAACGTCAAAGCTTTCGACGGATCACAAAGGTCTACTATTGGGGAAATTTGCTTATGTTCGCAAATGGGGCCTACTTGGTTTGAGGTTGATTTTCAAGTGATAGACGTGCCGGCATCTTACAATCTGTTGTTGGGACGACCATGGATTCATGCCGTAGGGGTCGTAGCGTCAACACTACATCAGGAAGTGAAGTTTGAGTGGAACCACCAAGAGGTGATCATTCACGGCGATAGTAGCAATCCCATATATACTCGCCAGACCATCCCAGCAATTGGAGGAAGAAGAAGGATAGGCGGGGAAACTTACCACCACATCGAACGAGTCAACGCCGTCAATAAATATAAGTGGTGGGATAACAAAATTGAAAGCATATTGAACTGGAGCGGGTATGAACCTGGCAAGGGACTTGGCAAGAATCTCCAAGGAATCGCTAAGCCCATCAAGCTCAAGAAATACGGAACCACCTTCGGATAGGGGTATGAGTATACCTGGAAAGAATTCAACGAATGGTCGCCAATCTGGCACGGTCCTTACTATCCATTGGAGCAGCCAATACCCCGTTTGGAGCAGACCTTCCAACCGGCCGAGGTTATCTACGGGTCAGAAGAAGAAGAAGCCCTGGAAGCAATGAGGAATTTGTTCCTAGAAGACGATGATATGGATTGTTGTGTCATTTTTGACAAGGAAGGGGAGGAAGGCCCTTCCATACAGGCTGTAAGCAGAGGAGCACGCCTCAATAACTGGACTATCAGAACCACCAGAGCCCGGCGAGCCTCGGGGTAGCAAGGCTGAACAAGCATCATGCACTATTTTATTTTACCAGTTTACTTTCCTTTGGCATTTTTATTTTTGCAAGAAAGAGATCCAATGTTCAAAACATTTATGGAATTTTACCAAAGCATTTCAATTCTCTTATAAATCTTACTCTTATTATTCTCTCTCATTACTTTTCTTATACAGCATCACTATTACTTATCATGATGAACCAATGACTGTGACATGCAACGAGACAACGCAACAGACGGACATAGATTTAGAGGAAGACGATATACCGGAAGAGATTGTTAAAGAAGTTGAGAATTTTGAGAATAGACCTAAGTCCAACCTGGACGAGACCGAAATCGTCAACCTGGGAGATGCAGAAAACATCAAAGAAACACGAATCAGCGTTCATCTGTCACCATCAGAAAAGGAAGAATACACAGAGTTTCTAAGAGAATATGAGGACATATTCGCGTGGTCATATATGACATGACTGGAATAAGTACATCTATTGTGGCCCACAAACTGCCGACTGATCCAACATGTCCACCGGTGAAGCAGAAGCTCAGAATATTCAAGCCAGATATGAGTTTGAAAATCAAGGAAGAAGTCACTAAGCAGGTCAAAGCTAAGGTTCTTAGGGTAGTTGAATATCCGACATGGTTAGCCAACATTGTGCCAGTACCGAAGAAGGATGGGAAGGTCAGAGTCTGTGTCGACTACCGAGATCTCAACCGGGCCAGTCCGAAACACGACTTCCCCTTGCCAAACATTCACATCCTAATTGACAATTGCGCCAAGCATGAGTTGCAATCATTTGTAGATTGTTTCGCTGGGTACCATCAGATCTGGATGGATGAAGAAGATGCTGAGAAAACGGCTTTCATTACGCCATGGGGAATGTACTGCTACAAGATGATGTCGTTCGATTTAAAGATGCAGGGGCCACCTACATGAGGGCCATGACTACCATTTTTCATGACATGATACATAAGGAGATCGAGGTATTCGTGGATAATTTCATCATCAAGTCCAAGAAAGCCACTGATCACATGGAAGATTTGAGAAAGTTCTTCAATAGACTGAGAAGGTACAACCTGAAACTGAATCCCGGAAAATGTGCATTCGGGGTTCCAGCTGGAAAATTGCTTGGTTTTATTGTTTGCCGCCGGGGAATAGAGCTGGATCCATCGAAGATCAAATCCATTCAAGAATTGCCACCGCCAAAGAACAAGAAGGACGTAATGAGTTTCTTGGGGAGACTTAACTACATCATCCGGTTCATAGCACAATCTACATTTATCTGTGAGCCAATCTTCAAGATGTTGAAAAAGGATGCCGCCACCGAATGGACTGATGACTGCCAGAAAGCTTTCGATAGAATCAAGGAATACCTGTCAACACCAACAGTCTTAGTCCCGCCTGAACCAGGTAGACCTCTGTTACTCTACATCGCAGTGTTAGATGGTGCCTTCGCGTGCATCCTGGGGCAACTCCCTATATGTTGGTTTATGGTACAGAGGCAGTCATTCCCGCCGAAGTACAAATTCCTTCCATAAGGATCATACAAGAAGCAGAGCTCGACGACGTAGAATGGGTAAGAAGTCGCTAGAGCAGCTGGCTCTTATAGATGGGAAGAGAATGAATACAGTTTGCCACGGTCAGCTTTATCAGAACAGAATGTCCAGAGCTTTCAACAAGAGGGTCAAGCTAAGACGGTTCACACCAGGGCAGCTGGTGTTAAAGAAAATTTTCCCGCATCAAGATGAGGCCAAAGAGAAATTCTCTCCCAATTGGCAGGGTCCATACATGGTTCATCGGCATCTGACAGGAGGAGCCCTTATACTTGCAGAAATGGATGGAGAAGTTTGGTCAAAATGAATCAACTCAGATGCAGTCAAGCGTTACTATGTGTAATCTTATGTTTTCCTATATGATGTAATTTGAACTACGCCTGACCTGATTTCCGTTTAAGAGGGGATACGTAGGCAGCCCTATGGGTTCAGTCACGATTCAATAAAATTTTCATCC
>NC_031990.1:57257108-57316040 GCF_001879085.1 Nicotiana attenuata | reverse complement strand
AAACATGGATTAGTGATGGCATGAGATGCTGAAGCAGAAATAAACATGGGTCCTAAAGAGCATGAATTCTAATGTATGGAACCTAAACATGGGTTTCTATGAACATTAGAAAATAAACCCTAATAACATCATTTTCTACCCTCAAATATAGCATAGGGGCACCGGCATATTTCCATTCCCATCCCTTTTCATCTGGCCACTAGCGCACCGCAAGCATACGCCATTGATTTTACAACAGGTTTATTACAAGACCAACCACATTATGCAAATGATGAGCTACGATAAACGTAGCAATCAAAATAAGAGTTACAACTATAGGAAGCCCTTTTTCTCCAATGTTCTTTAGCTATCTGCATCCTATACACTGAGATACATTTTATCATTTAAGCGAAAAATCTACTTCAAATGCCACGATTTGTTCCATAGCCTTTCCCCATATCTGGGTTTGTCCGAGAGATTCCCGGGCGTTCATAGGTATAATTCGGGACCTCTCAAGGGATGGACATTCATTCTCATGCCCGAGGAGGCATCATTCATGGGCCTGCCGATCCTTTATTTATTTGCCCTTCAATCGCCTTCATGGGACATCATTGGTCTAAGATCATCCTAACCGTCCAAAACAACATTCATTGGTCCAACGGGAACTTGCATATTGTTTAAATTTTATGCACAATATAACGCTGTATTGATTTATTGCAAGTAAACGGCAAGTAACGGCCATCTGAGCACGGAGCCGATCTCGCTCGGTTCGGCAGCCCTATTAACTTTAACCATCACGAAATATCGCGATCTCACGTTCTTGAAAAGATCTCCATCGCAATACTCCGCGACGATCCTGAACTAAATATGGTCTGATTCCTGTAAGACTAGGGATATGTAGGCAGCTCAGGAACCAGAGCACGGTCAACCTCTTAACCGTTTCACTCGGTTAAAATGGCAATCATATGCTTCACACCCGACAACTCCCTTCATGCCTTCCCGGTTAACGAGGGCAGACTTGTTGATACCCAATTTTTCCCGTATTTATTTTTATATGCAAAATTAACTTTCAAACAGTATATATGCATATATAATGTATCCCAAATGCTTTAGTATTTTTCCTAATTTTGAAGGATTTTTTTTAATCAATTTATGTCCTATTTTCAAAGTACAAAACACCAATATTGTTCCTCAAGTTTTTCTGTTTGGTGAATAACTGTATTTTAGATTCTCACATTTATTACCAAAATATAGCTAAGCGTATTCTTTACCGGCGATTTTTTTCAAATTTATTTTAGTATTTTAAAGCTAAATGCAAGATACAATATGCAGTCTTTAGCCTAATTTATTAATAGGACATCTTATCTAAGATTATGAAATTTGTTCAGTATTTTTAATTTTAATATTTATATATTAATTAATTAATTATAGTTACCTTTAATTTGTTTCCAGAATTATCTTACTCATTTTTTTTATAAAATAAAAAGGGAAAAACTGAGCTATTTAAATACTAGCCCTGTTTTTCATTCTCAATTATAGCCCAATCAACCCTCAATTAAACACCATTTCAATCTTTAAACGTGCTAACCCAATTTTGTTTAACCCGCCC
Source organism: Nicotiana attenuata (assembly GCF_001879085.1). Lineage (NCBI taxonomy): Eukaryota > Viridiplantae > Streptophyta > Magnoliopsida > Solanales > Solanaceae > Nicotiana > Nicotiana attenuata. The sequence continues at coordinate 57,314,452 of NC_031990.1, read as the reverse complement.
CTGGACCTCAACTAAACCTACTCCGACCCCAGATCCCCTCTTATCCTGGCCGATTGATCTCTGAATTCAACGTCGCCTATTTATTCTTGCCTTTTTTAATCCAATGCTACCCTAATCCCCTCATCCTCATACTATCAGCCGCCTCTAAGACACCCTACTCTCTCAAAACTTCTCTCGAATGTTCTCAAAACCCTAATCGTACTCCTACCATCTTCACCTCGAAACCACTGGATCCTCATGGCTTCTCAGGCCATGGGAGGCTTAAACTCACCTCCTCTTTGCTCTTATACGCTTGGTACGTCAAGGTGTTACGAGGTCAGACCTCGAATCTAGTTCTTTCAGATCTCCACCGATCCAAGGGTCTACGGCCATCTTCCGGCATTGCTTCCTTGCACTTTCATATTATTACCATGACTAATAAGACATTGCGATTTTATGTATTTCATGCTATAAGATTTCTGCAATCTCATTTAGCTATCATGTCTATAAGAAATTCTGCATTCTCGTTTAGATACCATGACTAAAGAATCCTTCACTTTCATGTAGATATTATGTCTATAGCTTCTGCACACGCACGTAGAGAATATGCCTATAGGTCTTTTCTGATTCTTGCATACCCGTTTTTCACTAGGCAAACGTGTTTATAGGCCTTAAATAAAACAATGCAACACCTAGATATCATGTTATAGGATTTCTGCACTCTTCTATGTCTATAACGATGTTCTAAGTTGGCAAACACATAGAAAGCATGCCTATAGGGGCTCTAACTCAAATCTGAATAGCCTCACTCGCTTATGTATCGACCCGATCGTTCGTTCTGAGAGTTATAGCCACATTTCCCCCATCTATACTTATTTATATGTTGTTCAGCTGTGTTGAGTTGTATCGAGTTGGTAGGTTTGGGTTCGGAGTAGTTTTGCAGTAAAATGAACTCTTAGTCTCTAAGTTAGAAAGCTAAGTTAGAAAAGTCAACCGGAAGCTGACTTATAAGTAAAAGAATTCAGATTCTGATATTTATGATTTGATTAGCTTCGTTGGGTGATTTTAGAATTAGGAGTGTGTCGGGAATAAAATTTGGAGGTCCGTGGTAGAATTAGGCTTGAATTCGCGAAAGTTTGAAGTTTAGAAGTTCTTAGGCTTGAATTCGAGGTTGATTTGGTGTTTTGGGTGTTCCGAAGGTTCGACTAAGTTCGGGTAGTGATATATGACTTGTTGGAATTATTGATTGAGGTCTCGAGGGCCTCGGGTGAGTTTCGGATAGGTTTGGTTGTGTTGCGCTCGTTTTTCTTATGTTTCGACGTCGTTTCTTCAAGCATAAATGATATCATATTAAACAAATGAGTTACAATTTCTTTTTTGATTGAAGCATTAGATCCGTATTGTAATTACGGACCTGTAGCAAAAAGAATCGTCGAATTTGGACATCGTATGAGGATTTTATGGTCATTTTACTAAAAATTAGGTTGCCAGATTTTTTTCAGAGTAATTACGAAATTGCCACTAGCAGCGTATTTAAAAATCTGCACTATTTGCAAATATTAAAACCTACATATCTCCTTCGTTATAAGGTCAAATTGAGTGATTCAAAAGCCTAACTTGACTAGAATTTCACAAGGAATCCATTGGAGGCATAAAATACGAGTTTCGGGATCGTTTGGCACGAGAAACGAGGCAGAATAGCTGGTAGAAAAATATACAAAACTAGGGTTTGTTCATTCGGTCATATTTTGAGTTGGGGAGCTCGGATTTGGGCGATTTTGGAGGCGATTTTCACCATATGGATTGGGGTAAGTGTTCTCTACTCGATTTTGATTATAATTTATGAATCCATCTTCGTTTTTGGGATTTGATTGATGATTTCAAAGTGAAATTGAGGGAGTTAGGGTTTGAGTTTTGGAGAGTTTTAAGTGAGGATTTGAGGGACCAAACGGAGTCCGATTTTGACAAATTTTATATGGTTAGCTCGGGAGAGGACGAGGATTATTATTCTGCCATTTTTGACTGATTCCGAGACGTGGGCCCGGGGCCGAGTTTTGGCCGATTTCGGATTTTTGGCATGTTTATGTAGTTTTTATTGTGTAATTCGATTCTTTAGACTATGTTGATAGTAGTATTCTGATTATGGTTAGATTCGAAGCTTTTGGAGACCGAGTCGAGGGACGAGGACATCCCGGAGTAGGATTTTACGCTGTTGAGGTAAGTAACAGTTTTAACTCTGGCTTTGAGGGTATAAACCCGGAGAAATTGATATCATGTGATTGTTTGGTGGTGATACCCACGCTAGGTGACGGGCGTGTGGGTGTGCACCGCGAGGGATTGAGACTTGGTCCGTCCCGTGAGGCCAGGCCTAAAAGCTATTATCTGTGGTTATGTGTTTACTTGTTGTTGAACTTGTTTGCCTTCATGTTAGAGATCCTGTTTAGGTTTTATTCATGCTCACATTATTTGTACTCAGTCATAGAAATTATTGTACATGTTTACCTCAGTCTCTATTATTTGCTAATATGCTGTGATACTTGATGTGGGCTGTGTTCCCTTATTTGTTGATGATGGTGAGGCTAGTGAGGTACATGACTGAGTGAGGCCGAGGGCCTGGTTGTGAGGATATTAATACCATAGCGCGTGAGTTGTCCGCGTAGCACGTGAGTTGACCGTGCGGGTCCAGGTATTGATACCATAGCGCGTGAGTTGTCCGCGTAGCACGTGAGTTGACCGTGCGGATCCAGGTATTGATATGGTAGCACGTGAGTTGTCCGTGCTTAGCGCTTGGGCTTTGGGAGCCCCTCCGGAGTCTGTACACACCCCCAGTGAGCGCAGAGTGTTGAGTGTATTGAGTGTTGAGTGTTGAGTGCTGAGTGCGAGTGCTGAGTGATGGAGTGACATTGTTGTGAGGTTGCATTTACTTTTGCTGTTGCTGCATTTATCTGTTAAATTTCTTTGTGGCATTTACTGAGTTATGGAATTTACCTGTTTATTCCTGTTATTTTTAAAATTGTGAAAAATAAATAATTGGACTATTTTGCTCAGCTCGTCACTACTGCTCAGTTCCTTAGTTATTTCTGTTACTACTGAGGTGGTTGTACTCATACTACACCCTGCACTTTATGTGCAGATCCAGGTGAGTTAGAGCGCGGCGATCGTTGAGTTCAGGCCGGCTTTAATTGGAGACTGCAAGGTAGCTGCCAGCGTCCGCAGGACCTTGTTACTCCTTTTATCATTTCTTCTTTGGACAGTTAGACAGTTTATATATCTCAGTTCATAGTTTTAGACGCTCATGACTTAGTGACACCCCGATGTTTGGGACTCGTTTCCGTATTTTATATTATTTATATTTAGAGTTGGTTTAGTTTATCAGGAATTAAATTATTGGAAATATTTTATTAAATTCTTATAATCAAATTAGTAGTAATATTTTGGGAATAGGCTTGCCTTGTAACACGATAGGCGCCATCACGACCATGGTTAGATTTTGGGTCGTGACAAGTTGGTATCAGAGCCTAGGTTACATAGGTCTCACGAGTCATGAGCGGGTTTAGTAGAGTCTTGCGGATCGGTACGGAGACGTCTGTACTTATCTTCGAGAGGCTGCAGAACCTTTAGGAAAACTTCACCTTCTTGAATTCTTATCGTGCGGTATTGATTCAGCTTGAAGTGTAACTCTTTGAATTCCTTCCACGCATTCGTATGCGCACATGAGCGCTCGGTATCAGTTGTGCATCGACGGATTATGATTCCCTAGATGAGGTGCGAGATGTGATTTCTGTGTGTTGATGTTGGGCTAGTCTGGGGTACTTGAGGCCGGGTTTTGTCTGTAGCTGGAGTACGAAAATTTTGATTGTGTGAGCACGTGTTTATATGTCCGTTGGTGTCCCTATTAGTGGGATTTGTGATTTGATGGCTATGTGGAGAGTATGATTTGACTGCGAGATTGTGTTCGGATTGATCGAATGTGACGAGAAGGGTTTACTTGAGATGTAGCAAGGACTAATGGGTGTTTGATTTGTGACTTGATATAGCTTGTTCAGACTCTGTCTGATAAGAGGTTTATTACCAGCCTTTGGTTCTTTTGGGCAGCTGCTATGATTAGAAATCATCGTTGTGAGTGTTTGAATTATGTGGTATATCATGTGATTTCAGGTATGTTTTAGACTCGTTCGAGGACGAACGTTTGTTTAAGAGGGGGAGGATGTAACGACCCGATCGTTCGTTCTGAGAGTTATAGCCACATTTCCCCCATCTATGCTTATTTATATGTTGTTCAGCTGTGTTGAGTTGTATCGAGTTGGTAGGTTTGGGTTCGGAGTAGTTTTGGAGTGAAATGAACACTTAGTCTCTTAATTAGAAAGCTAAGTTAGAAAAGTCAACCGGAAGTTGACTTATGAGTAAAAGAATTCGGATTTGGATTTTTATGATTCGATTAGCTTCGTTGGGTGATTTTAGACTTAGGAGTGTGTCCGGAATATAATTTGGAGGTCCGTGGTAGAATTAGGCTTGAATTGGCAAAAGTTGGAAGTTTAGAAGTTCTTAGGCTTGAATTCGAGATTGATTTGGTATTTTGGTGTTGTTTTGGGTGTTTCGGAGGTTTGACTAAGTTCGGGTAGTGATATATGACTTGTTGGAATTGTTGGTTGAGGTCCCGAGGGCCTCGGATGAGTTTTGAATAGGTTTGGGTTGTGTTGCGCTCGTTTTTCTTATGTTTCGACGCCGTTTCTTCAAGCATAAATGATATCATATTGAACAAATGAGCTCCGATTTCTTTTTTGATTGAAGCATTAGATCCGTATTGTAATTACGGACCTGTAGCAAAAAGAATCATCGAATTTGGACATCGTATGAGGATTTTATGGTCATTTTACTAAGAATTAGGTTGCCAGATTTTTCAGATTAATTACGAAATTGCCACTGACGGCGTATTTAAAAATCTGCACTATTTGCAAATATTAAAACCTACATATCTCCTTCGTTATAAGGTCAAATTGAGTGATTCAAAAGCCTAACTTGACTAGAATTTCACAAGGAATCCATTGGAGGCATAAAATACGAGTTTCGGGATCGTTTGGCTCGAGAAACGAGGCAGAATAGCTGGTAGAAAAATATACAAAACTAGGGTTTGTTCATTCGGTCATATTTTGAGTTGGGGAGCTCGGATTTGGGCGATTTTGGAGGCGATTTTCACCATATGGATTGGGGTAAGTGTTCTCTACTCGATTTTGATTATAATTTATGAATCCATCTTCGTTTTTGGGATTTGATTGATGATTTCAAAGTGAAATTGAGGGAGTTAGGGTTTGAGTTTTGGAGAGTTTTAAGTGAGGATTTGAGGGACCAAACGGAGTCCGATTTTGACAAATTTTATATGGTTAGACTCGGGAGAGGACGAGGATTATTATTCTGCCATTTTTGACTGATTCCGAGACGTGAGCCCAGGGGCCGAGTTTTGGCCGATTTCGGATTTTTGGCATGTTTATGTAGTTTTTATTGTGTAATTCGATTCTTTAGACTATGTTGATAGTAGTATTCTGATTATGGTTAGATTCGAAGCTTTTGGAGACCGAGTCGAGGGACGAGGACATCCCGGAGTAGGATTTTACGCTGTTGAGGTAAGTAACAGTTTTAACTCTGGCTTTGAGGGTATAAACCCGGAGAAATTGATATCATGTGATTGTTTGGTGGTGATACCCACGCTAGGTGACGGGCGTGTGGGTGTGCACCGCGAGGGATTGAGACTTGGTCCGTCCCGTGAGGCCAGGCCTAAAAGCTATTATCTGTGGTTATGTGTTTACTTGTTGTTGAACTTGTTTGCCTTCATGTTAGAGATCCTGTTTAGGTTTTATTCATGCTCACATTATTTGTACTCAGTCATAGAAATTATTGTACATGTTTACCTCAGTCTCTATTATTTGCTAATATGCTGTGATACTTGATGTGGGCTGTGTTCCCTTATTTGTTGATGATGGTGAGGCTAGTGAGGTACATGACTGAGTGAGGCCGAGGGCCTGGTTGTGAGGATATTAATACCATAGCGCGTGAGTTGTCCGCGTAGCACGTGAGTTGACCGTGCGGGTCCAGGTATTGATACCATAGCGCGTGAGTTGTCCGCGTAGCACGTGAGTTGACCGTGCGGATCCATATTAATACCATAGCGCGTGAGTTGTCCGCGTAGCACGTGAGTTGACCGTGCGGGTCCAGGTATTGATACCATAGCGCGTGAGTTGTCCGCGTAGCACGTGAGTTGACCGTGCGGATCCAGGTATTGATATGATGGCACGTGAGTTGTCCGTGCTTAGCGCTTGGGCTTTGGGAGCCCCTCCGGAGTCTGTACACAACCCCAGTGAGCGCAGAGTGTTGAGTGTTGAGTGTGGAGTGCTGAGTGCGAGTGCCAGTGCTGTGTGATGGAGTGATATTGCTGTGAGGTTGCATTTACTTTTGCTGTTGCTACATTTATCTGTTAAATTTCTTTGTGGCATTTGTTGGTTTTATGGAACTTACCTGTTTATTCATGGTTATTGTAAATTGTGAAAATAAATAATTGGACTGTTTTGTTTAGCTCGTCACTACCACTCAGTTCCTTAGTTATTTCTTTTACTACTGAGGTGATTGTACTCATACTACACCCTGCACTTTATGTGCAGATCCAGGTGAGTTAGAGCGCGATGATCGTTGAGTTCAGGCCGGCATTAATTGGAGACTTCAAGGTAGCTGCCAGCGTCCGCAGGACCTTGTTACTCCTTTTATCGTTTCTTCTTTGGACAGTTAGACAGTTTATATATCTCAGTTCATAGTTTTAGACGCCTATGACTTAGTGACACCCCGATGTTTGGGACTCATTTCCGTATTTTATATTATTTATATTTAGAGTTGGTTTAGTTTATCAGGAATTAAATTATTGGAAATGTTTTATTAAATTCTTATAATCAAATTAGTAGTCATATTTTAGGAATAGGCTTGCCTTGTAACACGATAGGCGCCATCACGATCAAGGTTAGATTATTGGTCGTGACAGCTTGTGAGTCTAAAATTAGCAGTAATAATGCGTTACCAACAGTAGAGCTCGTGTTTTCTAAAATTCGTTTTTTTAACTGGCAACTTCCCTTTAAATCAGCATGTAATCAGTTCATTTTCTTATTTCTGAAATCTGTAGACATCATGCCTATAGGTTTTCATCTATCACTTAGGCAAGCCTTAGGGTAAAACTTATAAACTGCAACAGTTTTTATTAACTACAACCAACGGGCAGGTCTAATTCGGACTTCTTATCTGAAAAATATGTGATAAATCAGTCTGCTTTAACTTTTAAGTTTTATTTAGACCCTAATCAGTACGTGTAAGACATGCTAAACTATATGTTTTCTCTGATCTAAGGAGGTTTGTTTGAGCCTTATGTGTTTGAATGCCTTTCCCATATTTGCTCTATGTGTTTTGATTGTCGCCCTAGAATTTTGTCCTTTGAAACTATAAAACCTCATACCATTTCCCTTTAGGATGAGTAGTCCCAAATGCCTCCGGGACTGATCGGATTGGGGCGGGTAACAGCATGCAATAAGCAAAACGAGACCATTCCGCGTTTAATACCTTAATAGGGTGGGGAAGGGTAGATATGGATATGATGACCACGCGATAACGCCACGTGTATAAGTGGTTACCGGGTGTTGTGTGGGGTGATCCATATTATTTATAAACCTAGTACCCCCCTCACTTTTACTTGTTTATTTCATTGTTTATTTTCAAATTTCTCAAACTATTTTTTCTCTCAAAATTCAGCTATTCTTTCGTTTCTTTTCGCTCAATCTATTTGCAATCTTTATGTTAAAATCCCCTCTTATTTGAAGCCTTGTTTGTCTATATGTTATTTGTACCCTAAAGTCACAACAATAGTTTGGCCGAGAACCACACTAGTGGATTCTGAGGGGTGCCTAACACCTTCCCCTTGGAATAATTTCAAGCCCTTACCCAATCTCTGGTTATCTAAACAAAACCCTTCTTAGTGTCCTAATGCACTTTAATCATCAGGTGGCGACTCTTCACTTCTCTTAAACCCAATTCCCAAAAGGGAACGAGTTGCCCTCCCAAATGTCATAAACCCGATTTCGCGAGAAAATGGGGGCATCGACAATCGCCACATTCCGCATCTGCATGGCTGAAAGATCGCCACATACCGCATCTGCATGGCTAAAAGATCACCACATACTGCATCTGCATGGCTGAAAGATCGCCACATACTGCACCTGCATGGCTGAAAGATCGCCACATACTTCATGGGCTGAAATATCGCCAACTCATCCAATGGCGTCATCGTTCGGAGGCACCATCTTCATGGCCCGAGAACACCATGTCATGGCCTGAGGATCTCTTTCAAACTTTTGCATATCATTATTCGAAGGCGTCATGATTCGGAGGCACCATCCTCATAGCCCGAGAACATCATTTCATGGCCTGCGAATCCTTTATCATACGTTTCATGGACCAGGACATCATGGTCTAAGGACGTCATCCTTATCGTCCGAAGACAACATTCATGGTCCGACCGGAATTTGCATCATATTTAAATTTACGCACAATATATGCTTGTATTGCTTATTTGCAGGTAAGACGGCGAGCAACGGCCATCCCGACAGGAGCGATCCCGCTCCAGTTCCCGCAGCCATATCAAACCTAACCATTCCCGTAAACCGTCCACTCACACAACCCTAGATGTTGCGTCCGTTCTTGAAATCGCCTCATGGGTATACTCCATCGGTGAATCTTGAACTACATACGGCCTGATTCCTGTAAAACCAGGGATATGTAGGCAGCTCGGAAGCCGGGGTGCGGCCTAACCTCTTCAAACCGTTTCGCTCGGTCAAAATTGGCGATCATTTCTTTACCCGAAAACTCTTTCATCCTTCCCGGGTAAAGAGGGGCAGCTGTTGATACCCAATTTTTCCCTATATATTTTAAATATGCAAAATACCTTCAAAATTGCATACATATGCATATATAAGCATGCCCAAGGTTTTTATTATTTTTTCCATAATTTTAAGGGTTTAAATTGATTTATTTTTTCTCCCTCTTTATCCATAAAATCCCCAATAATTATTTCCAAAATTATTATTTTGATAATTCACCTATTGTATTTCTATACTTATGCCAAAATATGGCTAAAGTAATTTTTTACATATTTTTACAATTTTATTTAGTATTTTTTATGCTAAATTGCACATAATTGCAATAATAGCCTTTTTAGATTTAATTATGTTTTATACGCATAAAATTGGATCCTGTATTTTTAAATTGTTAATTGTGTATTATAAATCATTTTAGCCCTTTAAATTAGTTTTCAGAAACTATTTACTATTTTTTATAAATTAAATAGGGAAGAAATTGCTATTTAGAATATAGCCAAATTGGCTTTCAATTGTAGCCCAAAATTGGACCCCAATTTCCTAGCCCGATTTCAATCAAAACCCGACCCACACCCTTTTAACCCATACCCAAACCCGGATCCCCACCTACCCTTCTCGTCCCAGCTGTTGATTTTTCCCTCTTACCTTTTTTAACCTAAACGACCCCCTAACCTAATTCATTTCTTACCAAACCGCCGCCCTAGAATCCCTTTTCCTCTACAATTCTCTCTGAGACCTAAAATCTAACCCTAGCCGCCGCCACCCAAACCAGCCTTAATCCCCTTCGATCCTCGCTCAATCCATGGATTCCCATGGCTGTTTGAAACGTATACCTGTCTCCTACGTCTCCTGGTTGCCCGTTCCTGTGATTTCGTGGAAAAGATCTCGAAGAGATCTAGTCCAGATCTTGCTCAACTTCCATCTATGGCTGTTCGAGTCAGATCCATGCCTTTTCCAGCTAAGACCGGTAACGATCTAATGTTTTCTCATCTTCTTTGGGTTCTCTGAAACCCTCACTCTTGAGATCTTCTGCTTTTCTTTAGATCTGTCTTAGATCTAGGTGTATCCATGAGTTTTTAACCGATTTTTTCTTTGTCTCTGCTATTTTTCTGAAAAACCTAGCTATAAATCCTCCGATCCTTTTTGATCTGTGATGGATCTATGGGTTTCTTAAGGTTTTCACCTGTTTCCTCAAAATGTTTCTCTGATTTCAAACGATTTCTTCATTTTCCAGACTAGTGTTTCAAAGCCCTTTTTGCAAAAACGATTTCTTTCTGATTTTTAGTAATTACTTTGATTTTTAGCCTGATTAAACATTACCCGAGTCTTTCCTTTTTGCTCATTTTTGTCAAGAAACCCTAATGCTTGTGGGTTCGAGTCGAAGTTTGAATTCATTTGCGATGTAGTTGCATGACTATCATGAACATTCTAGGCTTTATATGTGTTCTATATGCTCTTGTGCTTCCTGCTGTAATTCGTTCTTAAGGATTCTTTGATTTTGTCCAAACCCGTGCTATTTATCATGTAATAGGTCCAACTATTTGTTTTATTGATCGTTCACGTAATTTATGTTGATTCTATGTAATCTCCTTAAACCTACATCTTATGATTTTGGGTATTTTCCTTGTAAGTCTGCACGGATTTTTCGAAATTGCTTCCTTACTTTTGCGATACTTTCCTTAGTTAGTGCTGATTCCCTGTGATTTTCAATCTCATTCGTGATTCTCTGAACTAATTTTTCAGAATCAAATTGTACTCTACCTTGTTTATATGCACAAATATGCTGTTAATTACCGTGCACTTTCCTTATGTTTAAGCTATTCTGTACTTAGTCCTTAATACATGCTACATGCTTTTACTATTCCTATTATGGTAAAATCAGTCTTACAAGCAATTCTTTTCCTTATCTGATACAACTTGTACCCGTTTGAACCATGGCTCCCTAATTGAAGGAAGTCCAGGTCTTTAATTGATTCTGATTCGCATTATTTCTATAATTATGCTAAGTCAGTACTTGTTACCTTATTTTCGACCTAATTTCCTTTCATTAACAACACGGACAATAGTTCAGAACACACACATACACACTCAAACTCTCTCTTCTTTCTCTACTAATTGTGCTACTGCTTTGTCTAGCCGGCTGAAAGCCAAGGCTAGACTGTGGAACTCTACTTGCTTCACTTTCTTCTGCACTTTGCTTCCTTAACTGGTATGTCCTTAGTTAAATTCTGAAACTCAACTCTATGTGCTCCACTGTTTGTCGATCCCTGTCTCTTTCTGCACTGAGTTAATGGCTCATGTTGTTTAATTGCACATCATGTTTACTGCTTTACTCGGCATGCTTAAGTTCTTCCCTCTCTTGGTCAAATGTAATCGGCTTGTTTACTTGAGTGCATGTTTATGCCCCTCAACTAGTATGTCTCCTAATGTACTTGGTTAACACCAAGTCATGACTAATTATGTGTAATAGACTCCTGCATGACTACTCCCATACCCTGTCCCTATATCTTGTTACTATTCTGATTTCAAGCATGATTCCCTTGTTAACTCTTTGAAGTAATTGTTTATGTTCTAGAGACCAATCAGTCCCTGCATGTTCTTTGTACTTGCTAGTCTATATGCACCTCTTCTCAGCCATGTTCATGTGTTTTGATTTGGGCCCTCTATGTCCCCAACCCCTACTTCCCTGCTTGTAACTTCTGAAACTGTGTGCTGGCTTGTTCCAAGTTGTTGTTGCTCCTATCCCCTTCCCCTTTCAAAACTATTTTTCCCTAAGCAACTCTTCTATTGCTGTTGCTAACTTATTTAAAACTAATCATTTTCAAAACTGTTTTTCCAACTCAACTCTTTTAAATATATGTCAAGCACTCTCATATATACTCTTAGACCACTAGGTTCTGCCCCTTTTGAGTGAGCCTTGCCTTGGGACCCTTGAGCTCCCTATGAACTTGGACATATAAAAGCTGGCCTTTCCACGCTGCACTCACTCTGTTTTGGTTATGCAATCTGGGTGTGAGCACTGTCCGGGATCCCTTGAGGTCCTTAGGGAACTCTGACACACCCAGATATGGGAAAGGCTATGGAACAAATCTTGGCATTTGAAGTGATTTTCTTATGTAACTCAGGGAGGAAGTACTAATCAGGCTTCCTATAGTGTAACTTCTTATTTTCATTGCTACTTATGTAATTCATTTCAATGTTGGTCTGTAATAACCTGTTGTAAACAAGTATCGGGGTGGCTAGTGAAAAGGGATGGGGTAAATATGCATGCTATAGTTTGAGGGTAGAAAATATGTTATTAGGGTTATTTTTCTAATTGTGCAATAGAAACCATGTTTAGGGTTCATACATTAGAATTCATGCTCTTAGGACCCATGTTTTCTTGCTTCAGCATCTCATCCATCACTAATCCATGTTTTATGTCTATCACTTAGAAATCCTGCTCCTAGGACAATAACAACATTGGCATAAAAGTTGTTACTCTCGTACTTTCAGAAGCCACATTTCAATAATTCTGCAACTCTTGTGCGCATTTAGAAATCATGCCTTAGGGATTCTGTTTTTTAACAATCCTGCCATTTGCATGTGCATATTGGATATCATGTTCTAGGATCTTGTTTGCACTTTGACGCCTAGTTAATTACTGATTCATGAAAAGGTAATAAAAAAAATAGTCTCACATTGTGTTGTTTTTCTGAATAAAGATGGTAATAATCTCTGCATTTGTATCAACTAGAACAGCATGCTCTTAGGGTAAAATAATTTCCACACTGTTTTAATAATTCTGAATAACTGCTACACATTATTTTACGCCTAGGCAAGCCTTAGGTAATCAACTTTAAATAAAACCAGAATCATCTCTGTGATTAGTGCCTAATTATCAACTGCTAAAATCAGCAGGCAAGCCTGATTCGGACTTCTTTTCTGAGTCATGTGATAAATCTGGTTCTGCTGTTATCACTTAGATACCATGCATAGGATTTAAATCCAGACTTTAATTGTGTATGAGTCATGCTGTCTATGTGTATTACCTGTGGAGGTATATTTGAGCCTTTCGTTTGTCTTCCATGCTCCCCTTAATTGAAGTCCTACTTGCTATTGTATGTCGCTTTAGTATTTTGCCTTTAAACCTGAGGGTCTGCCTAGAACCTTCTTCTTATAGGATAGGAGCCCTAAATTCCTCCGGGACTGATAGGAAGGGACGGGTAACAGCATGCGATAGTGGTCGAGACCAACCTTTGTTTTATTTACCTTCACGGGGTGGGAAAGGATAGATATGGATATGATGACCGGTGCGCTAATGCCACACGTATCCCCTTTTCTAAGGAGTGATTACCGGGCATTGTACTGATGTGATCCATATTACAAACAAACCTAGGACACCCCTCTTTACATTCATGAAAATGCTTAGATTATAATCCTTTTCAAAATCTCGTTGTCTTTCAAACATTTGTGTGCTTAAAATTAAATTCCCTACTATTTGAGCCATACTTGCTTATTTGCTAACTGTACAAATTCACAAAAACTATCTGGCCGGGAACCACACTAGTGGATCCTGAGGAGTGTCTAACACCTTCCCCTTAGGATAATTTCAAGCCCTTACCCTATCTCTGGTTATCAAACATAGTTAGAAATGAACTATATAGGTGCCCTAATGCACCTTAAAATCGTTAGGTAGCGTCTCTTCAAAAATGCAAACCCCCTTTCCCAAAAGGAAAGAGTTGTCCCAACCAAAATATCATAAACCTGATTCCCTCCGCGAGGAAAGGAAAAAGGGGGCGCGACATGTAGCAAACTTGGTTTAAAGTAAGGAATTAAACTTAAATTAGAATTGGATTATCATAGTAATATTATGGTCAGCCTTTTAGTTTCCTTCAATAAGAGGAATTGTAAATATCGAAGCAGATTACAATCTATTTAACTTTGTAATAATATACCAAACTCGGCATAAAGGAATAAAATTTAAAATTTAGAACTAGATTATCATAATATTATTATAAACATTGTGATGACCCAATAAGTCATTTTGAGATTTAGCCGTTATTTCCGTATTTCGAGATCTCGATTAGCTCAGTTTAGCAATTTTCTATTTGTGTGCGCAGTCCTTTTTCCGGAAAGTTTTTATGTGCAAAATTGAAGAAAATATGAATTTTAGCCTTAAAAGTAATTTGAGTTGACTATGATCAACATTTTGTGAAAGTGGACCCGAATCAGTATTTCGAAGGTCCCGGTGGGTGCGTACCGTGATTTGGGACTTGGGCGCATGCCCGAAATTGAATTCGGAAGTCCCTAACTTATTTTGACTGTCTTTGCCGAAAACTAGCACTATTGAAAGTTGAAAAATTTCTAAGTTTGACTGTAGGTTGACTTCTCAGTTAACGGGTTCGAATTTTGATGTTGAAACTTGGAATAGGTTCATTTCACTATGTATGACTTGTCTGCAATGTTTAGTACAAAACGGTGTTGATTTGCCTGATTCGGACGTCCGGTTGTAACTTTGAAAGTTCTTAAGTTTCTTTTAAAATATTTTGATGTACGATTCGTGTTCTAGGCGTTATTTTGGTATTTTGATCATTCGAGTGAGGTCGTACGATGTTATTACAGTTATGTACATGTTTGTTTGGAGCTCGAGGGGCTGGATGAATTTTGGATAGGCTACGGACCATTTCAGACTTAGGATATTGTTGGTTTTCACTAATTTCTGGGGTCGGGTATTTTGTGCTTCACGATCGCGAAGCTACTCTCACAATCGTGAAGGGGAAAATGGGACAAGGGTGGAAATTCTTCATTGCGAACGTGATGGCATGGTTGTGAACGTGAAGCAATAGGGAGTTACCCTTCGCGAACGCGACCAGTCTCTTGCTAACGCGTAGGATTATGGGACCTAGGAAGGGTACTTCGCCGTTACTCTTCGCGAACGCGACACCAGGGGCGAAAATTCTTCATCGTGAACATGAAGGCCTTAGATTGCTGTTGCTTTGCGATCCCGTCAGGTTTCTCGCGAACGTGATGAACACCCGATGCCCAGACATGAAAACTTCTAAAAATCGGGATTTAACCCATTTTTTAACCATTTCCACGTTTGAGCTCGGCTTAGAGGCGATTTTGAGGATATATTTCATGCCAACTTCATAGGTTAGTATATCTTAACTCGTTCCCTTCCATTTCTTTCAACACCCATTGATTTCTAACCCTTAATCTATGATTTACATAGTAGAAATTAGGGATTTAAGTAGAGATTCGAAATTTTGAGAAATTGAGATTTAGACCTCAAATTGAGATCATATTTCGAAACTAATCACATAATTGGTCTTGGTGGGTGAATGGGTAATCGAGTTTTGTCCGAATCTCGGTTTTGACCAAGAGGGCCCGGGGTTGACTTTTGTTAACTTTTTAAAAAATGACCGAAATTGAACCTCTTTCATTTGTGGATAATTTCTAAAATTTATGTTTAATTGTGTGAACTATATTTGATTAGGTTCTAATCGTTTGGAGGCGAGTTTCAGAGGAAATACCCCGGTTGAGCTTTGATTTGACTGCGGAGCGAAGTAAATGTTGGGTCTAACCTTGATTTGAGGGAATGAGAAAATATTAAACTACATGTTATGTTAATTATGTGAAAACGGCGTATATGCCAGGTGTCGAGTGTGTATGCACCGTTATATTACTTGCTTCCATGTTTTTGTTATTTCATAGGATATCTAGTTACGTGCATTAGTTGCTACATGCTTATTTAATTTTTCCATGTCATAATTGTTATTCGCCATTTAGTTATCCTGGTATTAAATTATTCATTCCTTCCATGATTCCTTGCTTAAATTTCTACTTGTCTCTACATGCTTTGCTTGCATATTTAAATTGTATTATGCCTTACTTGTCTTATAGATTTGTAATATATGTTGCCTTCTATGACATGGTTACACTTGTATGAGTTGTTAACCGATAAAAACCGATGAGTTGTGCAACGACCCATCGGTCGTTTTGAGCTTTAGGGTGTCGTTCAGCGGTTTGAGGCCATGAGAAGCTTCACTTCAGGTATTATGACTTGTACGCGTGGTTGGAATTGAATTTCGGGAAGTTCGGAGTTGATTTGGAGAGAGAACTCTCACATCGGAAGCTTTAAGTTGGAAGAATTGACTAAGGATGGATTTTTGAGTAAACGACCTCCGAATTGGGATGTGAAGGTTCCAGCAGGTTCGTATGATGATTTCGGACTTGGGCGTATGTTCAGATCGGGTTTTGGATGACCCAGGAGCGTTGCGGTGCCTATTGTGGAAGTTAGCATTTTGGAGGAATTTCATAAATTAGGGGTGGAGGTGTATTTTAATATTATCGATGTCCGCTTGGGACTCGGAGCATGGGAATAGCTCCGCATGGTGATTCTGGTATTGGGAGCGCGTCCGGAAGTGGATTCGGAGGTCCGTAGGTCATTTTGGAGTCATTTGGCTAAAGTTAGAAATTTGAAGGGTTTTGAGAAGTTTGACCGAAAGTGGACTTTTTGATATCGGGGTCGGATTTCGATTCTGGAAGTTGGAATAGGTCCGTAATGTCGAATGCGATTTGTGTGCAAATTGTTTATTCCTTCCATGCCATTTAGTTATCCCGGTATTAAATTGTTCATTCCTTCCATGATTCCTTGCTTACATTTCTACTTGTCTCTACGTGCTTTGCTTGCATATTTAAATTGTATTATGCCTTACTTGTCTTATAGTTTTGTAATATATGTTTCCTTCTATGACATGGTTACACTTCTATGAGTTGTTAACTGATAAAAACCGATGAGTTGTGTAACAACCCAACCGGTTGCCTTGAGCTCTAAGGCGTCGTTCAGCGGTTTGAGACCATGAGAAGCTATACTTCAGTTATTATGACTTGTACGCGTGGTTGGAATTGAATTTTGGGAAGTTTGGAGTTGATTAGGAGAGAAAACTCTCACATCGGAAGCTTTAAGTTTGAAGAATTGACTACGCTTGGAGTTTTGAGTAAACGACCTCGGAATCAGGATTTGAAGGTTCCAGCAGGTTCGTATGTTGATTTCGGACTTGGCCGTATGTTCGGATCGGGTTTTGGATGACTCGGTAGCGTTTCAATACCTATTGTGGAAGTTAGCATTTTGGAAGAATTTCATGAATTTGGGGTGGAGGTGTATTTTCATGTTATCGATGTCCGTTTGGGACTCCGAGCCTGGGAATAGCTCCGCATGGTGATTCTGGTATTGGGAGCGTGTCTAGAAGTGGATTCTGAGGTCCGTAGGTCATTTTGGAGCCATTTGGTAAAGTTAGAAATTTGAAGGTTTTTGAGAAATTTGACCGGAAGTGGACTTTGTGATATCGGGGTCAGATTTCAATTTTGGAAGTTGGAATAGGCCCGTAATATCGAATGCAACTTGTGTGCAAAATTTAAGGTCAATCGGACGTCATTTGATAGGTTTTGGCATCGAATATAGAAGTTTGAAGTTCAAATGTTCATTTAGCTTGGATTGGGTTACGATTTGTTATTCCCATGTTGTATGATGTGATTTGAAGGCTCGAATAAGTTCGTAATATGTTTTGGGACATGTTGGTATAATCAATTGAGGTCCTGAGGGCCTCGGGTGGAATACGAATGGTAAATGGATCGAGTTGGACTTGGAAGGAAGGGCTGAGGGATGGTGTCACCTGGTGTAACTGCACCTGCGAGGTTTGGCCGCAGGTGCGGTGAGAGCAGAAGCGCCATAGGAGCCGCAAAAGTGGAGCAGGTCGCCCAAGAGGAGGGCCGCAGGTGCGGAGCCTTGACCACATATGCGCAAGCGCAGAAACGAAAGTGGAGGCCGTAGAAGCGGCAAGGGGCGCAGGTGCGAAGGAGGTAGCATAGAAGGGGACACGCAGAAGTGGTGAGAAGTCCGCAGGCGCGGAGGTTGCTGGGCAGAACACATTAAATAGCGGGGTTTGGCTATTTTTGCTCATTTCTTCATTCTTAGACGATTTTTGAGAGCCTTTTTGATAGGGGATTCCTTTATCATCAAGAGCTTTAGAGCGTTGGGCATCGGTTTGAGGTGTTAGAGTGGCGATGGAGCGGGATATTGAACTTCGGAGCGAGGTAAGTCTCCTTTCTAACCTTGTAAGAGGGAATTAACCCCATAGGTGAACTAAATTATTATGTGCTTCTATTTGTGGGGGCTACGTACGCACGAGGTGACGAGAGTCCGTACGTAGCTACTAGCTATGCCTATGTCCGGGTAGTTTTAGGCTTACATCATGCCTTGTTGATATTGTTGTTAACTTATGTTTATTATTTGTCTTGAGAAGAAGAGAGATTGGATTAGCTTACTAAATGTTTTGAAAGGTGTTGAAATTGAGAAAAAGTTGGGAACTTAAAAGTTTTCATTTGAAATTCTTAATTTAAAAAGATTTAAGGAATACTTTAATAACTTAAGAAATCTATGTGTAACCGCGTCGCATGTATGTTTCGCGAGCGGGGTAATTTCCTTAAAAAGCTACAAGCTGAATTTTCCTTATTTTGAAAAGAATCAAGAAAGAGATATGATTTTAATGTTAAATTTATATTTGACCGCGTCGCAAGTGTGATCTGCGAGCGGGCGATTCCTTAAATTTATATTTGACCGTGTCGCACGTATGATTCGCGAGCGGGGTATTTCCTTCTACTACTCTTATGGGATCGGGTTGTTCGCCTCGGCAGGATTTACCACACTCTCATGCGAGCGAGCCGTTCGCCCTCGGCAGGTTAATAGATGCATCTATGGTTCGCGTTGTTCGACCCTCGGCAGTGCACAGTTTACTTTTATGTTGGATCGGGTCGTACGCCTCGGTATTTCCTATATATATACTATTCTTATGGAATCGTGCGTAACATTTTGCTAGAAGCCAGTGTATCTGAGGGTTTTTCCCTGATTTGAATTATGACAACCTTTTGATGATATCCACTATATATATATATATTCCGATTACGGAGGGAACTTGCTAGTTGAGAGCTTGAGTAAAATCTTAAAGAGGGAAATTATACCACGTATTTTATACATGTTTAATTCATATATGTACTCAGTTTCATATTTATTCACTTCCACTGTATCTGATATTATTGGACCACTAGTAAGTGTCGACGTCGACCTCTCGTCACAACTTCTTCGAGGTTAGATTGGATACTTACTGGGTACGCGTTGTTTTCGTACTCATACTACACTTGCTGTGCATTTTTGTTGCACAGGAACATGTATGTCTTGTGGCCTAGTGGATGTAGCGGCATGATTGATACGGAGACTAAGATGAGCTGCATCTCTCGAGACGACCCGCAGCCAGCAGAGTCTCCTTCAGAGTATTGTATTTTTCTTTTCTATCCAAATTTGTATTCCGGACAGTTATTGTACGTTATTTTATTTCCTAGTCATTGCTCGTGCACTTGTGACACCGGGTTCTTGATGATTATGGGATATTCAGTGTTGAAATCGGAAAAATATTATTATTTATTTTGTAAGTTCATCTGTTACTAGTTAAATTGAAGAAAACTTTATGATTTCAGAAGTATAAAAAAAAGAGAGAATTTAATTAACTATTTAGTGTTGGCTAGTCTGACAGTGGTGTCCGGCGCCATCACGACCTTTAACGGATTTTGGGTCGTGACAAGTAACGTGTTGTTTAATATTTAAGATCCTGGAGCTCATGTTCAAGAGCTTAAGCTTCAACTACTCCTAATTATAAGAGAGAGCTTGGTATTCAAACTACGGAAAAGGGCCAAAAGTATCCCTATCGTTTGCTAAATGGTTTATAAATACCCTCCGTCCATCTATCCGTTCAGAAAAATACACTCCGTCCATCTATCCGTTTAAAAAAACACACGAAGTTAATTCTATTAACAAAAATACCCCGGCGACTAACGGCAGAACTGATGAAGTGTTTTTTTTGAACGGATAGATGGATGGAAGGTATTTATAAACCATTGAGCAAACGATAGGGATTATTGACCAAGAATCAAATATGGGTCTTATTTTTACCCATTTACCTGGTCCGACCTTATTTATTTGACCCGCCTAATTATTTTATTTGCTTTTTTCCCCCTCTCTTTTTCCTTATCACCCAGCACACCCACTCTCATCTTACAAAGAATTTTTAGCGTTTCTTTGTTGAAACAAATCTTTCTTTGTGTTTGAAAATATGGCTTTGGCTTTCACTTCATCTGCAATTCATGGCTCTTTGTCCTCCTCTTCTTCTTCTTATGAACATCCCAAAGGTAAACCTTTACTTCTTTTTTTTTTTACCTTTTATAGATTCAATCTTTATCCTAGAATGTGATAATTTCAAGCTTTTTAGCACCTTGGTTTCAATTTTCTTGTGTGCTTGTATCAGTTATATGTAGTTGTTTTTTCTCTGTTATTTCGTGGCTCTTTTGTCTTTTTATGAACAATCCAAAGATTTTCATTACTTGTCCCTTTCAAAGTTTCAATATTTCTCCTAGATTTGATTGATAAATTTGGACAATTTTAGCATTTGGGCTCAATTTTTTTGTTTCAGATTTTTGGTTTGTTTTGATCCTTGTCTTCTTACTTAACAACCCAAATGTATCTGTTGATTTTTCATTTAAGAGTTTCAATACTTATCTGAGTTTGATTGGAGAAATTTCAGAATCTGGTTTGAATTTCGGGTTATTTTTTGGGTTTTATCTATTCTTTAATTAATTTGTTATTGTATGGAGAAGAAGAAAGGGGGACATCAGATGAGTAGGAATGGGTGTGATAGATACTACCCATTTTTGTAAATGGGTCGGATAAGGTAAATGGGTTGAAATATATCCATTTTTTGTTCCAGTTCAAAGATTGCCACGTGGCCCAATTAAAAATCCCTATCGTTTGCTAAATGGTTTATAAATACCCTCCGTCCATCNGCCTTGCATTTCCTATATATATATATATATATATATATATACTATTCTTATGGAATCGTGCGTAACATTTTGCTAGAAGCCAGTGTATCTGAGGGTTTTTCCCTGATTTGAAATATGACAACCTTTTGATGATATCCACTATATATATATATATATATATATATATATATATATATATATATATATATATATATATATATATATATGCTCTGATTACGGAGGGAACTTCCTAGTTGCGAGCTTGAGTAAAATTGTAAACAGGGGGATTGTACCACGTATTTTATACATGTTTAATTCATATATGTACTTTATTTCATATTTATTCACTTCCTTACTGTATCTGATATTATTGGACCACTAGTAAGTGTCGAAGTCGACCTCTCGACACTACTTCTTCGAGGTTAGACTGGATACTTACTGGGTACGCATTGTTTTCGTACTCATACTACACTTGCTATACATTTTTGTTGCACAAGCACATGTATGTCTAGTGGCCAGTGGGCGCAGCAGCATGATTGATACGGAGACTTAGGTGAGCTCCATCTCTCGAGACGACCCGTAGCCTGCAGAGTCTCCCTTAGAGTATTGTATTTTTTTCCTGTCCAAATTTGTATTCCGGACAATTATTGTACTTTATTTTATTTCCTAGTGATTGCTCATGCACTTGTGACACCGGGTTCTGGGTGATTATGGGATATCAGTGTTGAAATCGGAAAAATATTATTATTTATTTTTTATAAAGTTCATCTGTTACTAGTTAAATTAAAGAAAACTTTGTGATTTCAAAAGTATACAAAAAAAGAATTTAATTAACTAGTTAGTGTTGGCTAGCCTGACAGTGGTGTCCGGTGCCATCACGACCTTTAACGGAATTTGGGTCGTGACAAGTTGGTAAAGTTGAGATATTCGAGTTGTTAGAGATTCTCTAATTATTATATGATTCTTCATTGCCTCGTACATTTACTCTTGTGATAAAGAAATTCTTATAAGTTTTGATTGTTGAATTGTAATTATTGATTGAAATTGTTTGGGGAGCGGATTGTAAGGAAATGAAATGGCAGAATAAGGACGGATTATGATATTGATAGATGATGATATGGTGGGATCGGGTTGCGCTGCAACGGATTATATAAGTTGTATTTGTTTGTGACTGTTAGATTTGCCTCGGTATTTGAGATAAGTTTATCAGACTTGTTATTCTTGGCTCTCTGCCAATTGGATTTTGAGTTCGTTATTATAAGTTGGATGCTTTATTTCCATTCCTATCTTTTCTGTTACTATCACGGGTTATTGTAAGTGACCACCTTAGCCTAGTCACTACTTCGTCGAGGTTAGGCTCGGCACTTACAGAGTACATGGGGTTGGTTGTTCAGACTACACTCTGCACTTCTTGTGCAGATACCGGAGTTAGTCACAGCTGTGCTGATTGAGGTTTGCTCGGATCTAGTTATTAGGAGACTTGAGGTATAGCTGCACGGCGTCTGCAGCTTTAAAGTCCTTTTCTACATCCTTTTAGCTGTTTTTTCTTATTCAGACAGTTATATTTTATTTCAGACCGTTATCTGTAGTACTCTAGATGCTCATTTATTCGTGACACAAGATCTAGGATAATATTTGGATTTTGCCGTTTATTAGTCTAACACTGTATTTCAGACTATTCAGTTTTATTGTTGTCATTGAATCTTGAAATGCTTAAAATGGTTAATAGATGTAGCTAACGTTGGCTTGCCTAGCAAGTAAAATATTAGGCGCCATTACGGTCTCGAGGGTGGGAATTCCGGGTTATGACAAGTTGGTATCCGAGCACTAGGTTGCCTAGGTCTCACGAGTCATAAGCAAGCTTGTAGAGTCTGGAGAATCGGTACAGAGACGTATGTACTTATCTTTCAGAGGCTATAAGGCTTTAGGAAAATTTCACTTCTTTCTTTCTCTATCGTGCGATTTATATCCATTATTGAAGTTTGAACCATTCTACCCTTGTTCTCTCGCAGATGGTGAGAACTCGCACAGCATCTACAGTTGAGCAGGAGTCAAAGTCCCCTGTTTCAGCTACTACTACGGGTAGAGGTTGAGGTCGGGCCAGAGGCCATGGCAGAGGTAGAGCTCAGCTTAGAACTTGAGCAGCAGCACTCGTAGTGGAGCTTGAGATTGATCAGGAAGAGGAGGTCCCACCTCAGACCATGCCCGTTGGACCAGCTCAGGTCCCTGAGGGATACATAGACACTCCCATACTTCAGGACGCTCTAGTTGGAGTAGTTCCGCGTGTAGTTGCTACATAGCCCAAGGAGAAGCCCACGATATCTTCTGAGGGATCCATGAGGTTGGACAAGTTCACCAAGCTCTTTCCTATTCATTTTGGCAGTGCACCCTCTGGGTACTTACAAGATTACTTGGACAGTTGCCACGAGGTATTGCGCAACATGGATATTGTTGAAACCAATGGGGTCAACTTTGCAGTGTTCTAGATTACTTGTTCTGCCAAGAGGTGGTGGCAGGATTTTGAGCAGAGTAGGACAGTTGGTTCACATTCACTTACATGGGATCAATTTTCACAACTATTTCTGGAGAAGTTTATTCCTTTCACTTTGAGAGAGGAGTATCGTAGGCAATTTGAGCGCCTTTAGCAGAGTGGCATGACTGTCACCCAGTACGACACCAGATTTGTGGACCTGGCCCGTCATGCAGCTATGTTGATTCCTACAGATAGAGAGATAGTGCGGAGATTTATTGATGGTATTACCTTTGGCATCAGGCTTCAGATGGCTAAGGAGAAGGGGGATGATATTTCTTTCCATAGGGCCGTAGAGATCGCTAGACGGATTGAGATGGTTCATGGTCAGGATAGAGGGTCAACATCTGAGAAGAGACCCTATTATTTTGGTGGCTTCAGTAGTGCCTCATCTGGAGGTAGAGGTTCTTTTGGTAGAGGCCACCCTCCTAGGCCAATTCAGTTGGCTCTCCAAATAGCCCACAGTGCTTTAGGCGGTCCTAGTTCTTATGGGTCTCGTATTGAGTAGCCAGCATTCAGCTTCTATTAGTGCACCGCTGCTTTAGAGTTACTACAACAGTTATCCGAGCCATCAAGGTCAGCCTCAGCTTCAGAAGCCGCAACAGCCGAGAGAGTGCTTTGAGTGTGGGGGCATAGGTCAGAGCTGGAGGTATTGCCCTAGATCATCGAGCAGCATACCTCAAAAGGGTTCTCGTGGCATCATGTCGGCACCGGTTGCTCCACTGTCCGCACAACCAGCTAGGGGTGAAGGTCAGGTCAATAGAGGTAGAGATCAGGCCATTAGAGATGAAGTCCAGCCAGCTAGGGGTCGTTCGGATGGTGGAGGTCAGAGTGGTTGGGCCCAGCCCATTTTTATACGTTCCCAGCTAGACTTGAGGCAGAGTCATCTAACGCCGTCATCACAGGTATTGTTCCGGTTTGCCTTAGAGATGATGTAGTTCTATTTGATCCGGTCTCTACTTATTCCTACGCGTTGTCCTTTTTGCTTCATATCTGATTCTGCCTCGTGATTCATTGAGTGCTCCTATATATATGTCCATGCCTGTGGGAGATTCTATTGTTTTAGATCGTGTTTATCACTCATATGTGGTTTCTAATGGGGGCCTTAAGACCAGCATAGATCTCCCACTTCTTGATATGGTAGATTTTGATGTTATTTTGGGCATGGATTGGTTGTCACGTTATCATGCTGACTGTCACGCCAAAATGGTGACCCTAGCCATGCCGAGGTTGCCCCTATTAGAGTGGAGGGGGACTCCTGGCCATTCTACCAACAAGGTTATTTCTTATGTGAAGGCTCAACATATAGTCGAGAAGGGATGTCTAACATATTTGGCCTATGTTCGTGATCCTAGTGCGAAGGGTCGTTCTATGGATTCGGTACATGTGGTGCGTGAGTTTCCAGAGGTGTTTCCTGCAGATATGCCGGGGATGCCACCCGATAGAGATATTGACTTCTGTATTGACTTGGCTTCAAGAACCCAGCCCATTTCTATTCCACTATACCGTATGGCGCCACTTGAGTTGAAGGAACTGAAGGAGCAGTTGCAGGATCTTCTTGATGAAGGATTCATTAGACCTAGTGTCTCGCCTTAGGGTGCACCCGTGTTGTTCGTGAAGAAGAAAGATGGTTCGATGAGAATGTGTATAGAATATCGGCAGTTTAACAAGGTCACTATCAAGAACAATTATCGGTTACTGAGGATTGATGACTTATTGGATCAGCTTCAAGGTGCCAAAGTGTTTTCAAAGATTGGTTTGAGGTCAGCTACCATCAGTTAATGATTAGGGCATCGGATGTTTCTAAGACAACTTTTCGGACTCAATATGGGTATTATGAGTTCCTAGTGAAGTCATTTGGGTTGACAAATGCCCCAACAACATTTATGGATTTGATGAATTGGTATTTAAGCCTTATTTGGATTCTTTTATGATAGTATTCATTGATGATATCTTGATCTACTCCCGTAATAGAGAGGAGCATGGAAGAATCTTCGGATTATACTTCAGACTCTAAGAGATAAACAGTTGTATGCCAAGTTCTTAAAGTGTGACTTTTGGTTGGACCTGGTCGCCTTTTTGGACATGTTATATCGGTCAAGGGCATTAAAGTGGATCCTAAGAAGATTGATGCAGTTAAGAACTGGCCTAGACCTACATTAGCTAATGAAATTCGGAGTTTCCTGGGTTTGGCGGGTTATTATCACCAGTTCATGGAGGGGTTTTCCTCCATAGCAGCCTCATTAACTAGATTGACTCATAAGGGTGCTCCATGCAGGTGGTCGGATGAGTGTGAGTTGAGCTTTCAGAAGCTCAAGACTGCCTTGACTACAACCCCAGTTTTAGTATTGCCCATAGGTTCTTGATCTTACACGGTGTATGGTAATGCATCACGTATTGGGCTCGGTGCAGTGTTAATGCAGGATGGAAGGGTGATTGCATAGGCAT
Organism: Nicotiana attenuata; assembly: GCF_001879085.1. NCBI lineage: Eukaryota > Viridiplantae > Streptophyta > Magnoliopsida > Solanales > Solanaceae > Nicotiana > Nicotiana attenuata. Next base: position 57,288,739 of record NC_031990.1, on the reverse strand, counting down.
AGCGGCAATTGAATGTTCACGAGAAGAATTACCATGTTCATGACTTGGAGTTGGCATTCATTGTTCATGCATTGAAGTTTTGGAGGCATTACCTCTATGGCGTGTCATGTGAGGTATTCACATATCATCAGAGTCTACAGTATTTGTGTCACGCCCTGAACCTGGGGGCGAGACCGAAACCCGGTACCTTACTCAATCGAGTACCAACATAACGTATCTTTTTATGTCATACTATCATAGATAACTGAGCCGAAAGGCTGCCGTGAGATAAATAGAATGCAACATGTGATACCAACTTATACATAAGATATACGGGCCTATAAGACCAAAAAAATCACTCGTATACTGAACATAGGGCAACAAGGCCAAACAATTACATGACACCTGTCTACAAGCCTCTAAGAATACATAATTTTCATAAAGTTCGGGACAGAGTCCCGCCATACCAAACAATACACGTCTAAATCATACTAACCAAACGAGCAACTCCAAAGAAAATGGAGCGCACCAACATCTTCCGCTAAGCTGATAGCCTACTTCGAGGGCTCTCGACCTGTCTATCGGGACCTACGGCCATGAAATGCAGCGTCCTCGCGCAAAAGGGACGTCAGTACGAATAATGTACCGAGTATGTAAGGCACATAAATAAGTACATAACAGACATGGAAGAAATTGTCACGACTCTAACCCCAGTCGTGATGGCGCCCAACACACTGCTAGGTAAGCCCGAACAATTCAACAACCTTAACCCTTTCTATAAAGCTCATGATTCAATTAACACAAATAATTACTAAGTCATAATATTGAAACTCTGAAATATAGTTAAAACATGCGGAAAACCCAAGTAGAAATACTACTACACCGCCCGAAGAATCCGGTGTCACAAGTCTGAGCCTCTAATACATGAGTATCAACCTACTATATATCGTTCTCTAGAAATGCGGAAATAAAGCAAATAAGATAGAAGGAAGATCAGGAGTGCGAACGTCAAATGCAGCTACCTTGAAACTTCCAGATATGATGCTATGCAGAGAAGTCCTCACACAGCCTCAGGTGTACTTGGATCTGCACGCAAGGTGCAGGGAGTAATATGAGTACTCCGACCCAGTGAGTAATAAACATAAATAAAGGCTGAGAATAAGAAATCCTGAATAGGCACAAAGTAATTCTATAAATACAGCAACTTGAACCCAGTAGTATAAAATCAGTAAAATTAGTGAAACAATTATGGAAAATCCCACAAAAGATAAATAATTAAATGACAATCAAATATGCAATGCAACACATAGACCGGTACTCTACAGTACCCGCTGCGGCGTGCAGCCCGCTCCATCGGCGCTCACTGGGGGTGTGCAGACTCCGAGAGGGGCCCCTTACGGCCCAAGCGCAATAATAAGCCATATCGTGGCATCAACTAGGCCCTCGGCCTTATATCAATATTAATTTCATACCGCTGCGGCGCACAGCCCGATCTCATACTCAGTCCAAAATCACATAAGCCTCTCGGGCACATTAATATAGAAATATTCAGCCCAAACTTCATTTAAAAATATTAATTAAGTTTCTAGTTTGAGAAAAGTGGCTGAGTTTGCAAAACAGTATTAAATTCTAGGACTGAGTTCAATGATATGTAGAAATGGTAATAAACCGATAACAACAATCCCTGAAGGATTTAATCAATTGGCACGAAACCCAAATATAGCAATCAGCTCAATTAAAATAATAATAAGTGAATTTCAGTCAAATACGCAATATATTCATCTACCGGGACGGACCAAGTCACAATCCCCAACGGTGCTCTACCCCACGCTCGCTACCCGGCGTGCAAGTCACCTCAATATAGCACTACGATGTGCAAACACGGGGTTTCAAACCCTCAGAACAGCATTTACATCTATTACTCACCTCAAGCCGGCCAAAATCCTAGCTCGCTATGCCCTTGCCTCTCAAATCGACCTCCTCGCACGTCGAATCTGACCAAACCCACAACGAATACGTCACATTATGCTATAGGATCAATACACAATCGAAAATAATCGAAAAATATCAATAATCCCGAAATTGACAAAACCCGAGCCCCGGGCCCACTTCTCGAAACTCAGAAATTTTTACAGAAAAGTGTTCTTCATCTTCTCCCGATTCCGTACATATAAAGAACACCAAAATCGGAGTCCGTTTGACCCCTCAAATCGACCCCTAAAGGTCTCATAATCTCAGGCCCCAAAATCCTATTTTTCTACTGTTTTTCATGAATTAAAGTCTGGGATTATGGTCTATAATCACCCATAAACGAGTTTTAATAATCAAATCACTTACCTCTGTGATACCCACTGATTTTCTCTCTTAAAAATCGCCTCAGAAGCTTCTTCCCGTTCAAAAATTGGAAGAAAACTCGATCTGCTCATTATAGATATACTGTTCACGCGTTTTACTGCTCCCAATGGATTCCTTGTGAAATTCTAATGAATTTAGGCTTTTGAATCGCTCAATTTGACCTTATAATGAAGGAGATATGTAGGTTTTAAGATTTGCAAATAGTGCACGTTTTTAATACGCCGTCAGGGGCAATTTCGTCATTAACCTGAAAAACTGGGCAACCTTGGTAAAATGGCCATAAAATCCTCATACGATGTCCAAATTCGATGATTCTTTTTGCTACGGGTCCGTAATTACGATACGGATTTAATGCTTCATTCAAAACAGTAATCGGAGCTCATTTGTTCAATATGATATCATTTATGCTTGAAGAAACGACGTCGAAGCATAAAAAAAACGAGCACAACGCAGCCCAAACATATCCGAAACTCACCTGAGCTCCTCGGGACCGCATACAAACATACTAACACGTCACATATGATCATTCAAAATTAGTTGCACTCTCAAAACACCAAAACTAACATCAAAACACCAAATTTACATCGGATTCAAGCCTAAGTTCTTCTAAAACTTCCGAAACACGCATTTGATCAAAACCCCAACCAAATCACCTCCGAATAACCTGAAATTTTGCACACACATCCCAAATCACCTAACAAAGCTACAGCAACTCTCGGAATTCCATTTCGACCCTCGGATCAAAATCTCACCTATCAACCGGAATTCGCCAAAATACTAACTTCGCCAATTCAAGCCTAATTCTACACCGGACCTCCAAAATCACTTCCGATCACAATCCTAAGTCACAAATTATCCCCCGAAGCTAGCCGAATCGTCGAAATCTACATCCGAGCCCTCTAACTCATAGGTCAACATCCAATTGACTTTTCCAAAACAAGCCCTCCTTAAAGAGACTAAGTGTCTCATTTCCTTCCAAAAATCAATTCAATTCAACTCGTTCACACAAGACACTGATAATGAACCATAACGAAGCAGGAAATGGGGGAAACGAAGCGGTTCTCACGGGACAACGGGTCGGGTCGTCATAGAAATATAGAGTAAATGACTCAACCTATAAGTCTGGATAACTCTGTAAATCATGAAATAACTATAGTTTTAAGCATCTGCGTATGAATGTCATGTCGTGCAAAGGTACATGTTTCATCACATCATCAGGCCTCTGAGGGCATCCCATCATATCATCTCAGCCACTATGGGAAAAATCATCAACGTATACCAGTTAATCAGGTGGTGGTGTGTATATAACGCCGTAACCTTTTTCCATATCCCATATACATATACATACATATATACGCGTATATAACGCCGTCTGGTCATGGGTCAGTGTAAATGAATGCAATGCAAGAAATGCATAAGAAATACGTTAATAAGATTTTCTCGGAATGCCATAAAAATCAATATACCTTTCGGATAAACTTTATGAAATACGTATTTTTCTGAGACCCATAAAAAGAAGACATAATAATAATTCACATGGGGAATCAAGAATATAGACACCCCTAATTTCTATGAATAGAGTCATTTATGAAAGTTGCGTATTTTGCTCGTTTCATTTGTATTATTTGGATCATGCCAAAAAGAAAGAAAAGATATCCTTAACATACCTGGAGTAGAAAAAAATCCGTATGATGTTCTTGGAAAAAGGTTGCACCGTACTCCGTTAGAATCGCAAAATTTTACGTTGCTAAAGTTCCAATAATTCTCGTTGGGTTGGTTTAAGAATCACGTTACTTAATGTAATACTTGGAATCTGATTCAAGTGTTTGAAAATGAAAAGTTAAAAACTCCTAAGAATGGAAAACAATTCCTCCACTTCTAATTCTAGTGTTTGAGAATGAGATTTGTTGAAAGCATATATGAATTCACTTCTGATGGAAGAGTCTTTGGTATGGAAATGTTAAAATCTCATTGTAGTATGTTGAGAATGAATTTGTTGAAATTCACCAGAATGACTAACGTCCCCACTTGTCATTGTAGTATCTTTGTATGGAAATTCTTTGAATTGAAATGCCTTGTATTTGGCGTATTAGGTTGCCACCTAATAAGAATGACTAAGATTCATCCCTTTAGGATGTCGCTTGCTGCCACGTGAGGATGGGTGGGAAAATTTAATCTTTATCGACTTATTAGGTAATTAGGTAATGTCCCGTTATCCGGTAATTAACCAATTACCCACATAATTAAGAATTATCTTAAATTACTTAAAATTCTACTTGTTTTTAATACACTTTATACATCCTACTATCATGGTCATATAGTACCTTGTATGGTACTAGTCCATAAATATTGGGTATTAACACTCGGCCCGAATTTTATCCCAACATGCCAAACTTGGACAAAAATTCATATCCTTTGACTTGCTTCCCCTCTCAGCTTCACGAATTTACTCATCACTTGTTTGAAATAGCATAATCCTTACGACAAATTCAACGTACAATACTACAGGGTGAAACATCGTCGTAATTTAATACTACGAAGCGTAACATCACCGTAATATAGTACTGCAAGGCGTAACATCATCATAATATAATAGTGCGAGACGTAATATCGACGTAAAATTCCAGGGTAACATCATTCCCCCTTTGGAACATTCGTCTTCGAATGTTGACTGATGCTCTTATCATTTTCATAACTTATAGCTCTTGTGAATACCTTAATACTCTCCTTGCCATTTAGGCAGTTGTTCTGTGAATAAATCCAAAGGCCAGGACATTCCCCCCTTTAGGCCTCTTTCCCACACCATGACTTGTGATCGAATTCCTTCCAATCTCGTAACTGTTGCTACCTTCTATCATGCAGCCTCTACGATACTGACCTTGTAAGTGTGCCTATGCGACTTTCCTCTCCTTTTTCCTCCAGCTTTTAGCCAATCTCTAGGCCTTACTTTGTAAACATATACAAGGCTTAATAGGATGCCTCTCTGGGCATCTATAGGTGTACTGAAGTTCTTCGCTCGGTACTTTGTAGAACTTGCGAATATGGCTATATCTTATTTCATAGACCCGGTTATCCATTCGTATGACTTTACTGCATCTACATAGGTCATACTATACTATAATTCTTACTTCTATTTATCGTTATTGAGGTCTGCAACCAACTCCAGGTTACTCTCGTTGCTTATCCTTAAGACTGATGGTCTAATCTCATCTCGTACCTTTGAACTTTTATCCATCTATTGTTGATTCACCTTAATGTTGATTTATCATCTACCACTGATAACTTGATCTTTTATGTATCACCGCCGCTAGGGCTCGCGTCTCATCGGGTATATCAGGAGTAATTAGATTGATCCTAGGGGTGATACTGTACTTCCCTAACCATACTTTATAGTATCCCAATGTGACTCACCTTATTTGGGTATTTTAGCCCCTTCAAATTCATGAAATCCTCTTCTCCCCCCCCCCCCTCCTTTTTTCTTCTTCAAATCATTACTCAAGCGAAGACCCAAACGTCATCCCTTATTAATCACAATTACACCCTTATTCTGCTACTAGGGTAGCATTCCATCTCTTCTAAATGCTACTAGTCTTAGACTCCTTTCAGTCCATTCAGGTTATATTGAGCTTTCTATAACATAGAGGAACCATCAGCTCCTTTGTTTTCACGGGCTTAATCCCGAGGACTTATCCATTTTCGTCACCTTCTCCCTTGCCTTCTTCTTATCCTTGCTCTTGTCTTTCTAAAAACTTGTCGTTCTATCATACTTTAGCTTGCGATCGATTCCCTTAGGCTTTTCTGGAACATCAAGTGAGACATCGCATCGCCTCTAACTCTTCTTTTACTCTCTAATTAGACCTTTCGGTACTTAGAAACCATAGGGTGGAAGGTATGCTACTGATGACGCTGCTATCATCCCTGGATACTGAATCCCAGTGCTTCTAGTCTTTTACCTGAAGTATGGACTACTCTCATCCTTCTATACTTGGGTATTTCGTACGTTGTTCACCTTTACCTTACTTGCTTTAAAATATCACCTTACATTATTCTATCTTTCTTTCATAACCTCCCTCCCACATAGGTATAAATCACATCCACCATTTGAAGCTCTATTATAATATTTGCACCTCTGGTGCCTATACAATCCAGTGGGAGCTCCATATTGACTTCTTATGAGGCTGGTACTTCTTCTAACTGGCTTTATTGTAGAGTCATTATAGAATACAGTTGTTGTGATATCTCTCTTGCACCTCTAATATTAAGAGTGATTTTGTTATGTTCTCAATCATGATTCCTATAATTTCTGGGTCCAATAATCGGATTCCTGATTTACTTCATTGATGTAACTCTTTAGTTTCCTCCTTCTTCTGATCGGCCTTAATGTCGGCTTAAGTTATCTCTCGATTTGTGGTTCATGGTATTAGTTATTCTTTTTAGCCTTTCATGTGCGCTGAGGAATATGCATGATACAATCCTTTAACAATTTAATATTTCGTCTAAGTCCTGGGCTCAATTCTTTCTTTTAACGTATACCAGAATCTTCTACGGCTGTATATGCTGCATGTATAAAACTCTGAACCCTTAAGTGCGTTCATAACGTAACCAACTAATTTCTTTCGTTCCATATTAGTTTTCTTTCAACGTATACTATTACTTTTCCTGGTCTTTCTGCCCCCTTGTTACGTCCATACTTAGCCTATTTGTGCCCGCACATGCCAGAGTTTTCATGCAACTCATATGATCTCAAATATTACTTTTAATTTTACTTCCCGTTCATTAGCCATGGTAGGTGCTACTTTCCTTTGGAGTGCTTACAATGTTATTGCGAGACTGTTGTTATACGGCCATTTCCTCTTTAGGTCGTTGTGCTTAGGTTGAAGCCTTCTTCCTTATTTCCTCAGCTAGTCTTTCGTTGTAGTACTTAGGAGAACCCTTGACTCTCGTAAAGCTGTGAGCTTATTATGGACCTTTTGATGTCCTTCCTTGCCTATAATCATCTGTAGTTGCTTACCTCCGTGTCCTTGTGCTTGTAGGGTTGCTTCTGATCTGATATTTTGACTGTCTTCCCAGTGGCACTTTCTTTTGTCCCCGTAACACTCATACGGTACATTTAACTAGCCCGACTCCTATTTGAATATATCTCAAGTATTATAATGACATTACTGCGAGGTTGTATTCTCCATGTTGGGGTTTACTACATTTATCTTGCATGATCTGCTGATTTGTCTGTAACTTCTTGTCTAATCATGACTAGGCTCTTCTTGAATCACACTAACTACTCATCGGCCCATTCTCATATCCATATTCCACGTAATCTCTCTTGGGTTATTTCCTTTGTCTAACTTACCTCTTGCACTGGCTCCTTATTTATCAATAACCTTCCGGACAGGAACCCTTACTTCCTTTTTCTGATGTCGTGCTTACATAACATTCTGGAATCATAGCATATCTATAGGATTCAGATAAGTGCAATCTCATTCCTTTCTCATTTTTATCTCACTCTTCTTTTACCATTCCATAGTTACTAGAAAAACTTAATTCTGTCTTAATGCCACATCACTCCATATTCCCCCCTTTAGGGGAGTACTAAGATTTTGTGCTATGATGATTTACGTATAGATGTTTTACCTTTTCATCTCTGGTGTCTTTTCACATCGTCGATGACCCTTACTCGCCTTGCGATAATCCTTCTGTACCAAGGATAAAAAAATTCCTTACTCGCGAGGGTGACACTTAATGTAACTAGTACATACAGTCCCTTAAGCTTAACTTTGCTCACATTGCTTGCTTTAGGGAAGCTTTTTCCTGAATGACCATTCTCTGAATTTCTCATAAAATTCTTCTGTTGTCCATTCTACTATCGCCGGAATGAAATCTGAAATTCTCATGATGCCGACTATTATCAAATCACTCAATTCCTAATTCATGTTTAGTTTATCTTGTTCACCAATCCATATTGGTTTCTATTACTCCAGGATCTAACTTTTCCTTCTGTTAATCACGTTAGAGTCGCGAACTTATTTCATGAAATGAGGATGTGACTGTATGCCATATACTATCTTGTTGTCTTAAGGCCTATCACCTCCCATCTCTTTCTTCATTTGACTATAGATTCTGTAACACTCTACTGTTGCCATCCATGTATTACATCTCACTCATAATGCTTCATTATCCCTCTTGGTACTTCCCCGCTAATATTTCTATTTATCACTTTATCCTGAAAACTTCAACAAGACATTCTTTCGCTTTTTACCTTCCCTTGCTCCATCTACTGGCTCTTCGGGCTGCCTAACATTATCCCTCTACTAGGGACGGAAGCCATACTATGGTAATATTTATCCCTTCAAAGTTTCCAGTTCCTATCTTTGTAGTACTCATATCTAGTTATCCTATTTTAGTGTGCACCAACTGGGTGCCTCACAAGGAGATCTGTTAGCATATTTGCAATATCCTTCGGAAATGTCAACTAACGAAAACAATTCATCCACCATTTTGGCTCACTCTAACCCCAGCCGGATCGTGATATTATGTCCTTCTCTTAAACCATATTTGTTAGCTCCCATAGAGCATAACTTAGATCGGTGTGGCCAATTATACATACCTCTATTACTATTGAAGGTAACTCAAAATGCTTATATCTCTCTTCCTGAATGGTAAATATGGATAATCTTTACAAACTGGGTACCTCGTACCCTTCTTTACCTTGCTTCTTTTTCTTGCTGCAACTCGTGTCTAACTTTCGATTCCGTTATTCCTTTTACCGTAAGAGTGGATAAGTATTCTATCCTAAAACCTCCTTATCAAGAACCGTACACCTTTTCGTACACGCATGATCTCCTGAAGACCTCTCATTACTTATCATAAGCAAGATACAAAATCAAGTTCCTCTAACTCAACACTTCCACAGCTATATCTCTTATCGATCGTCTTTCTGAATGTAGGCATCATCTTATTACGAATAGAAGTTCGGGATTTGAATTCTTATAAGTGAGCTCTACCACACGATCTAGAGTAAGAGGAAAGAGTGACAGTCCTAAATGCCCTGTAGCCTCCTGCTTATAAGTGTGGTGCACAACACACCCATAAACAAGACTGTACTAGACACGGCTTGTAGACTCCCTAGGACAGAACTGCTTTGATACCACTTTTGTCACGCCCCGAACCTGGGGGAGAGACCGGCACTCGGTACCTTACTTAATCGAGTACCAACATAACATATCTTTTCATGTCATACTATCTTAGATAACTGAGCCGGAAGGCTACTGTTTAAGTAGAATGCAACATGTGATACCAACTTATACATAAGACATACGGGCCTATAAGACCAAAATAACCACTCGTATACTGAACATAGGCAGACAAAGCCATACAATCTTTTACGTACATGACATCTGTCTACAAGCCTCTAAGAATACATAATTTTTATAAAGGTCGGGATAGAGTCCCGCCATACCAAATAATAAACGTCTAAATCATACTAACCGAACAAGTAACTCCGAAGCAAATGGAGCGCACCAACATCTTCCGCTGAGCTGATAGCCTACTTGGAGGGCTCTTGACCTGTCTATCGGGACCTGCGGGCATGAAACGCAGCGTCCCCGGGTAAATGAGACGTCAGTACGAATAGTGTACCGAGTATGTAAGGCACATAAATAAGTACAAAACAGACATGGACGAAACATTGAGTAAATGACTCAACCTGTAAGTCTGGATAACTCTGTAAATCATGAAATAATAATAGTGTCATGCATATGCGTATGAATGTCATGTCGTGCATAGGTACATGTTTCATCACATCTTCAGGCCTCTGAGGGCATCCCATCATATCATCTCGCCACTGTGGGCAAAATCATCAACGTTTACCAGCTGATCAGGTGGTGGTGCGTATATAACGTCGTAACCTTTTCCCATGTCCCATATATATATACATATATATATATACGTATATAACGCCGTCTGGTCAAGGGTCAGTGTAAATGAATGCAATGCATGAAATGCATAAGAAATACATTAATAAGATTTTCTCGGAATGCCATAAAAATCAATATTCCTTTCGGATAAACTTTATAAATACGTATTTTTCTGAGACCCATGAACAGAAGACATAATAATAATTCACATGGGGAATCAAGAATATAGACACCCCTAGTATTTCTATGAATAGAGTCATTTATGAAAGTTGCATATTTTGTTCGTTTGATTTGTATTATTTGGATCATGCAAAAAAAAAGAGATAGACTTAACATACCTAGAGTAGGGAAAAATCTGTATGATGTTCTTAGAAAAAGGTTGTACCGTACTCCGTTAGAATCGCAAAATTTTACGTTGCTAAAGTTCCAATAATTCTCGTTGGGTTGGTTGAAGAATCATGTTTCTTAATGTAATACTTGGATTTTTTGAAATTCACCAGAATGACTAACGTCACCACTTGTCATTGTAGTATCTTTGTATGGAAATTCTTTGAATTGAAATGCCTTGTATTTGGCATATTAGGTTGCCACCTAATAAGAACGACTAAGAGTCATTCCTTTAGGATGTGGCTTGCTGCCACGTGGGGATGGGGTGGGAAAATTTAATCTTTATCCATTTATTAGGTAATTAGGTAATTTTCCGTTATCCGGTAATTAACCAATTACCCGCATAATTAAGAATTATCTCAAATTACTTAAAATTTTACTTATTTTTAATACACTTTATACATCCTACTATCATGCTCATATGGTATTTGTATGGTACTAGTCCATAAATATTTGGTATTAACGCTCGGCCCGAATTTTATCCCAAAATGCAAAACTTGGACGAAAATTCAATTTCTTTGACTTGCCTCCCCTCTCACCTTCATGAATTTACTCATCACTTGTTTGAAATTGCATAATCCTTACGACAAATTCAATGTAAAATACTACAGGATGCAACATCGTCGTAATTTAATAATGCGAAGCATAACATCATCGTAATGTAGTACTGCAAGGCATAACATCATCGTAATATAATACTATGGGACGTATATCGACGTAATATTGCGGGGAGTAACAATTTGTTCAAGCAGAAAGATCTCAATTTGAGGCTATAGATATGTTAGAGATTTTGAAAGACTATGATATCACCATTTTGTATCATCCCGGGAAGTCCAATGAGGTGGATGATGCCTTGAGTAGAAAGGTTGTAAGTATGGGTAGCCTTGCATATATTCCTGTTAGTGAGAGACAACTAGCATCAGATGTTCAGGCTTTGGCCAATCAGTTCGTGAGGTTAGATGTATCGGAGCCCAATCGTGTCCTAGTTTGCATGGTCTCTCGATCTTCTTTGTAGAGTGCATCAAAGAGAGCCAGTATGATGACCTCCATTTACTAGTCCTTAAGGACACGGTGCAACACTGTGGTTCCAAGAAGGTTACTATTGGAGATGATGAGGTTTTGCGGATGCAGGGTTGGATTTGTGTGCTTAATGTAGATGGGCTTTGTGAGTTGATTCTTGAGGAGGCTGACAGTTTGCGGTATTCCATTCATCTGGGTGCCGCCAATAAGTATCAGGATTTGAGGCAGCATTATTGGTGGAGAAGAATGAAGTAGGATATAATTGTATAGTTGCTTGGTATTTGAATTGCCATCAGGTAAAGTACGAGCATCAGAGGCCTAGTGATTTGCTTCAGAGGCTTGAGATTCCTAAGTGGAAGTGGGAGCGTATTACCATGGATTTAATTATTGGGATCCCATGGACTAGGAAGAAATTTGACGCAGTATGGGTCATTGTAGATAGGCTGACCAAATCAGAACATTTCATTCCAGTTGTGATTATATATTCTTCAGAGCGGTTGGTTGAGATCTATATCCGTGAGATTGTTTGTTTGCACGGTGTGCCGGTGTCATTTATTTCTGATTGGGCTACGCAGTTTACATTGCACTTCTGCAGGATCATACAATGTGAGTTACGCACGCGAGTCGAGTTAAGTACAACATTTCGCCCCTAGACAGACGGGCAGTCCGAGCGCACCATTTAGATGTTTGAGGATATGTTTCGCGCCTGTGTTATGGATTTCGGGGGTTCTTATTATCAGGTCGTGCTGCTTGCAAAGCTTGCCTAACACAACAACTACCAATCAAGTATTCAGATGGCTCCCTATGAGGCATTATATGGGAGGCGGTGTCGCTCTTCGGTTGGATAGTTTGAGCCAGGAGAGGCTCAGTTGTTGGGTACCGATTTGGTTCAGAATGCCTTGAAAAAGGTCAAGATGATTTAGGATCGACTTCCCACAGCTCAGTCTTGGCAAAATAGTTATGACGATCGTAAAGTTCGTGATGTTGCATTCATGGTTGGAGAAAGGTTTTGCTCCGGGTTTCACCCGTGAAGGGTGTGATGAGGTTCAGAAATAAGGGCAAGTTGAGCCCTAGGTATATCGGACCTTTTGAGATACTTGAGAGAGTGGGTGAGGTGGCCAACAAGCTTGCGTTTCCACCTAGCTTATCAATAGTCCATCCGATGTCTATGTGTCCATGCTCCGGAAGTATCACGGTGATCCGTCCCATGTATTAGATTTCAGCTCAGTCCAATTGACAAGGGTTTGACTTATGAGGAGGAGCCGGTGGCCATTTAGCCCCGGCAGGTCCGAAAGTTGAGGTGTAAGAGTTATCCTTTAGTTTGAGTGCAGTGGAAGGGCCAGTCAATTGAGCAGCTACGTGGGACTCTGAGACCGATATGCGGAGTAGATATCCTGACCTTTTCACCAGTCCAGGTACTTTTCTATGTTCGTTCGAGGACGAACATTTGTTTTAGAGGTGCATAATGTGATGACTCGATAAGTTATTTTGAGATTTAACCTCTATTCCGTGTTTTGAAACCTCGATTAGCTCTGTTTAGCGATTTTTTATTTGTGTGTGCAATCCGTGTCTTTTTTCCTGAAAGTTTTAATGTGAAAAACTGAAGAAAATATGAATTTTAGCCTTAAAAATAATTTGAGTTGACTATGCTAAACATTTTGTGTACACGGACCCGAATTAGTATTTTGTTGGTCCCGGTCGGTTGGTATCGTGATTGGGACTTGGGCGCATGCCCTAAATTGAATTTGGAAGTCCCTAACTTGTTTTGACTCGAACCGGCTCAATATCAACTAGAAACCACGCTCTTGCCACGAGTATCTGACTCCAAATGGCCCAAATCTATTCAATTCAATTACACATTGTAAATAATATTGCAAACAACTGATTCTGCTAATAAATTTACAGCTAGGGCACAAAAATAGGTAAAATGACCAAAACGCCCCTCTAGCCAACGTGTCGGAATCGAATAATTTTCACACTTTCAGAACCCTCGTACTCTCACGAGTCTAACCATATAAAAATCTCCCAAATCGGAGGTCAAATGCCCACTCAAAACTCAATAGTTTAGGTAATGAAGTTTTACCCCAAATTAACCAACTTTTGATCCTAAATTCGAATTCCAATGATGTATTTCGCTATATAATGATGAAATATAATGAAAAGGGATCAAGGAAACGTTACCCAATGATTTTCTCTTCAAAACCCACTCAAAATCGCCTTCTCCCGAGCTTCCAATCGATTTTCAAACATATGAAATTTAACCCTCGAAATTGATATTTCTGAACAGTCATTTCCGCTTCTGCGGACAAGGGACCGCTTCTGCGGACCACGAGCCGCTTCTGCGGTTTTCATTAAAAATACAGGGTTCCGCTTCTGCGGTCTTAAAGCACACCTGCAGTTGCCACTTCTGCGAAATACTTACCGCTTCTGCGGTTTCTCACAAAAGACTCGGGACCGCATCTGCGATAGAAGCCTCGCAGGTGCGTAACCGCATCTGCGGTAGATCCTCCGCACCTGCAGAACATGTTGAGGGAGCCCAATTCGCTCCTGCGATGCTAAGGCCACTTCTGCGGCTCCGCTTCTGCGGTTCCCAAGCTGCAGAAGCGAAAATACCAGAAGGGAAAAACTTCAGCTGCTGCAACACTTCTCAAATTTTTCCGTTAACCACCCGAAATCATCCCGAGGCCCCCGGAGCCTCAACCAAAAGCACCAATACCACCTAATACCTTATTCGAACTTGTACCAATCCGTAAAATACCTAAAACAACGCCGAAAACCCGAATTAATCAAAGATTCAAGTCTAAGAACCTCAAATTCCAACCAAACACGCTTTCGATCAAAAACCTAACCAAACCTCGTCCGAATGACCTAAAATTTTGCACACACATCCCAAATGACATGACGGAACTACTATAACTTCCAGAATTCCAATCCGACCCTCGGATCAAAAACTCACTATCGGACCGGAAACTTCAAAAATACAAACTCTAGCATTTGAAGCCTAAATGAGCTACGGACTTCCAAAATACATTTCGACACGCTCCCAACCCCGAAATCACCTAACGGAGCTAACGGAACCATCGGATTTCCATTCCGAGGTCGTCTTCACACTGTTCCAATTACGGACCATTTTTCAACTCTTAAGCTCTCATTTAGGGACTAAGTGTCCCAAAACACTCCGAATCCCAACACCGAACGTCCCGGCAAACCAAAATAGCAAAAATGAACTTAGGGGAAGCAGTTAATGGGGGATCGGGGCGTAAATTCCAAAAACAACCGGCCGGGTCGTTACAACTACGGACCATTTTGGACTTGGGAGATTGCTGGTTTTCAGTGATTTCTAGTGTCTGGTATTTTGTGCTTCGTGATCATGAAGATACTCTCGCGATCGCGTAGGGTAGAATGGGACAGGGTGGAAATTCTTCATTGTGAACGCAATGGCATGGTCACGAATGTGAATTATTGGGGCTTTACCATTCGCGAACATGATCAGTCTCTCGCGAACGCGTAGGGTTATGGGGCCTGGGAAGGGGACTTTGCCATTAGTCTTCGCGAACATGACACCAGGATCGCGAACGCGACGGCTGGTGGGAGTAGGCCTTCGCAAACGCGAAGGGAGGCTCGCGAACGCGAAGGCCTAGGATTGTTGCTGCTTCGTGATCGCGTCAGTTGTTCATCACGTCAGGTGTCTCGGAACGCGATGAACACCTGATGCCCAGACTTTAAAACTTCTAAAAATCGGGATTTAACCCATGTTTTCACCATTTCCTCATTTGAGCTCGGCTTAGAGGTGATTTTGAGGAGAAATTTCATCCCAACTTCATAGGTTAGTAGATTTTAATTCTCTTCTATTTCAATCAACACCCATTGATTTAAAACCATTAATCTATGCTTTTCATGGTTAAAATTAAGGATCTACGTGCAGAATCGGGATTTTGAGAAATTGAGATTTAGACCTCAAATTGAGGTCGAATTTCGAAACTAATCGCATAATCGGGCTTGGGGGTGAATGGGTAATCGGGTTTTGGTCCGAATTTCGATTTTGACCGAGCATACCCTTTGTTGACGTTTTCAAAAATGGCCTAAATTGAACCTTTACATTTATGGATAGTTTCTAAAGTTTATGTTGAATTGTTTGAACTATATTTGATTAGATTTGATTTGTTTGAAGGTGAGTTTCAGAGGAAAGGCCTCGGTTGAGCTTTGATTTGATTGCGGAACGAGGTAAGTGTTGGGTCTAACCTTGATTTGATGGAATTAGGAACCTTTGAACTACATGTTATGTAAATTATGTGGAAACAGCATATATATGAGGTGACGAGTGTATATGCGTTGTTATGTTACTTGCTTCCATGTTTTTGTTATTTCATAGCATATCTAGTTACATGCCTTAATTGCTATATGCTTATTTAAATTTTCCATGCCATAATTGTTACTTGCATTTAGTTATCCTTGTGTTAAATTGTTTATCCCTTCCATGATTCCATGCTTGAATTTCTACTTGTCTCTACTTGCTTTACTTGCATATTAAAATTGTCTTATGCGTTACTTGTCTTATAGATTTGTAATATTAAAGTTGAGATATTCGAGTTGTTAGAGATTCTCTGATTATTATATGATTCTTCATTGCCTCGTACATTTACTCTTGTGATATAGAAATTCTTATAAGTTTTGATTGTTGAGTTGCAATTGTTGACTGAAATTGTTTGGGGAGCGGGTTGCACGCCGCAACGGAAATTGTAAGCAAATGAAATGAAATGGCGGAATAAGGACGGATTATAATATTAAGGGATGATGTTATGGTTGGATTGGGTGCGCGCCGCAACGGATTGTATAAGTTGTATTTGTTTGTGACTGTTGGATTTGCCTCGGTATTTGAGATGAGTTTATCAGACTTGTTATTCTAGGCTCTCTGGTAATTGGATTTTGAGTTCGTTATTATGAGTTGATTGCTTTATTTCCATTCCTATCTTTTCTGTTATTATTATTATTGCACACAGGTTATTGTAAGTGACCACCTTAGCCTCGTCACTACTTCGTCGAGGTTAGGCGTGACACTTACAGAGTACATGAGATCAGTTGTACTCATACTACACACTGCACTTCTTGTGCAGTTACCGGAGTTGGTCCTAGTTGAGCTGAGTGAGGTTTGCTCGGATCTAGTGATTAGTTGTCACGACCCGGAGTTACTACCTTCGAGACTGTGATGGCACCTAACATTTCACTTGCCAGGCAAGCCAACGTTAGATTAGTTTTAAGCCATTTTTAAACAAATCAAATATAAATGATATCAATTACAAAAAAAACTGAGATAAAACTGAATTAATGTGCGGAAAGCCATAACAACTGAAATATATAAATACAACCCCGAATCTGGTGTCAAGTGCACGAGCTACTAGAATAGTACAGATAAAGGTATGAATAAAAGTAAGCTGTCTGAAGGAAAATACACGGCTAAGATGAAGAAGAAGAACAAGGGGACTTTAGGGTTGCGAACACCGAGTAGCTGTACCTCAAGTCTCCGTACTGATAGTCAACCCGAGCAATCTACGGACCGCCACTAGGACCGACTCAAAAATCTGTACAAGAAGTGTAGAGTATAGTATGAGTACAACCGACCTCACACACTCTGTAACTGCCGAGCCTAACCTCGACGAAGTAGCGATGAGGCTAAGGCGGGTCTCTTATAGTAACCTGTAGACAGTATATAAATAATGACAGGAAAGGAAAATACGAAAAAATAAGACAGCTAACTCATGGAAATAACTCAATCCTCGAAAACCAGTAAATACAAAGATACCACTACTCAGAGACCAACTTCAGTATCTGCATAAGAAGTTCAGAGTGTAGTATGACTACAACCAACCCTATGTACTCTGTAAGTGTCGAGCCTAATATCGACGAAGTAGTGACGAAGCTAAGGCTATCACTTACAATAACCTGTACGCAATAATAATAATAATAATAACAACAACAACAACAATAATAATAATAATAATAATAATAATAATAATAATAATAATAATAATAATAATAAAAGGTGAGATGGAAGTAAAGCAGTTAACTCATAATAACAAACTCAAAATCCAACTACCAGAGGGCCTAGAATAACAATTCTTATAAACTCATCCCAAATACTGAGGCAAATCCAACAATCACAAACAAATACAACGTATACAATCCGTTGTGGCACGCAACCCAGTCCCACCATATCATTATCTGTCAATATCATAATCCGTCCTTATTCTGCATTTCAATTCATTACCTTTCAATTTGCGTTGCTCCCCAAACAATTTCAATCAACAATAGCAATTCAACAACAAAAATTTACAAGAAATTCTATATTAAGAGAGTAAATGTACGAGGCAATGAAGAATCACATAATAATCAAAGAATCTCTAATAATTCGAATGTCTCAACTTTACCAACTCATCGATATCTACCATATAATAACTCATACAAGTGAACTACGTTATAGAAGGCAACGAATTTTACAAACTATAGGACAAGTAAGACATATGACAATTCAAATATGCAAGTAAAGCAAGTGGAGGCAAATAGCAAATAAGTATGGAATCATGGAAGAGATGGACAATTTAATACTAAGATAACTAAATGACAAGTAACAGTTATGGCATGGAAGTCAAATAATCATATAGCTATTAAGGCATGAAACAAGATATATTATGAAGTAACAAAAACATGGAAGCAAGTACATAACGGCACATATACTCTCGTCGCCTTGCATATACAACGTTTCCAACGTAATTCACATAATATTTAGTTTAAGGGTTCCTAATGCCCTCAAATTAAGGTTAGACCCAACACTTACTTTACTCCGCAACTCAAGCGATAAATCAACCACGGCCTTGCCATTTTAACAATCCTCCAAACCAACAAAATTTAGCAAACTATTGGCTAAATGATTCAAAATAAGCTTTAGAAATTACCCACAATTGAAAGAGGTTCAATTTAGATAATTTTAGAAAACTTCAACTCGATGTTCGCTTGGTCAAAATCGAGATTCGGATCAAAACTCGATTACCCATTTATGCCCGAGCCTAGTTTCGAAATCCGACCCCAATTCGAGGTCTAAATCTCAATTTTACAAAAAAAATCCCAATTCTACCAAAATCCCTAATCTCTACCATAAAAATATTTAATTTGATACTGAAATCTCATGAAATGTAATGGGTAATTGAAAAAAAATGGATTAAAGTCACTTACAACGAATTTGGGTAGAAAAGTCTCTTGGAAAATTGCCTCTACATCGTTTATGGTTGAGAAAGGTGAGAAATGAGCTAAGTCCCGTTTTTTCCTCTTTTACCTAGCTGTAGATGTTGCAATTGAGATGTCTTCACAAATGCGAACCCTACAAAAGAGCAGAAGTCGCAAATGCGACACACCGCCATCGCAAATGCAAAGCAGACTCCAATGCTCAGTGATCGCAAATGCGACCACTTCTCGCAAATGCGAACTAATTCTCGCAAATGCAAGATTCACCCAGCCCATGCTCGCAAATGCGAACAGTTCTTTGCAAAAGTGAGGCTTGCAAGACCTCGAAATTGCGAGATATGAAATAGAGCACCAGAACTGGTATTGCACCAGCAGGCACATCTGAAACATATCTGAAACTCACCCGATCCCCTCAAGCTCCAAACCAAACATGCACACAAGTGTAATAACATCATACGAACTTACTTGCACAATTATATCATCAAAATAATATCTAAATCTACGAATCAATCCTCTGAGCGAATGAAATTTCAAGTGAAACTCAAGAACACTAGAATAACATCTATGTGTCTGAATCATTTGAAATAAATTCCTAATTGAACCAAATTTTGCAGACAAGTATAAAATAGCGATACAGACCTATTCCAAGTTTTCACATCAAAATCCGAACCCGTTAGGTAAGAAGTCAACATACGGTCAAACCTAGTAATTTTAAACATTCAAAATTGCTAGTTTTTGGCAAAATGAGTCAAAACAAGTTAGGGACTTCCGAATTCAATTCCGGCCATACGCCCAAGTCCAAAATAACGATAGGAACCCACCGGGATCGTCAAAATACAGATCTAGATCCATTTACATAAAATATTGACCATAGTCAACTCAAACCATTTTTATGGCAAAAATTTACATTTTCTTCAATTTTTCACGTATAGACTTTCCGAAATAAGACACGAACTGCTGACGCAAATCGAGGAATACTAAATGGAGCTAATCGCGATCTTGGAACATGGAAATGGAGGCTAAATCTCAAAATTACCTATTGGGCCATCACATTCTCCACCTCTAAAACAAACGTTCGTCCTCGAATGGACATAGAATAGTACATGGACTAGTAAAAAGGTGTGGGTATCTACCTCACATATCAGACTTCGACTCCCACGTAGCTGCCTCAATCAGCTGACCTCTCCACTCACTCGAAATGAAGGATAACTTTTAGACCTTAGCTTCCGAACCTGTCAGGCTAGAATGGCCACTGGCTCCTCCTCATAAGTCAAATCCTTGTCCAATTGGACTGAGCTGAAATCCAGCATATAAGACGGATCACCGTGATACTTTCCGAGCATGGACACATGGAACACCGGATGGACTGCTGATAAAATAGGTTACAATGCAAGCTTGTAGGCCACTTCATCCACTCTGACAAGAATCTCAAAATGTCTGATATACCTAGGGCTTAACCTGCCCTTCTTTTCGAACCTCGACACACCCTTCATGCGTGAAACTAGGAGCAAAGCCCTCCCTCTAACCATGAATGCAACATCAAGAACTCTACGATCGGCATAACTCTTCTGCCTAGACTGAGCTGTGCAAAGTCGATCCTAAATTGTCTTGACCTTTACCAAGGCATCCTGAACCAAATCGGCACCCAACAACCGGCCTGTGCCGGCTCAAACCAACCAACTGGCGAACGACATGGCCTCCTATATAGTGCCTCATAGGGAGCCATTTGAATACTCTATTCGTAGATGTTTTTATAGGCAGACTCCACAAGCGGCAAGAACTGATCCCCAAAACCCTCGAAATCCATAATACAAGCGTGAAGCATATCCTCTAATATCTTAATTGTACGCTCGGACTATCCGTCCATCTGGGGGTGAAATGTTGTACTCAACCCAGCCTGTGTACCTAACTCACAATGTACAACCCTATAGAAGTGTGATGTAAAATGCGTACCCCGATCATAGATGATGAACACGGGCACCTCGTGTTGATGAACAATCTCGTGGATATAGATCTCAGTTAACCGCTCTGAGGAATAGGTAACTTCTACTGGTATGAAATGCCCCGACTTGGTCAATCTATCCACAATCACCCATACAACGTCAAATTTCTTTTGAGTCTATGGGAGCCCAACAACAAAACCCATGGTAATACGCTCTCACTTCCACTATGGAATCTCAAGCCTCTGAAGCAAACCACCAGGTCTCTGATGCTCATACTTTACCTGCTGGCAATGCAAATACCGAGCTACATGCAGAACTATGTCTTTCTTAATTCTTCTCCACCAATAATGATACCTCAACTCTTGATACAACTTGGCGGCACCTGGATGGATGGAATACCGCTAACTGTGGGCCTTCAAAAGAATCAACTCACGAAGCCCATCCATATTAGGCACAGAAATCTGACCCTATATCTGCAAAACCCCATCATCTCCAATAGAAACCTGCTTGGCTCCACTATACCGCACCGTGTCCTTAAGAACAAGAAAATGGGGTCCCTCATACTAACACTCTCTGATACGCTCATACAGAGAAGACCGTGCAAGCAAGAACTCAACTAGGCTCCGAATAGCTAACCTCACAAACTGGTTGGACAAGGCATGAATATCTGATGCTAGAGGTCTCTCACCAAGTGGAACATATGCAAGGCTACCCATACTCACAGCCTTTCTACTCAAGGCATCGACCATCATATTGGCCTTCTCGGGATGATACAAAATGGTGATATCATAATCTTTCAACAGCTCCAACCACTTCCGTTTCCTCAAGTTGAGATCCTTTTGCTTGAACAAATATTGTAGACTCGACGATCCATGAATACCTCACACAACATGCCATAGAGGTAACGTCTCCAAATCTTTAGTGCATGAACAATGGATGCCAACTCCAAGTCATGAACATGGTAATTCTTCTTATGAACCTTCAACTGCCGCAACGCGTATGCGATCACCCTGACATCCTACATTAATACTGCACCAATCCCAATACGCGATGCATCACAATACACCGTATAGGATCCTGAACCTGTGGGCAACACCAATACTGTGATGTAATCGAGGCAGTCTTGAGCTTCTAAAAGCTCAATTCGCGCTCATCAGAACACCTAAATGGAGCACCCTTCAGGGTCAATCTATTCAATATGGCTGCTATAGATGAAAACCCCTCCATGAACCGGCATTAATAACTCGCCAAACCCAGGAAACTCCGAATCTTTGTAGAGGAAATAGGTTTAGGCCAGTTATGAACTGCCTCAATCATCTTAGGATCCACTTTTATGCCTAGGCCGATACAACATGCCCCAAAAAGGCGACCGAGTCCAACTAAAACTCACACTTTGAAAACATGGCGTATAACTAACTATATTTCAGAGTCTGAAGTATACTTGAAGATGTTGCTCATGCACCTCTCGACTGTGGGAGTAGAACAAGATATCATCAATGAATACGATCATAAAAGAATCCAAATAGGTCTTAAATACCTGGTTCATCAAATCTATAAATTCTGCTAGGGCATTTGTGAACCCAAATGACATCACTAGGAACTCATTATGCCCATACCGAGTCCGAAAAGCTGTCTTAGGGACATCTGATGCCCTAATCTTCAGCTGATGGTAGCCAGATCTCAAATCATCTTTGAAAACATTTTGGCACACTGAACCTGATCAAATAAGTCATCAATCCTCGGCAACGGATACTGTTCTTGATAGTGACTTTTTGTTCAACTGTTGATAATCTATACACACCCTTATCGAACCATCCTTCTTCTTCACGAACAACATAGGCACACCCCAAGGCAAGACACTAGGTCTGATGAATCCCTTATCAAGTAAATCTTACAACTGCTTCTTCAGTTCGTTCAACTCAGGCGGGGTCATATGGTACGGTGGAATAGAAATGGGCTGAGTGTCCGGAGCCAAGTCAATATATCTATTTGGCATCCCCGGCAGATTGCAGGAAACACCTCTGGAAACTCACTCATAATAGGTACCTAATCCATGGAAGGAACCTTCGCACTAGAATTGCAACTATAGGACAAATAAGTTAGACATCCCTTCTCGACCATACACCGAGCCTTCAAATAAGAAATAAACCTACTAGTAGAATGGCCAGGAGTCTCTCTCCACTCTAATTGAGGCAACCCCAGCATTGCTAGGGTCACCGTCTTGGCGTGACAGTCCAATATAGTATGATAAGGTGACAACAACCCATGCCCAAAATAACATCAAAGTCTACCATATCCAGAAGTAGGAGATCTATGCTAGTTTCAAGACTCCCAATAGTAATCACACACGAGCGATAGACACGGTCTACAACAATTGAATCTCCCATAGGCGTGGACACATGCATAGGAGCACTCAAACAATCACAAGGCATAACCAGATATAAAGCAAAATAGGAGGACATATAGCAATAAGCACAGTCCAGAACAAATAGAACTGAAGCATGGAAAACTGGAATAATACTTGTGATAATGGCATCAGATGACTCGGCCTCAAGTATAGCTAGGAATGCATAAAAACCACCTCTCGAATGGCCTTTAGCTGGCTGGCATCCACCTTTAAGGGCCTGACCTCCACCTCTAATAGCCTGACCTCCACATTTGGCAGCCTGACCCCTGCCTCTAGCTTGCTGAGCGGGCGGTGAAGCAACCGATGCCGGAACCACGGAATGAGAACTCTATTGTGGCATACTACTCAACAATCTAGGACAGTACCTCCTGATGTGACTAGTACCCCCACAATAAAAATACCCTCCCGGTTGTTGTGGCTATTGCAGCTGAGATTAACCCGAACGGGCCGGATAACCACTATGGCAGCTCTGGATCGAAGGTGCACTAATAGGAGCTGATGGTGCACTGTAGACTAGCTACCTAGGGCGAGATACATAAGGACCACGACTACCCGAAGCATCGTGGGATCCCTGAAGTGTTGACTAGAACAGCCTAGGAGAATGTCCCCGACCCAAAGTACCCCTGCCTCCAGATGAGGCGCCACTGAAACCTCCAAAATGACAAGGCCTCTTATCTGATATCGGCCCCCTCTCCTAACCACAAACTATCTCGATCCGTCTAGAAATCCCTACGTCCCTCTCAAAAGAAATATCATCTCTAGTCTCCTTGTCCATATGTAGCCTGATAATGAAAGTGAGCTCATCAATCGCCTCACTTCTCTCCCTCTCATTAGGGTGCAAGACAATGGCATGGCAAGCTAGGTCTACAAATCGAGTCTCATACTAAGTAACGGTCATGCCACCTTGATGAAGGCATTCAAACTGCCTGTGATACTCCTCTCTCGGAGTGAAAGGAATGAACTTCTCTAGAAATAGCTGTGAAAACTTATCCTAGGTAACTGAAGGAGAACCACCTGGTCTGGTCAACACATAATATCTCCACCATCTATTGGCAGAACCGGTCATCTGAAATACTGCAAAGTCGACCCTATAGTCTCAACAATGCCCATGTTGTGCAACACCTCGTGGCAATGGTCCAAGTAATCCTATGGGTACTCAGAAGGTGCACCACTGAAATAAACAAGAAAGATCTTGGTAAAATTATCTAGCCTCATCAAGGCCTCAAAAGACATAGCGGGCCTATCCTCGGCTAGTGCCGCAATAATCGGCTAAACTACCCTAACAGGCTAGGTTGCTGGAGTATAATATAGGGGAGACATCTGCTCCGGAGTATGAGTAGCAGTAGTCGGTGCTCCTCCCCCAGCCTGAAAGATGGTTGGTGTCACCATATATGCACCAGTTTGGGACACACTCTCCATAAGGCCCACCAAGCGGACTAGAGCGTGTTCAAGCACTAGAGTGGCTATGAATCCCTCCGAGACCTGAGGTCCAACTGTTACGGTATGAACTGGGATCTCCTCCTTATGCTCAATCTGAGGCTCCGCCCTGGGCACTGTTGCTCGAGCTCTAGGCTGAGCTCTAGCTCTGCCTCGGCCTCTAGCTCGACCTTGACCTCAGCCTCTGCCCGGAGTAGTAGCTGCAAAAGAAGGCTACGGCTTCTGTCCGGCTCTAGATGTTGTGTGTTTTCTCACCATCTATGAGAGAACAATGATGGAATGATTCAAACATCAATGATAGAATAAAATCGCACGATAGGGAAAGAAGGAAGTGAAATTTTTCCTAAAACTCCATAGCCTCTAGAAGATAATTACAAACATCTCCGTATTGATCTTCCATACTCTACTGAGTTTGCTCAGGTGATTCAAAATTGATTTGGAAGAATAAATTTCATGTTTGGAATTTCATGAAGAGTTGACCGAGTTTGACTTTTTTGTATTGACCCTAGATCCGAGTTTTGATGGTTCCTTTAGGTCTGGATGGTGATTTTGGATTTACGTGTATGCTCGGAGTTGCATTTGGATATTTCTAGAAAGTTTCGACACTAATTGGCGAAAGTTGGAAATTTGAAGGTTTGGAATGTTCATAAGTTTGATCGGGAGTTGACTTAGATGATATCGGATTTGGATTGTGGTTCCGGGAATTGGAATAGCTTCATTGTGTCATTTGGGACTTGTGTGCAAAATTTGAGTTCATTCTAAGTTGATTTGATATGGTACAGCATGAGTTTTAGAAGTTAAAAGTTCAAAAGTTCATTAGATTTGATTTGAGAAGTAATTCGTCGTTTCGATGTTGTTATGTGTGGTTTGAGGACTCTAGTAGGTTAGAGTTATGTTATGTGACTTGTTGGCATGTTTGGACGGGGTCCCGAGGGGGCTCAGGTGTGTTTCGGACGTGTTTCAGCTTATTATGCTCATATTGGCATTTCTAGTGTTGGTTCATCGCACCTGCGCATAATTGGCCGCAGGTGCGGATGTGGTTATGCGATGAAATTCACACTTCTGGGAATCAGAGGTGTCTCGGTGAGTTCTGCTTCTGCGGAGGAATAAGCTCATATGCGCAAGCACTTCTGCGGGGTCTGGAACACTTTTGCGAGAATGGATGTGAGCTGGGAATTCACTTATGTAGTAGTGCATACGCTTCTGGGGAGTCACAAGCATGGAAGGTGTTCCGTAGGTGCGATCATGGTCCTTTAAGATAAAGTCGCATATGCAACGTTTTAGCTTGAAAATGCGAGGCCGAAGATGATTTTGCCCGCAAATGCGGAAGTTCTGGGCTAACTCATTACATATCGAAGTTTGGTTCTTTTTGGCATATTTTGAGTTGGAGACTTCGGGTTTGGGTAATTGTTAAGGCGATTTTCACCACATGAATTGGGGTAAGTGTTCTGTACTCCGTTGCAATTAAATTACATGAATCTATCATTACTTTTGGCATTTGGATAATGAATTTCAAAGAGGAGTTTGGGGGTTTTGTCTAAAGGTTCATAAAGTGAATTATTGAGTTTTGAACATTGGTTCAGTGTCGGATTTGAATGAACCTAGTATGGTTGGACTTGTAATTGAATGGGTTGACGGATTTTGTGAGTTTGTTGTGTTTCAAGGTGCGGACCTGGGTTTGACTTTTTTGTTGACTTTGGCTTTTGATTAAAGAATCGACCTTTATTGATTGGGTTTGCTTCCTTTGACATTATTTGATGTTCTTGAGTTGCTTTTGGCTAGTTTTGAGCCGTTTGGATTTCGGTATGCGCGGATGGCATTTCTAGAGTATTGTTTGGTTTTTTATTGGATTTGGCTTGGTTGAGGTAAGAGTCCTATCTAAACTTGGTTGAGGCACTAGTTTCCTGAATTATTGGTGAGAGCTATGTGCTATGGGTACACCTATGTGTGGGGTTTGAACCTATGTGCCGGCACCAAGGTATTTATCCATGCTCGGGATCGTGCTTAGGCTACGACATGCCTAGAGTTGACTGTTAAGCTTTAAGCTGCAATGTTTCTCATATTTGTATCATTCCTGTGAGCTACTTGAGCCATGTTTGAGGTTATGAAGAGGCTAATTCCCTGAATAAACTTGGTAATTGCTATTTCTGTGATAAATTGCCGATTTGTGCTATGACAGCACACATTGCACATGCCTACACTTTAGCATGTAATTATACCATTCCAAGAGCATGAAATCTGATATTTATCCATCATATACATGTGTTCTTGTATAGTTGCTTCTGTGTCATATGATTTGGATTGGATGCCTGTGACCACGCCAGGCGAATTGTGTTGTTATTCCTGTGACCATGATGGGTGGATTATGATATTGTGCCTGTGACCACGCCGGGCAGATTGTGATATTAGCACGTGAGTCGTCTCTGTGGATTGATATTATTAGCACGTGAGTTGTCCATGCAGCACGTGAGTTGTCCGTGCAGCTTGTGAGTTGTCTGTTCAGTTGATATCATTAGCACGTGAGTTGTCCGTGCAGCGTGTGAATACGGACCCATCCCCCTAGGGTCACCCTCTCATGTTTCTCTCTTGATGGTGTATTGTGAGAAACCGTCGGGTTTCTGGTTGATGTGAGCTCTGGGAGAGCTGGTTACTATATTGGATCGGGTTGTGCGGAAACGGACTGATATTGTTATTGCAATACATCTTTACTTGCAATTTCCTTGACGTTTTACTTGATTTACTTGCATATCTTCCTTATATGCTGGATTATTGACTGAGCAGAACACTTTAAAACAAAGAATTGTGAGCGTCAATGTGGTTTTACTTGAGTTTCTTGATTTGATCATATATCTATTCTATACTTGTTGAAATTATGAACTGCTCATGTGTTAATGAGTATCATCTATAGTTCTTGCTTCTTTTATCTCGCCGAGGTTAGTTAGGATACTTATTAAGTACACGGGGTTGGTTGTACTCATACTACACTTCTGGACCTTGCATGCAGATCCTTGTGTTAATGCTGCTGTGTATAGCGAATGCTGTCCTTGGTAGCTTTAGATTCGGATTCTGTTCATTTACATTTCAACCAAATGTTGTATTTATTTCAATTCAGGTTTTGTAAAAATCTAAGTCTTAATGCCTCATGACTTGTACTACCAATCTTTGGGAATTCTTTTATAACATTATTGTTCTTAGTAAATCTCATTTGAATTGGATTATTGTTAAATTGGCTTACCTAGCGGGTTGGGTTAGGTGCCATCACGACTAGTTGGATTTTGGATCGTGACAGCAACCTT
Organism: Nicotiana attenuata; assembly: GCF_001879085.1. Classification (NCBI taxonomy): domain Eukaryota; kingdom Viridiplantae; phylum Streptophyta; class Magnoliopsida; order Solanales; family Solanaceae; genus Nicotiana; species Nicotiana attenuata. Next base: position 57,260,769 of record NC_031990.1, on the reverse strand, counting down.
GTGCTCTGATACCAACTTGTCATGACTGGGAATCCCAACCTGTCACGACCCCAACCCCGGTCGTGATGGCGCCCAACACATTGCTAGGCAAGCCCGACCAATTACATAACCTTGACCATTTATACCATTCACGAATTTATTTAACACAGGCAAATTACTAAGTCATAATACTGAATATCTGAAATAAAGTGCAAACATGCGGAAATTCCCAAGTATAAATACTACTACACAGCCCGAGAATCCGGTGTCACAAGTCTGAGCCTCTAACATACGAGTGTCAACCTACTACATAATGTTCTAAAGAAATGCGGAATAAAATAAATAGGATAGATGGGAAGATCAAGACTGCGGACGTCATGCAGCTACCTTGATGCTTCCGGATACGATGCTCGACAGAGAAAGTCTCACTCAGCCTTAGTGGGTGCACCTGAATCTGCACACGAGGTGCAGGGAGTAAAGTGAGTACTTCCAACTCAGTGAGTAATAAACATAAATAAAGACTGAGAATAAGAGATCCTGACACACCACAGTAATTTTTATAAATACAGCAACTTGAACCCGACCAGCATGGAATCCAAACAAAACAGTGAAAACAATTATAAGAAATACACAGCAGAATAAGAAAATAAATGACAATTAATAATATGCAATGAACACATAGACCGGACTCTCCAGGTACCCGCTGCGGCGTGCAGCTTTGCTCCATTATTTATCATCGACGGTGCTCTCACTGCGGGGTAATGCAGAACTCCGGGGAGGGGCCCCCCTTACGGCCCAAGCGCAATAATAAGCCATCTCGTGGCATCAACTAGGCCCTCGCCTCATTACAATATCAATATCATACCGCTTGCGGCGGTGCAGCCCGATCCCATGCTCAGTCCAAAAATCACCTAAGCCATCTCGGGCCAAACCATAATGTAGAAAATATTAGCCCAAATTCAGTTAAAAAAAATATTAGTTAAGTCTCAAGTTTTAAGAGATGTGGCTGAGTTTGTAAAATAGTATTAAATTTACCAGGACTGAGTCAATGATATGCCAAAAAAAATGTAAGACATTATAATTAATCCAGTGAATGATAAATCAATTGGCACGAGAAAGCCCAAAACATAGCAATTAAGTTCAGTTTTAAAATTGATAATAACGGGAATTTCAGGTCAAATACACAGTATATTCATCTACCGGGGTGGACCAATTCACAATCCCCAACGGTGCTCTACCCCACGCTCGCTACCCGGCGTGCAAAGTCACCTCAATATAGCACTACGATATTGCAAACACGGGGTTTCAAACCCTCAGAAACAGCATTTACATCTAGTTACTCACCTCAAGCCGGCCAACAGTCCTAGCCTCGCTATGCCCCTTGCCTTTCGAAATTGACCTCCTCGTGTACCGAATCTCATCAAAACCACAACGAATACATCACAATATGCTAATGGGACAATACCCAATCGAAAACAATCGAGAAAAATAGCTCAAAATCTTCAAATTAGCAAAACCCGGCCCCAGGCCACTGTCTCGAAATTTCAGAAAATACCATCAACGTATTCCTTATCTCACCACGAGTCTTATACATTATGAAGAACACCAAAATCGGAGTCCAAATGGCCCCTCAAATCCCCATTTTAGCTCTCTTAAGTTTCAAGCCCCTAACCACCAATTTTTGACCTTTTGATCCTTCATTTTCAGTCTCTTAATTCATGTATTTGTACCATAAAATTGTTGTTTTCGGACTCAGAAAATTTCTTACCTCAAGAAGTCCCTTGAATTTCTCTCTTCCAACTCGCGCGGGACAAATTCTCCAAGTCCGAAGTTGAAAATTATGAACCCTTATGAAATTTTCGCGAAGATGAAATTAAAACTTCACTTGACCCAGTTATTTCCGGCACTGCGCTCCTTAGCCGACCTCTGCGACTTTCCGCTTCTCGGTTGATTGCATCGCTTCTGCGGATATTTCCACCTTCTGGCGGTCTGAAACACACACCTGCGGCTTCCGCTTCTGCGGACTAAGCTCCGCATTTGCGGATCTCATTAAATCTCCAAAACCCCGCATCTGCGGTCAATGTTGTCGCATCTGCGACTCCGCAGGATGCGGTCAACCAATTCCGCACCTGACGGTTCTCCCCACTTCTGGCGACTCTCCACCCGCTACTACGGTACCGCTTCTGCGGCGGCGTCCCATTTTCCGCAGTAGCGGAAATATACCAGAAGCAGCAGCAAATTCCTTAAGTTTTACAAGCCAAAACTTCCCGTTAGCCATCCGAAATCACCCCGAGGCCCCCGGCGACCTCAACCTAAAACACAAACATGATCCAACACCTTATTCAAACTGCTCGAATCATCAAACACACAAAATTACACCTAAAAACCATCTAATTTACATCAAATTCAAGCCTAAGTTCGTCCAATATCTTTCGAAACTTGCATTCGATCAAAAACCTACCCAAACACCTCGAATGACCTGAAATTTTGCAACACATCCCAAATCACATTAATGAAGCATACAGCAACTTCGAAATTTCTCATTCCGACCCCTCGGCATCAAAATCTCACCTATCGACCGGAATTCGCCAAAAATACTAACTTGCCAATTCAAGCCTAATTCTACACCGGGACCTCCAAAATTACTTCTGATCACTCTCTCCTTAAGTCACAAATCATTCTCCCGAAAGCTAACCGGAATCATCGGAATTCATAATCCGAGCCCTCCAACACATAAGTCAACGTCCGGTTGACTTATTTCCAAAACAAACCTTTCCTTAAAGAGACTAAAGTGTCTCATTATCCCTTCTTAGAACCACTCCAAATCAACTCGTTCACACCCAACACTGATTAATGAAGCCATAAATAAATAGAAAAATAGGAAAACGTGGGGCCGGTAACTCACGTTGCGACGGGTTGGGTCGTCACATCCTCCCCAACTTAAACAAACGCTCGTCCTCGAGGCGAGTCAAGAAACATACCTGAAGCCTCAAATAGGTGAGGGTATCTGCCTCCGCATCTCCCACTCGGTCTCCAAGGTAGCCTCCTCCACGGGCCACCTCTCCACTGCACTTTCACCGATAAGCAACTCCTTTGACCTCAACTTCCGAACCTGACGATCTAAAATGGCTGCATGGCTCTAAATTCATAAGTCAAGGTCATCCCTCCAGCTTTGTGAACTGTACTGAAATCTAGAACATGGGACGGTCCCCAATGTACTTCCGAAGCATGAAACATGAAAAATGGTATGCACGCCCGAACAAAAGCTAGAATTGGCAATGGCAAGCTTCATAAAGCCACCTACCCCGATCTTCCTAAGTACCTCCAAAAGGCCCAATTGAACCGCGACTCAAACTTCCCTTTAAACTTCCCGAATCTCAGTAACACCCTTTGTGGGTGAAACCTTCAGAAGACTTTCTCATCAATCATATAGGACACATCACGGACCTTTCCTGTCCGCCATAACTCTTCTGTCTCGACTGCGCTGTACGAGTCTCTCCTGAATTCACCTTCACCTTCTCAAATGCCTCCTGAACCAAATCTGTCCCCAATAAACCTAGCCTCCCCGGGCTTGAAACCAACCAACTGAGATCTACACCGCCTCCCATACAAAGGCCTCATCACGCTGGTGCCATCTGAATGCTTGGACTGATACCTGTTGTGTAGGCGAAACTCTGCAAGC
>NC_031990.1:57251072-57257083 GCF_001879085.1 Nicotiana attenuata | reverse complement strand
TCTTGAACTCCTTGTGATCATGGTCATTTCATCCTCCTCTAGATCAGCACCTTCAGTGATTCTGAATGCCATGCTCCTTTCCTTCTTGGGTGCATCCATCTTCATGGTTTGCCTTTCAAGTTCATAGCCAACCAACTGGAGATCTACACCGCCTCCCATACAAGGCCTCATACGGTGCCATCTGAATGCTGGACTGATACCTGTTGTTGTAGGCGAACTCTGCAAGCGGTAGAAATCGATCCCATGACCCTCCAAAATCAATAACGCAGGCGCGTAACATATCCTCCAATATCTGAATGGTGCGTTCGGACTGTTCGTCCGTCTGAGGGTGAAAGGTTGTGCTCAACTGTACCTGCGTACCCATCTCTCACTGAACAGCCTGCCAAAACTGAGAGGTGAACTGAGTGCCCCGATCTGATATGATGGAAACGGGAACACCATGCAACCGAACAATCTCCCGAATGTAAATCTCTGCCAGCCGCTCTGAAGAATAAGTAGTGCAGACCGGAAAGAAGTGCGCGGACTTGGTCAGCCTGTCTACAATCACCCAAATAGCGTCAAATTTCTTCTAAGCCGTGGGAGTTCGGTAAGAAAATCCATAGTGATCCTCTCACACTTCCACTCGGGAATAACCATCTGCTGATGCAAGCCCCCCAGTCTCTGATGCACATATTTCACCTGCTGACAATTAAGACACCGGGATACATACTCCACAATATCTCTCTTCATCCTCCGCCACCAATAGTTCTGTCTAAGATCCTGATACATATTCACGGCACCCGGATGAATGGAATACCGTGAGCTATGGGCCTCCTCCAATATCAACTCCCGAAGCCCATCCATGTTGGGCACGCAAATCCGGCTCTGCATCCTCAACACACCATCATCTCCAATGGTCACATCCCTGGCATCATCATGCTGAACCCTGTCCATAAGGACAAGCAAATGCGGATCATCGTACTGACACTCCCTGATTCGGTCATACAAAGAAGTCCGAGAAACCACACAAGCCAACACCCGACTGGGCTCTGAAATATCTAGTCTCACAAATCGATTGGGCAAGGCCTGAACCTCAACTGCAAATGGCCTCTCCTCAACTGGAATGTATGCTAAACTCCCCATACTCACCGACTTCCGGCTTAAAGCATCGGCCACTACGTTGGCCTTCCCCGGGTGATACAGAATAGTAATGTCATAATCCTTAAGTAACTTTAACCATCTACGCAGCCTCAAATTAAGATCCTTTTGCTTGAACAAATGCTGAAGACTGCGATGATCAGTGAATACCTCACAGGATATGCCATACAAATAATGCCTCCAAATCTTCAATGCATGAACTATAGCAGCTAGCTCCAAATTATTGACGGGGTAGTTCTGCTCATGGGGCTTCAACTGACGAGAAGCATAAGCAATAACTCTACCCTCCTGCATCAAAACACAACCTATCCCAACTCTAGAAGCATCGCAATATACCGTATATGAACCTGAAGCTGATAGCAAAACCAATACTGGAGCTGTGGTCAAAGCCGTCTTGAGCTTTTGAAAGCTCTCCTCACACTTGTCCGACCATGCAAATGAGACACCCTTCTGAGTCAACTTAGTCAAGGGTGATGCAACAGAGGAAAAACCCTGAACAAACCGGTGATAATAGCCTGCCAACCCAAGGAAACTACGAATCTCTGTGGCTAAGGACGGTCTAGGCCAACTCTGCACCGCCTCTATCTTCTTCGGATCAACCTGAATTCCCTCGTTGGACACCACGTGTCCTAAGAAAGCCACTGAACTGAGCCAGAACTCACACTTGGAGAACTTTGCATAAAGCCTCTCCTCCCTTAATCTTTACAACACAACTCGCAAATGTTGCGCGTGCTCCTTCTGACTACGCGAGTATACCAGGATATCATCAATGAACACTATGACAAATGAATCCAGATAAGGCCGGAATACACTGTTCATCAGATGCATGAACGCTGCTGGGGCATTGGTCAGCCCGAAAGACATGACAAGAAATTCATAGTGACCATATCTAGTCCTGAAAGTAGTCTTATGAATATCTGAATCCCTGATCTTCAACTGGTGATAACCCGAACGGAGATCAATCTTGGAAAACACCCTCTCTCCCTGAAGCTGGTCAAACAAATCATCAATGCGAGGCAGGGGATACTTGTTCTTGATTGTTACCTTGTTCAATCGCCGATAATCGATGCACATTCTCATTGTGCCATCCTTCTTCTTCACAAATAGAACTGGTGCACCCCAAGGTGACACACTAGGCCGAATGAACCCCTTATCTAGGAGCTCCTGAAGTTGCTCCTTCAATTCTTTCAACTCCGCTGGTGCCATACGATATGGCGGAATAGAAATGGGCTGAGTGCCCGGCACCAGGTCAATACCGAAATCAATATCCCTGTCCGGCGGCATACCCGACAGGTCTGCGGGAAACATATCGGGAAAATCCCTCACAACTGGGACAGAATCAATGCTAGGAGTCTCAGCTCCCACATCTCTCACAAACGCCAAATAGGAAAGACAACCCTTCCCAACCATACGCTGGGCCTTCAAGAAAGAAATAACTCTACTAGGAATATAATCAGTCACACCACGCCACTCGATCCGCGGTACACCCAGCATAGACAAAGTGACTGTCTTAGCATGACAGTCCAGGATAGCATGACACGGAGATAACCAGTCCATGCCCAGGATAACATCGAAGTCTACCATGCTCAATAGCAATAAATCAACTCGGGTCTCCAGACCCCCAATAGTCACCAAACATGACCGGAATACGTGGTCTACAACAATAGTGTCGCCCACCGGGGTAGATACATGAACAGGTAAGGCAAGACACCCTCGGGATGTACCCAAATGATGAGCAAAATATGAAGACATATATGAATAGGTAGAACCGGGATCAAATAATACTGAGGCGTCTCTGTGACAGACTGAAACAATACCTGTAATGACAGCACCTGAAGCAATGGCATTTGTCCTGCCCGCCATAGCATAGAAACGAGCCTGGCCACCGCCTGATCGATCTCCACCTCTGGGACGACCCCTGGCTGCCTGATCTCCACCCTTAGCTGACTGGGCGGGTGATGAAGTAACTGGAGCAGAAGTCGAGGGCTGACCCCTCTGCTGATGCTGTCTGCCACGAAGGCGAGGGCACTACCTCCTCATGTAACCAAACTCTCCGCACTCATAACAGCTGCCCGGTACTGGAGATGGGGACTGACGGGAACCCCTCGCACCAGAGTGACTAGCAGATGCACTCGGTGCGGAAGAACCCTGAACTGATGGGGCATGAGATGAACTCTGAGCTGGGAGGGCGCTGAGTGAAGACTGACCCTGCTGGGGCCCATGATGACCACGGCCTGAAGATCCCCCACGATACTCTGGACGAGCTGACTGAGCAGGCCTGTAAGAGCGACCTCTACCCTGCTGGAACTGGCCCCTCGAAGGAGCACCACTGTAACTGCCCGATCCACGAGGCCTCTTAGCCTCCCTCTCCTCTCTCTCTCTACGGCGAACTGACTCGATCTCACTAGCGATATCCACCACCTCCTCAAAAGTAGCACCCAATACTCTCTCTCTAGTCATCAGAATACGGAGATGGTAGTTAAGGCCATCCACAAATCTCCTAATCCTCTCACGATCTGACGGAACCATCCAAGTAGCATGACGAGCCAGCTGGGAAAACCTCATCTCGTACTGAGTCACTGTCATATCTCCCTGTGTCAACCACTCAAACTGCCTACGCAGCTCCTCCCTGCGGGACTGAGGTACATACTTCTCCAGAAAAAGAGCGGAGAACTGCTGCCAAGTCAGAGGTGCTGCACCGGCAGGCCTACGCCTCTCAAAGTCCTCCCACCAAGTAAGAGCAGCCCCCGTGAACTGAAAAGTAGTAAATGCCACACCACTCGACTCAAGGATCCCTGCCGTACGGAGCATACGCTGACATCTGTCAAGAAAACCCTGGGCATCCTCGCCCTCAGCACCACCGAATGTCGGAGGCTGGAGTCTACCAAACCTCTCGAGACGACGCTGCTCATCGTCTGGCATAGCTGGAACCACGAAGCCCTGAGCTGGTGCAACCTGCTGAGCTGGAGGTGCCTCTGGTGTCTGTAGTCCCTGCACTCCCTGCGCAGGTGTGCGGGCAACGGGGGTCTGATTGCCTCCCCCGGTCTGTGAAGTAGCTGCTGCTGCTGTGGTGGCTGAAACTGCCTGAGCCAGGCCAGTACAGACCGTTAATATCTGTGCCAAGGTCTCCTGAAGACCCGAAATCACAATAGGCACGGCTGGTGCCTGAGCAGGTGCTGCTGGAGTATCCACAGCTGGAGCCTGATCCTGAGCTGGGGCAACTAACGGATCAGCAGGTGCTGCCCCGGCTGCTCTGCCTCTGCCACGACCACGACCGCGTCCACGGCCTCTGGCGGCCTCAGTAGGTGGCACTGGTGGTCGTCCGTCACGTCCGGTAGCTCGTGTCCTCACCATCTGTGAGAGAATAGAACAATTAAAGTTTAGTTCTCAGTTCAACAAAGCCGCACGACAAGAGTTTCAAGAATGTGAAGTTTTCCTAAAGGTTCGGCAGCCTCCCGAGGATAAGTACAGACGTCTCCGTACCGATCCACGAGACTCTACCAACCGGCTCATGACTCGCGAGACCAAGTAACCTAGGCTCTGATACCAACTTGTCACGACCCCAACCCCGGTCGTGATGGCGCCCAACACACTGCTAGGCAAGCCCGACCATTTAGACAACCTTAACCAATTAATCACAGTGCATGAATAAATTAACATAGTTAAATTACTAAGTAAAATGCTAAAATCCTAAAATAGAGTTAAACATACGGAAACACAAATATAAAATAACTACACAGCCCGTAGAATCCGGTGTCACAAGTCTGAGCCTCTAATACATGAGTGTCAACCTACTACATATCGTCCTCTAGAAATGCGGAACAAAATAAATAAGATAGAAGGAAGATCAGGACTGCGAACATCATGCAGCTACCTTGAAACTCCCGAATATGATGCTCGACAGAGAAAGTCTCACTCAGCCTCAGTGGGTGCACCTGAATCTGCACACGAGGTGCAGGGAGTAAAGTGAGTACTTCCAACTCAGTGAGTAATAAACATAAATAAAGACTGAGAATAAGAAATCCTGAATAGGCACAAAGTAATTCTATAAATACAGAAACTTGAACCTAGCAGCATAAAATCAGTAAAACAGTGAAAACAATTACAGAAACTATCATAATAGATAAGTAAATAAATGACAATTAATAGTATGCAATGCAACACATAAACCGATACTCTCCAGTACCCACTGCGGCGTGCAGTCCGCTCCATTTATTTATCGTCGACGACGCTCACTGCGGGTGTGCAGACTCCGGGAGGGGCCCCTTACGGCCCAAGCACAATAATAAGCCATATCGTGGCATCAATTAGACCCTCATCCTCATATCAATATCAATATCATACCGCTGCGGCGTGCAGCCCGATCCCATACTCAGTCCAAAATCACATAAGCATCTCGGGCACACTAATATAGAAATATTTAGCCCAAACTTCATTTAAAAATATTAATCTAGTTTCTAGTTTGAGAAAAGTGGCTGAGTTTGCAAAACAGTATTAAATCCTAGGACTGAGTTCAAAGATATGTAGAAATGGTAAGAAACCAGTAAAAACAATCCCTGAAGGATTCAAGTAGTTGGCACGAAGCCCAATTATGATAATTAATCCATTTTTATAAGGATATCTACTAAGCTTCAATCAATTAGGTAGTAATTTTTATTAAGCGGGACGGACCAAGTCACGATCCCCGACGGTGCTCTACCCCACGCCCGTTATCCGGCGTGCAACTCACCTCAACATAGCACTACAATGTGCAAATTCGGGGTTTCAAACCCTCAGAACAGCATTTACATCTATTACTCACCTCAAGCCGGCCAAAGTCCTAGCTCGCTATGCCCTTGCCTTTCGAATTGACCTCCTCGTGTACCGAATCTGAT
>NC_031990.1:57169582-57240620 GCF_001879085.1 Nicotiana attenuata | reverse complement strand
TAAGATATATAGATGTGTTTTTCTATTAATGCAGTTCATCGCCTAGTAATATTGACTACAAGGGATAATCACCCAAGCCACCAGAAAAGCTTTAGTTGATGGTTCCCTTATCCGACTTGAGTGAATTCCCATCTCACTGAAGGAGCAGAATCTTCAATCAATTTAAGGTATAAATGTTCTTTTAAGCGGTATAATTATTCTATATTTATGATGATTTCCATCTAAATATGTATTATAGAAATATAGCTTAGCTTATATATATCGAATTAATATCGAATTTAGCTAATATTATTATCGAATTTAGCTTATATATATCGAATATAGCTTTATATATATTCGATAAAAGCTTAGTGCGTTAATACATAATTAATTCAAAAGTTAAGTGCATTATACTTAGCTTTATTAGCTAATGCACTAATAGTTATTTGAATATGTATATATAGATATATATATATATGTATATATATATATTTATATATATATATATAATATATATATATATTATATAATATATATATATATATAATATATACTTAGCTAATGCACTAATATACTATATTCTAAGCAGTTAATGCACTTAACTTTTGAATAATTATTAGCTAATAAAAGCTAAGTATAATATATCGAATATAGCTTTTATGATATTTCCATCTAAATATGAGTATTTCCATATAATACTTAACTTTTGAAATCACAGAGCAAGTGTGTATGGAACACCGCTATAGCACGGATGTGGCTGAATTTAATCTCAAAGCTCGAAACGGTTGTCCCATTGTTTCTCCAAATCTAGAAAGTTGAACTAGAAGCCTGCTGGTTGCTTCAGAATTTATGGGAGGATTTGCAAAGGCAATTGGCTTACGCAGAGTTCTTACAAAAGAGCGAAAAGGAAAGAAGCTCGGGCATCTGAGAGGGAGGATCCTTGCACACTGGAGTGCGATCAGGCCTAGGGACGATAAAGAAGAATGGTACGTATTGCTTAATTTATTTTAATTTTCAAAGTATATTCTATTCATATTTATTAACTAAAATTTATGAGTTCCAGGGAAAAAAAGCTTGGGGAGTCCGATAAACCAAGATGAGCTCTTCAAGGAGACTCAATATTGTAAGAAGAAGAAGAGAACGGACCAAGAAAGGTGGGTCGATGGGGCTGAGCCTCGACGTACATGTAAGTTTTCACTTTTTCATTAACGAATTTTGATTTACTTTTATATAAATTTTGAAATACTAATTCAAATATAATTTTTCTTATAGGGTCGCTTCACAGCTGAAGTGGAGCAAATTCATACGCAGTCAGCCACCTAATGAGTCGGGCGAGCCAATCCAACTATCGAACGAGGATGCTGAGAGAATGTGGACGCAGGCTGCTGGCGGTCCAAATGGGGGAAGGTATACGGGCTCCTAATAAGAAATTTCATCGCTATAAGTGTGGAATGCAAGAATAGGGACTTCCTCGCAAGCCGAGCAACTTGATAGGGAGAGCTCTCCTCTATGCGGGAGACTGTGGCAAAGCTCACATCCGAGCTAGAAGCCGCCAGGAAAGAGAAAAGCTTAGAGATGCTCAAGTACATTTGGCATGCAAGAGCAGATCAAAATCTTCTCCTAGCTTCTGGCAGTTTTCCGATTTCCCCGTCTCGTGAGTCATCGCCAGAGGCTCGCCTTCCCCGTGCTCGTTCCTTCCCGCTCCCCTGATCGTTCTTCCCATCCTCGACAAATACACCCTTCTGGATACCGTCTTGGTGATGAAAGTTCATCAGACGGTGATGATAATGATGTACAAAACAATCCTTGACTTTTTACACTTTCAACTAGACAATACAATCGGTTTTCGAATGGTTTGTAATAACAGTTAACTTAGTTTGGTTAGCTTTAAAGTATAAAGTCTATTGAACTTATACTTTGTTGGTTATAATGTTTGTTGTTGTGTTGTTGTGTTGTTATTTGTCTGTTGTTGTGTTGTTGTTGTTGTTGTTGTTGTTGTTTATTGTTTTGTTGTTGCTTTTTATTGTTGTTGTTGTGTGTTGGCAGAAAATACTTGTTTAGAATTTTGGTAAGCTGGCAGGTAGGTGTAGCTGCCAAAACAGGCAGTTTCTGCCAAAAATATACCAAGAAAATACACCAACTTTGGTCGCCAGTTGGTCGCTTTTCCCTTTAAAAAAAATAATTTTCTGGGGAATAGCGACCAAGGTTGGTCGCTATTTAACCCAGATTTCTCAAAAGCGACCAACTTTGGTCGCTATTTCATTAAAAAAATAATAATTTCTGGAAATATAGCGACCAAAGTTGGTCGCTTATAATTAAAAAAAATTAATTCTTGAAGTTAGCAGCCAACTTTGGTCTCTTATTTTAAAAAAAAAAAAAATTATAGTAAAGCAACCAACTTTGGTCTCTATTTTTCAGATTTTAAAATATAATATTTTCTTTACAGACCAAAGTTGGTCGCTTTTTTATGATTAATAATAAATAAAAATAAAACGTAATTTACAGGTAGAGACCAACTTTGGTCGCCAAAATTATAATATTAAAATATTATAGCAACCAAAGTTGGTCGCTGTTTTCTTTACCCGGAAAATTTGGTCCTTTTACCTGAGAGACCAAAGTTGGTCGCTAATTAGCGACCAACTTTGGCCCCCAAGGGAAAGGGACCAGCTTAATATCGACCAGGCCTGTTTGGTCGCTTTTTGGCCAATAAGCGACCAACTTTGGTCGCTTTTCGTGGTCGCTAAAACCCGAATTTCTAGTAGTGAAGCACTGTCCAATGGCAAGGAGTCGCTCAAAGGGAGAGACCAGTGCCGAGGTCGAGCAAAGAGCAAACGGCTGCAATTGTTAAATATTCCTATGATTGTGAATAGGAATATTCTCTTGAAAATTCCCCCACATCGTACTTTTTTTAGGGTTTTCTAGGGATATCCCGTATAAATAGGAAGAGAGAGGAAACAAAAGGTGATTCAGAACCTTTATGAAAGAACATCTTGTAAAGAGTTGACTATCAAGAATATACAAAAAGCTTGTCTTGTCTCTCTTATTTGATTCCATCACATAATATTTCTCTTTAGTTCACAAGATCCAAGAACACATAGTTCACTTCCATTGTCTGCCGTCACACGTTGTGGTCAGAGGAAAGAATCATTCATCTCATCCATCATTTGGGTGATAAATTCCTACTTATTACATTTAATGTCATTTATCGCATTTATTGCATGTTTTCATCCTCATATTTATTACTTGTCATTGAACACTAATTCGGCATTTGTTGACCCGAACACGGTCTCATACCGTCCAAGTTGTTTAATTTCGAATCTAGAATTTATTACTTTTAACTTGGATTCACCCCTTGTCTATTTATTAAATTGGTTTAACTAAATTAAAGGGCTTAAAACTTTTTGGTCGTATCACACGTACAGCAGGTAGGGCACTCAGCCATCATTTGTGTTCAAGCTTTAGTTTATTAACTCTGTTACTTGTTGACCAAGGAAGACATGAAAGCTAAAGCAGGTCTTCTACTAAGAGCATAAAAGCAAATTAAAGGAAAATTAGCAGAAGGCGTACTGGTTTTGCTTTTTTGGACATTCATATTTAAAGTATATATAAGTTTGTAAACCATACTTTAAATTTGCTGGGTTGCTGCTTTATTTAAAGGGAGAATAAAAAGGAAGAAGAAAATAAAGTGCACACAGATTGTTTAGAGTACTAGTAATAATTACTATTATTGTAAGACATGTCTCTCTTTCGAGACTGTTAAGTTGCTTGGATGTTTCCTAAACGTTATCTTTATATTCATCCTTCACTGTGAATTTTTCTATAGTTGAACATCTTAAATTCTGTACGTAACTACTCAATTATATATTAGCGTGTGGAATTCAATTTGGCTGCCTTTTTTCATTCAACTCCATCGGGATTTTCTGATCTTCTTTTTGTTAGAAAGTATCTAAAGATATTTGCCCTCTACTTTGTGCTTCTGTTCATCTTTTGACCTGCCTACTACACTTCTCAAAGACACTACACATTTCAGATAGACATACTCCAATAGAGGTCACATTATTCAGACTTACGTTTTCTCTGAGATTTCTTGCTTTTAATTACCAACTGATAAAACGTGGCACCAATGGTGGCTCGAAGCAGTAGGGGGCCTAAAGCTGAATCGCTATTAGAGGCCTTTCGAGGCAAAGAAGTTAATTATATTTACAGTCAACTTCTTCTAATATTTTTTTTCCTAATTGATAATATAGCCAATTTATTTAATCGTTCTTAAGATAGTGTCGATCTTAAACAAACTTTTATTAATTTGTCTTTCGAAAAACAATTTTCCATTGAGAGAAATGTCTTCATTTTTATGTGAAAAAGGAATCAAATCTTTTTATTTCATTGAGTATATCAATTAGGTATTATTTTTCTTAGTATTGTTGTTACAAAATAAGTCCAAAAATCAATATGGAGCTAATTAGCTCAAAGTATGCACAGATGCTTTGTAAAGTGAAAATTAATCCAATTAATCCATAAATTCATGTCATTCATGTGTTATAGCTCAATCAAATTCTCCCTGAAACATAGCATAATGCTTGGAACTATGCAATAATGATTATTGCCATAACAAATGATTGATCAAAGGATCTACTTATCATTATAAGAAATTATACGAGTAATTATTTAAAATATACTTAATATTAATGTAATATGAGTAATATCTGGGCCCTAAAGCTTTGGCTTTAGCTGGCTTGGGGTTGAGCCGCCCCTGCGTGGAACTTAGAGGTGCATAATGGGTTAGATATTCCCCCCACACACACAAAAGGAAAAGGTCCAAGTAATTAAAATGGTGTCTCAAAATTTCTCACTTCGATACTTGAACCATTAGTTATCGAAAGCAATTACATCATCTATCTTATCCACCTAAGCCTGGGTGGATAAAGGTACTTTATACATGTGCTGGTGGGAGGTAACAGAAATTCGATAGAACAGTTAAGGTGTGTATGCAAACTAGATTATCGTTATTAAAAAGAAAAATAAAATGAAAAAGAAATACTTCATCCATCCAAGGTCACAGATGATACACTGTTGTTTTTGTTCTGGTTGTCGCCAAGAGAATATTAGACACGATAAGCTACACAAAAATAAAAAATAAAAAGTACTACTAGTAGTTAATCCGCTATCACTATATCATAATTAGTAACTTCACCTGTCATTGTCCAAGTCTTTCTCCTTATTGTGCTGTAATGCTTACACTTCCAAGAATGTTCCTATATATCTCGCAATACTATATTTGGCATTATAAATAATTTTTCACTCTCCAATTATTATCACAGATCATACACTTTCACACACAAGCACTATAGTGATAGAGCCACTTTGCACACGAGCACTGAAACAAATATAATAATGGGTGCTAAGCTTACTGTTATAGAGAACAAGTCCAACAATGATATAGAAATTAGAGTATGGGTTCCTCCGGCTAGACCAGACAAATTTCAAAGCATAATCAGAATTAAAGCTGGTTCATGGAAAGAAGTAAAGTCTAAAGCTTTTAGCTTTGGACACCTAAGTCCTGAGGGGCTTGTGTCTAGTTTGTTAATGATCTATGTTGATGGAGTTTATACTGGAAATTACTTGCTTCCACTCCACTTGACAAAATATGCGAAAGTCATCTGCGACATTAATGAAGATGGACTTCTTGTTGTTCAAGGGATTAAAGCAACATTTGATTTCTGCAGATTCAAGTTCACTCTTTTTCTATTCCTCTTGCTTAATATATTTGATACAATTTCATGTTACTGGAAACATGTTTTGGCTTTTTAATTGATTTCTTTAACTGAACTTTTGTACAGGGGTTGCGCCTTCTTTCCCTATCTCAGAGGAAACAAAAAGGAGATGCTTTAATCTTTAATTAAGATGGTATTCTGAAATGTTTGATTCCATAGCTAGCAAGCATTTTGCTCATATGTCTTCATGCATATATGCTCGTGTTTTCAATAAACCGTTTGACAAGAAATGAAATTAGAAATACAAACATTGGATGAGCTTTTAATTAATTACACATACAATAAAGTTATTTACTAGATTTATTTTTCTGGTGTCACACTTGAAAGTTTAAAAGTTTTTGACGTCAATTTCGTCAAAGAAACTACTAAATTGTTCTAATTCCTGCATGAATATAAGATTAAATTGATAGGGTAAAAGTTAATTATTTGGTGTTTAATTACATGTGTAAACAATACATCAAAACACTTATTTATTTCTTGATCTGCTTGTCTCTAGGTTCTGATCTTCTATAGTCATATTCTCATCCAAGCGGAAGCTCAAAAGTTGAAGATGATATACTGTTTATGTCCAATGACGGCCTAGCTTGTTTATGACTTGAGCTGTGCTACGTACCGTACCATTTTGGTGTTTCCATATTATATAGTGCTTCAAGTTGTAACCTAAAATCGCTTTTTGAAATTGTTAGTTACGGTGGCACAGCTCATGTAATGTTTATGTTGTAATGTTATCTCAATTCCAACTTCATCAAAATGTAATGGAGAATGAAATTTCAGTTCTCCTTTTGCACTCTCTTTGTTAAAATTCTCATTAGAGTTATTGTCACGATCTGGAATCCCCACCCTCGGGATCGTGATGGCGCCTAACATTTCACTTGCTAGGCAAGCCAACGTTAGATGTTGTTATTAACCTTTTTTAACAAACTTCAGATATGATGACTATAAAGAAACTGAATAGTCTGAAATAAGGTAAATAAACTAATCAGTGAGAAAATCCAAATACAAACCCCGGATCTGGTGTCACAAATACATGAGCATCTAAGATACTACAAATAATGGTCTGAAATGAACATAACTGTCTGAATCAAATGAACAGCTAAAGGAAATAGAAGGGGACTTCAGAGCTGCGGACGTCGTGCAGTCGCACCTCAAGTCTCCTCTGGATAGCTGGGTCCGAGCAAGTCTATGGTCTGCTGGGACCAACTCCGGTGTCTGCACAAGAAGTGCGGAGTGTAGTTAGAGTACAATCGACCCCATGTACTCCGTAAGTATCGAGCCTAACCTCGAAGAAGTAGTGACGAGGCTAAGGCGGATCACTTACATTAACCTGCACGCAATAATATTAATAATAATAACAGAAAAGACAAGAATAGAAGTAAAGCAGGTAACTCATATCAACGAAACTCAAATCAACCAGTAGAGAGTCTCGAATAACCAGTCATATAACTCATCTCAACAACCGAGGCCAATCCAACAGTCACAAGCAAATATTACTTTTATCAATATGTTGTGGCGTGCAACCCGATCCCACTATATCAACTTTAAACTATCCGTTGCGGCGTGCAACCCGACCCCACAATATAATCATTTGTCAATATCATAGTCCATCCTTATTCCGAAATTTCAATTTATTAGCTCAATTTCCGTTGCAACGTGGAATCCGCTCCCCAAACAATATCAATTAACAATAGTAACTCAATAACTAAGATTTACAAGAAATCATACATCAATAGAGCAAATGTACGAGCAATGGAGAGTAACATGATAATCAAAGAGACTTGAACTACTCGGATGTCTCAACTTTACCAACTCAACGGTATCTACTTTTAACAATACGTACTAGTGAAACTACTTCAATGCAGGCAACAAGGCATAAGACAATTTAGATACATGAGGGAAACAAATAGAGACAAGTAGAAAATAAGTATGGTATCGGGGAGGGGATGGATAATTTAATACAAGAAATGCTAAATGGCAAGTAGCAATTATGGCACGGAAGTCAAATAAGCATGTAGCAATTAAGGCATGAAACAAGACATAATACGAAGCGATGAAGATAGGGAAAACAAGTAACGTAACGGTTAAGTCATAGAATAAAGTAATTAATGAAATACGGGAAAGTATGGAAACAAGGAATTTGATGGCGTATATACACTCGTCACCTCACATATACGCTGCTACACATGAAATTCACATAGAACATAGCTCAAGGTTGCCTAATTCCCTCAAATCAAGATTAGACTCAACACTTACCTCACTCTGCAATCAACTCAAAGTTCAACCACGGCCTTGCCTTTCAAACAAGCCTCCAAACCAATCAAATCTAGCAAACTATTAACCAAACGATTTAAAATAAGCCTTAAAAACTACCAACGAATGAAAGAGGTTCAATTTAAATCATTGAAAAAGTCAACAAAAGTTAACCCCGGGCCCGCTTGGTTAAAACCCGACATTCATACCAAAACTCCATTACCCATTCACTCCCGAGCGCGGTTATGTAATTTGTTTCGAAATCCGACCTCAATTCGAGGTCAAATTCCCAAATTTTCAAAAATCTCTAATTCTACCCAAATCACTAATTTCTACCATAAATCTTAGATTTGATTTTGAAAACTAATGTAATGTAACGGGCAATTCAAAAGAAGCAGATTAAAGTCACTTACCAATGTATTTTGGAAGAAAATCTCTTGGAAAATCGTCTCTAGGGTGTTTAGGATTGAGAGTTTGAAAGAAATGAGCTGATTCCCGTTTTCCCCCTCTTTTACCCAGCTGCAGTTATCGCAATTGCGACATATCGTTGGCAATTGCGATGATCACAAAAGCGATAAACCCCTCGCAAATGGGAAAAAGTCACTGAGCCTGTTGTCATCGCAAATGCGAACCAAGACTGTCCGCAAATGCGAACAATATTTCGCAAAAGCAAAGAAACACCAAATCAGTTAGTGTCGCAATATTGCGAAGATACAGAGTCCACAAATGCAAAGAATTTCTCGCAAATGCAAACTCTTCCCCAAAAGCAAAGCAACACCAAATCAGTTAGTGTCGCAATTCCGAAGATACAGAGTCCACAAATGCGAAGAATTACTTGCAAATGCGAACTCTTCCCAACCCAGACCATGCTCGCAAATGCGACTCAATGTTCGCAAAAGCGAGGCTCGCATTTGCGAGCCAGACCTCGCAAATGCGAGATCTGCAGGTAACACCAGAAGCAAAGAAGCATCAGATATTTCTCTAAGTCAAAAACTACTCCGTAGCCTATCCGAAACTTACCCGAGCCCCTCGGGCTCCAAACCAAACATGCACATAGGTGTAATAATGTCAATACGAGCTCACTCGCACGATCAAAACACCAAAATAACGCCTAGAACCATGAATCGGACACCAAAATAAATCAAATATTTAAAGAAACTTAAGAACTTCAAATTTTACAACCGGACGTCCGAATCACGTCAAATCAACTCCATTTTGCACTAAATTTTGCAGACAAGTATAAATACTGAAATGAACCTATGCCAAGTTCCGGAACCGTAATCTGAACCCAATAGCAATACAGTCAATCTACGGTCAAACTTAGAAATTCTTTAAACATTTAAACTTCTAATTTTTAACAAATTACATTAAATTAAGTTAGGCCATTCCGAATTCGATTACGGGCATACGCCGAAGTCTCAAATCACGATTTGGACCCACCGAGACCGTCAAAGTACTGATCTGGGTCCATTTGCTCAAAATGTTGATCGAAGTCAACTCAAATGAGTTTTAAAATATGATTTCATATTTTCATCAATTTTTTTCACAAAAACCCTTCCGGAAAAGGACACAGACTGTGCATCCAAATCAAGTAAGGCTAAACGGAGCTAATCGAGGTTTCAAAACAAAGAAATGAAGGCTAAAACTGAAATGACCTATCGGGTCATCACACTCTCCACCTCTAAAACAAATATTTGTACTCGAAGGGACATAGAAAGGCACTTGGACTGGTGAAAAAGTGTGGATATCTACTCCGCATGTCCGACTCGGACTCCCACGTGGCTACCTTGATCGCCTAACCTCTCCACTGCACTCGAACTGAAGGATAACTCTTAGACTTCAACTGTCGAGCCTGCCGGGCTAGAATAGCCACTGGCTCCTCCTCATAAGTCAAATACTTGTCCAATTGGACTAAGCTGAAATCTAACACATGTTACGGATCACCGTGATACTTCCGGAGCATAGACACATGGAACACCGGATGGACTGCGGATAAACTAGGTGGCAATGCGACCCTGTAGGCCACCTCTCCCACTTTCTCAAGAATCTTAAAAGGTCCGATATACCTAGGGCTCAACTTGCCCTTCTTTCCGAACCTCATCACACCCTTCATGGGTGAAACTTGGAGCAATACCCTCTCTCCAACCATGAATGCAACATCACGAACTCTACGGTCGGCATAACTCTTCTGCCTAGACTGAGCGGTGCGAAGTTGATCCTATATAATCTTGACCTTATCCAAGGCATCTTGAACCAAATATGTACCCAATAACCGAGCCTCCCTCGACTCGAACTATCAAACTGACGAACGGCACCACCTCCCTTATAATGTCTCATAAGGAGCCATCTGAATGCTTGACTGGTAGTTGTTGTTACAGGCAAACTTCGCAAGCGGCAAGAACTGATCCCAAGAACCCCCGAAATACATAACTCAAGCGCGAAGCATATCCTGCAATATCAGGATAGTGCGCTCAGACTGTCCATCCGTCTAGGGATGAAATGTTGTACTCAACTCAACCTGCGTGCCCAACTCACGCTGGACGGCCCTCCAGAAGTGCGAGGTGAACTACGTACCTTGATCAGAAATGATAGACACGGGTACACCGTGAAGACGGACGATCTTGCGAATGTAGATCTCAGCTAACCGCTCTGAAGAATAGGTAACTGCCACTGGAATGAAATGTGCCGACTTGGTCAACCTGTCCACAATGACCCATACCGCGTCAAAATTCCTCTTAGTCCGTGGGAGTCCAATAATAAAATTCATAGTGATACGCTCCCACTTCCACTCGGGAATCTCTAACCTCTGAAGCAAACCACCAGGCGTCTGATACTCGTACTTTACTTGCTGACAATTTAGAAACCGAGCTACATATGCAACTATATCCTTCTTCATCCTCTTCCACCAATAATGTTGTCGCAAGTCTTGATACATCTTGGCGGTACCTGGATGAATAGAATATCGGGAACTGTAGGCCTCCTCAAGAATCAATTCATGAAGCCCATCCATATTAGGCACACAAATAAGACTATGCATCCTCAAAACCCCATCATCTCCAACCGTAACATGTTTGGCACCACCGTGCCGCACCGTGTCCTTAAGGACAAGCAAATGGGGATCATTATATTAATGCTCTCTGATGTGCTCATACAAGGAAGACCGAGCGACTGTGCAAGCTAAAACACGACTAGGCTCTGAAACATCTAACCTCACGAACTGATTGGCCAAAGTCCGAACATCTGCTGCAAGTGGCCTCTCACCATCTGGGATATACGCAAGGCTACCCATACTCACATCCTTTCTACTCAAGGCATCGGCCACCACATTGGTCTTTCTGGGATGATACAAAATAGTAATATTATAGTCTTTTAACAGGTCTAACCACCCCTCTGCCTCAAGTTGAGATCCTTTTGCTTGAACAAATACTATAGACTCCGATGATCCGTGAATACCTTGCACGACATGCCGTAAAGATAGTGCCTCCAAATATTTAGCACATAAACAATGGCTGCCAACTCTAAGTCATGAACAGGGTAATTCTTCTCATGAACCTTCAACTGCCGCGACGCGTGTGCAATCACCCTGCCATTCTGCATCAATACTGCACCGAGCCCAATACGAGATGCATCACAATACACCGTGTAAGATCCTGAACCTCTAGGCAATACCAACACTGGCGCCGTAGTCAAAGCAGTGTTGAGCTTATGAAAGCTCAACTCAACTCATTCGACCATCTGAACGGGGCACCCTTCTAGGTCAATCTGGTCAATGGAGCTGCTATGGATGAAAACCCTCCACGAATCGGTGATAATAACCCGCTAAACCCAGGAAACTCCGGATCTCTATAGCTGAAGTATCTCTAGGCCAGTTCTGAACTGCCTCAATCTTCTTAGGATCCACATTTATTCCCTCTGCCGATACAACATGCTCCAAAAAGGCGACTAAGTCTAACCAAAACTTACACTTTGAAAACATGACATACAATTGGCTATCTCTCAGAGTCTGAAGTACAATCCGAAGATGCTGAGATGCTGCTCATGCTCATCTTGACTGCGGGAGTAGATCAAGATATCATAAATGAACACAATACAAAAGAATCCAAATAGGGCTTGAACACCCGGTTCATCAAATCCATAAATGTTGATGGGGCATTTGTCAACCCAAATGACATCACTAGGAACTCATAATGCCTATACCGAGTCTGAAAAGTCATATTAGGGATATCGGATGCCCTAATCCTCAATTGATGGTAGTCAGACCTCAAATCAATCTTCGAAAAAACTTTGGCACCTTAAAGCTTGATAGAATATATGAGTCCACCAAATTATATAGAGACCAGGTCCTCTATAAGTTTCCACTGGTAGTTAATGAAACAGTAAGTGCATGGAACAGGGAACTTTTACGTGGAAAAATCCCTGCTCAAGGGGATAAAAAATCACGACCTACACTGGTAGAATTTTAACTTTACTATGAGCAACTTTAGATTACAACCTATGCAATCTAAGAATTAAACTCTTAATCCCTCACTAACTTGTAATACATCTATTACAAGCCACTTTGCAATACACCTATTACAAAGACTTCAACTCATGACTAACTCTAGTGACGAAACAAACACTGAAGGTTTATGGTTTACAAGGGGTTCCTAAATAAAGCTTCTAGATAAGAAAAGTAGGAATTACAATGAAGAACAATTACAAAGTTACAACTCAACTAAGTACATACAAGATACTTGCTATAGAAACTGGTCCGTAGTAGTGTTGTACTTTGTTCTTGATGCACTTAAGAATTGAATACTTGACTGATGAACGGTTGGAGTGCTTGAATGAATTCTCAAGTGTTCAAAAGATGTTTCGTTGTAATGCATTTTATTAATACAACTTTGATGACATCAATTGAATGATGTAATCACTTGGTTGGTGAAAGGGGAGTGTCTGTTGTACTGTGCTACATTGTTTGCGTGTACAGTGTAGGCAGTCACTTTCCAGCTGTAGACAGTTGACTTCGTACTGTTGTCAGGGAAACACAAGGGGATCAGGTCCCTGTGTTTATTCTTTATCTTCTGAAGTCATAGCAACTCACATTAGCTCGAGTCAGTTGATTGAGTTGTGTACCAAGTGTGTCAGGTCCCTTATCTGGTTCTTTGACAGTAAGTTTGTTAGATCATTAAAACATAATGCTAAGCTACTGTAAACCCATCAATTTCCCCCTTTTTGACGATGACAAACTTAGAAATTGACAATCATGTTTAGAACAACAAAAGACAGATAAAGTACCAGGAACTTCGCAAGTTCCCCCTGACTTTCTGCTTCCCCCTTAATTAGATCCCCCAGCTTCAATTTATCATATTCTTTTTCCCCCTTTTGGCATCATTAAAAATACGCAAGCAAGCAAACAAAATAAAGAATTCTAGCCTATCTAACTCATGCCACATATGTGCACACAACATGATAGAAAAGAGAAGTAGAGAAATAGAAGCATTTACAGCAAAAGAGGAGAACCTTCATTAAGTTTTAGAAAACATAAGCCTTTGCCATTACAGCAAAGGCGGATTTGGACTGTTAACAGCAGAAGCAGTACAAGTGAATTCCATCCATACCACACAAAAAAAAACTACCAAAGAGTCGTCAAACAAAAGAGATAAATTGGATACTGGTGAGTGGTGGATTAGCCTAGGGGACACTAGAGGGGGAGGAGTTAGAAGCTGCAGCAAGAGTGTTGAGAATGAGATCAATTCAAGCATTGGTCGACATATGCTCTGCGAGCGGTTTCTCCTTTAGGTTCTCAACATGTTGCCTGAGATCAGCATTTTCTTTGGTCAGACGAGCAACCTCTGTATTTGACCCTGGTGCCTCTTGAGCCTGCTGATACTCCAGAATGACATTCCTTGCCTTCAACTTCCTAATCTCCTCAGTAGCACTATTTTGGGCATTGATAAGCTGTGAGATCGTCGAAGTACTTCCTACCTCTCCACCCTTTTCAACACATTCACATTCCTCCAAAGTAGTTTGAGAGAAGGTCTACTTCTTGGGCCCCATCTTGGGCTATCCCAAAGGCACATCAAAGAACTTGAAAACATGCGTGAGAAGAAATCCATAGAGAAGACCACGATTTCCATCTTTGAAGGCTGCCACCTTTTGCATGTGCTAATCATTATGGCTGGCAGATTAACAGATTGAAAATCATCCAATGCTTCCATTAGATACAAATCAGACTTGGATGTGATAGACCTCCTCTCAGCACGAGGTAGCAGGACCTTGTTTACCAACTCAAAAAGGAGCTGATGCACAGGAAGCAAAGCTTTCTTATGCACCCGTTCCCCCCGGTGGACTGCTCCCTCCTTTACTACTGCATGCCTAAAGTTTGAGCCAAAAACATCCTTAACAGAAGAGATACCGTCAGTAGGGACCTTAAGTATGTCTCTAAGCAGAGCAGAATCCATAACAATGTCAACTCCATTTACCAGGGCACAGATATGGTCAGATTCAACAGTAAAGAGATCTGCATATAAACTTTAGACCTCATCCTCATAGACTTGGGCACATCCACTTTGAACGGGTGTCCCCACTGTTGAAATTCGACCATGTCAAGTATTTGCCTCATACCAGCCATCTCAAATTTTTCTGGGTCAAATGTGCGACCCCACAGAACCTTCTGGTACCTCAACCTTTCTTTACCGGACACACTTTCACGTTTCACTTTCTTCACAGAACTAGGTTCCTTCATAGTTTCCAACTTTCTTTTACTAGACTTCACACTAAACTTACCCTTTCCACTTGATTTCGCTAGAAAATCATCTTCAAACAGTGACTCTTCGGCCACCACTTGTTTCAAATTGTCACTCTTTTCACTGACTTTTTACTTGGCGTTCCAACACCCTCCTCTGAAGCATTTGCAGCAGATTGCTTCTTTTTCTGAGATCTCTTGACTAAGGAACTTGGTTCCTCTGCAGCTTCCTCATCCACTTCCATTACAGGAATGTTCTTGTCACACACCACCTCTCCATTTTTCACCAGCCTCTTTTTCTTCTTCTTCCTACTCCTTTTACTCTTCTGCGGGGCAGACTCAAGAGCCTCCTTTTTCTGCAACCTAGTAGTAGGTCGCTTAGGAGAGGGCTCAGGAGTGGCTACTGGCCTCCTTCTGGCAATGAACACATCTAGAGCAATATTATCCTGATCTTCTTCATCACTGGACCTCATAGCAGGAGCCAAAACTTCCAAAGACTCAGCATCAAAGTGAGAAGAAGGAGCAGGGTCGAAACTGACATGGGAAGAGGATCCTTGACCTGTTTCCTCATGAGAGGGGTCAGGTCCTTCAATAAGGGTCCCAATAGTTTCTTCTGGTGTAGGATTTTCAAAGAGCACAACATTTCCTTCTCCCACCAACGACTGAGTCTCTTCCCCCTGAGACTCAGGCATAGTATAGGTGACCCCATACACTATTCCTTCAGCAGATATAGTTAATATGTTTTCTATGGCCTTTGTCTCCAGAGATTCCATGGGTGCAACAAACTCCGAGACAGGAGTACTTGAAGACCAATCAGCACTAAACTCAGAAACATTTTCTGCCTGTGGAATCTCACTTTGTTCTCCATCTTTGTTTTGTTCTGTGAGAATCTCAAGCGACAGAAACGAGAAACTATTGAGTTTGGGGGTTTCTGAGTTCTCAACACTTAGAGAGAGAGAAGGGTCTGAGGGAGTGGTGAGAGAGACAGAGGGTGAAGGAGAATCAGGTTTAGGAGTATCATCTGCAGTGGCGGTGGAAAAGGGAATGGTGAGAGGTATTTTACTAGAAGCGGAGGAAGCGAGGGTTTTCTGAGGAGATGTGGGAAGTGTTGTTTGATTTTCAGCCATGGGAGATGATCAGTTTTGAAGGTTTTGGAGATGAGAGGGTTTTTAAGGAAGAAGACGGCAATTATGAGGGAGAGAGAAACTGGTTCTGGAACGGCGGTAGTTTTGTGGGGAGATGCAACGTTTCAGAGGGAAGTGAAAGGATTTGAATGAAAAGACGTGATATACAGGATCTGAAAAGGTTGATGACATGGCACTCAATTGTTGTCTCCTTTTGAGATATGTATGAGAAAAGCACAAGACTCTAACTTGTGGTACAAGAACCAGGTTTTTGACCGTTCTTTCAAAAATTCTCCACCCTGTTTTACCGTTCATGCAGTGCTTTTGCAGCTTCTATAATCATCATGCGTGTCTACCTGCAACGGTATTGATTTGAGTTAGACTTGGTCGAAAAACACTTTAATTGATTTTACTTGAATGTGACTTTCATATCCATATGGTAGGAATCAGGTTCTTAATTAGGCTTTATTAGCCCCACCTCCAGTCTGTTTCTCTCAAAATGTTCTCTGCTTAGTGCTTTGGTGAATCTGCAATTTGGTCTTCTGTACTACAGGACTTCATGCAGATAAGCCCCTTCACCATATTGTCTCTGAGAAAATGATGTCTCACATCAATGTGCTTGGTTCTTTTATGTTGAACCGGGTTCTTGGCCATGTTGAGTGCACTTGTGTTGTCACATAGAAGAGGCGCACAGTCAGTGTACACACAAAATCTTCCAATTGTTGTTTGATCCATATGAGCTGAGCACAGTAGGAAGCTGCAACAACATATTCTGCTTCAGCTGTTGAAAGAGCAACTGAATTCTGCTTCCTTGTGCCCTATGAGATGAGGCATGATCCTAGAAAGTGAGCCATTCTAGATGTGCTTTCCCTGTTCATAAGATAACCTGCATAGTCAGCATCATCATATCCAATAAGATTATTGCCACCTGAAGAGTAGTACAGGACCAGGTCCTGTTTTCCCTTAAGATATCTTAAAATTCTCTTGGCAGCCTTCAGATGGGATTCCTTGGGATTTGACTGAAACATTGCACATAGTCCCACACTAAAGACAATATTTGGTCTGTTGGTAGTGAGATAGAGAAGGGACCCAATAATGCCTCTATGCATGGTTTGATTTATAGGAGAGCCAAATTCAACCATGTCAAGTTGAGCAGAAGTGGCAATGGGAGTGTCAATCACTTTTGATGCTTCCATATCAAACCTCTTCAGAAGCTCCTTGATATATTTCTGCTGACTGATGAATGTACCCTTTGTAGACTGCTTCACTTGAAGACCTAAGAAGAAATTCAACTCACCCATCATGCTCATCTCAAACTCACTTCCCATGAGTTTTGCAAATCCCTCACACAGTGAATCAGTTGTTGCCCTAAAAATGATATCATCAACATATACCTGAACGATGAGCAGGTTCCTCCCCCGTTTCTTTAGGAACAAAGTGTTGTCAATTTTTCCTCTTGTAAAACCATTTTCTAAGAGAAACTTTGACAATCTTTCATACCAAGCTCGAGGAGCCTGCTTCAACCCATACAGTGCCTTGTCCAATTTGAACACATATTTAGGGTGTTCATGACATTCAAAACCTGGAAGTTGCTTTATATATACTTCTTCCTTGAGGAGGCCATTTAAAAACGTACTTTTGACATCCATTTGGAACAGAGTGAATTCCATATGTGATGCAAAGGCAATGAGGATTCTGATAGCTTCCATGCGAGAAACTGGAGCAAAAGTTTCATCATAATCAATTCCTTTCTCCTGATTATAGCCTTGGACCACTAGCCTTGCCTTGTTCCTTTTAGTATTTCCATGTTCATCAAGCTTATTCCTGAATACCCACCTGGTTCCAATGATGGTGCAATCTGAGGGTCTAGGTACCAGGTGCCATACGTTGTTCCTTTCGAACTGATGCAACTCATCTTCCATGGTTGTGATCCAGTCTGCATCTTTTAAGGCTTCCTTAATGTTTTTGGGTTCTATTTGGGAGAGGAATGCTGAGAAGGCAAGTGAATTTCTGGCTTTTGATCTGGTTTGGACTCTTGAATCCAGAGGAGTAATTATGTTGTCAAACGGATGAGAGCTTTTGTGTTTCCAGTTGGGCACTTGGGCTTCATTTGTAGAGGAGCTGGGTAACCCTGACTGGTTCCCTTGTATTCTTCTTTCAGCTACCTGTGGAGTACTTTGAACTGCATCAACCACTCTTTCTTCAGCTTCAGTGGTTGTAATTGTCGTACCTGGTTCCTCTTCGACTGATGAAGAAGAGACTGCATTGTCTTCACTTGTCTCCTTCACTATTATGTCTGCCTTTCCATTTGCCATATCAATGACTTCACCTGGAATCATCATAGGCACTCCATCTTGATCATCCATGTTGCTTTTCTCACAGGAGAGGTAAGACTCGTCAAAGATTACGTGTATACTTTCCTCAACACATTGAGTCCGCTTGTTGTAAACCTTGTAGGCTTTACTCTGAGAAGAATAGCCCAGAAAGATCCCTTCATCACTCTTTGTATCAAATTCTCCAAGCTGATCTTTTCCATTGTTGAGAACATAACATTTGCACCCAAATGTTCTTAAGTGAGTCAACTTGGGCTTCCTTCCATTCAGCAACTCATAGGGAGTTTTGTTCAAGAGAGACCTGATCATGCACCTGTTCGCCAAGTAGCAGGCAGTGTTGACAGCTTCAACCCAGAAGTTCTTAGCAATCCCACTATTAATCAGCATTGTTCTTGCCATTTCTTCAAGAGTTCTATTCTTTTTTTCCCAACTCCATTTTGCTGTGGAGTTCTTGGGGCTGAGAAGTTATGGGTAATGCAATTCTCGTTGCAGAATTCATCAAACTTAGCATTGTCAAATTCTGTTCCATGATCTGATCTAATGCATGCTACTTTTGACACCATCTTCACTTAAATTTTCTTCACAAAGGCTACACAAACTTCAAAGGTCTCATCTTTTATTCTAAGAAATAGAGTCCAAGTGAATCTGGAATTATCATCAACTATCACAAAAATGTATCTTTTTCCTCCTCTGCTTTGCACTCTCATAGGACCACATAGATCCATATGAAGGAGATCAAGTGGTTTTGAGGTACTGACATCCTTCTTTGGCTTGAATGAGGATTTCACATGCTTCCCTATGGCGCAGGCATCACAGACTTTGTGTTCTTTGAACTTTGACTTGGGCAGACCACGAACCAGGTCCTCCTGAACTAGTTTATTCAGCAGAGAGAAGCTTGCATGCCCTAGTCTTCTGTGTCACAATTCAGCACCATTATCAACTGCTTTCAAGCAACTCAGATCACTACTTTTTAGGGACTCAAAATAAGCAATGTAGATATTCTTGTATCTTTTGGCCATAAGTACCACTTCACCTGTTACTAGATTAGTAATTGTGCATATCTTTGACAAGAACTCCACCTTGTTTTCTTTATCACATATTTGAGAAACACTCAAGAGACTGTACTTGAGGCCATTGACATAGTACACATTCTCAATAGAGTGAGTGAGTGATTTTCCAATCTTTCCAACTCCAAGAATGTACCCTTTTTGCCCATTGCCAAAGGATACACTCCCTCCTTGCAAGGCTTTTAGTGAAAGAAAGTCCATGGTGTTCCCAGTCATGCGCTTTGAGCATCCACTGTCCATGAACCATTGTTGACTGCTTCCTTTCACTGTGCACAAGGAGATCAAGGATTAGATTTAGGAACCCAAGCAAGTTTGGGTCCCTTTTAATAAGCAAGAGGATGAATAAGTGCTCTTTTAGTCCATGCAGGTAACATGCGTTTTTATTGGATGGCACTTGGTCCCTTTCAGCAGTTACTCTTTCAACAAACACTTTGTTTTTCTGAAGAGACTGAACCCTGGCTTGGCAATTTTCTTTGAAATGCCCAATGTTCCCACAGTGGATACACAGCCAGTTATCAAGTACAGTAACATACTTGCTATGAGGGTTGTAAGGAGTTCTCTCCCTTTGAAACCCTATTCCCTGCCTGTTTCCACCATTGTTAACGTACATGGCAGTAATAGCATCCGAGGACCAAGTCCACTTAAGAGACTTTTCAAGGTCATTTTTTACTCTTTCCAAATCTGCTTGAAGTTGTCTAGTTTTCTCAAGTTCAGCACATAAACTGGTTTCTACAGTATTTAACTCGTTTTCTAGCCTGATATGTGCTTCACTAGTAACTCCTTTTCCTTTATCAGAATTTCCAGACCTACATTCTGCTTTGAGTTCCTCTATTGTTTCCTTCAAATCTATAATCACAACTAAGAGGTCATCTCTTTCTTGCTCTAAGGCATCAATTTTCTCCACTAAGTCATTCTTTTCTTTACTGAAATTTTCAATGGTTTCTTTTAGGTCAACGGCTACTACCATCAAATCATCTCTTTCATGTTCTACACTAGCAATTTTTTCAGTTAGAACCAGCTTTTCATTTTCCAGATTACTTATGGTTCCTTCAGATCAACCACACAAACTATCAGGTCATCTCTAGTTTGTTCAGCATCTCCTAATTCTATGGTTAAGGCATCCTTATCATCTACAAGACTATGATAGGCATCAATTAACACATTTGCTAATGACATGAGTTTCTTAGGAGAGTAGGATTTCAGATTTCTCTGAACATCCCTGAAGTTTACCTCATCATTGTCATCATCTTCATCATTTTCTGATTGAGCCATCAAAGCAAAAATTGAATCATATTCATTTGCTTCACTTTCTACTTCCATCAGAGAACTATCACCTGCATCAATTTCTTATTCAGACTCACTGGAGGAATCTCCCCATGCTGCAAGAGCTTACTTCACAACATTGTCAGCGGCATTCTTTCTTTTGAAGTGTTTGTCGGGAACCGGGCTCTCTTGGCTGCTTTATCAGAGTTGTACTTGAAGTGTTCTTGCTTTAGGAGAGGGCAATTCTAGATGAAACGCCCTGGCTTTCCACATTTGTGACAGAGGTCATAATTCTTTGGTTTACTGGAACTGCCTCTCTTTGATATCCCTCCATTCCTTATGACCATTTTCTAAAACCTTCTGTTTAAGTAAGCCATGTCACTGTCCTCCTCACTTGAGTCATTGCTTTCAGCTTTGAGTACCAGGTTCTTTTCTTTCTTTGGTTCTCTTCTTTCACTGTCCTTCTTCTTCTTCATTTCGTAGGTTTTCAGATTTCCAACTAGTTAATCTATGGTCAGCTCCTGCAAATCCTTTGCTTCAGTAATGGCATTCACTTTACTCTCCCATGAACTGGGCAAGACACTGAGAATTTTCCTCACAAGCTTGTTCCCAGGAATGATTTCACCAAGCGAGTGTAGCTCATTTATGATGGACGTGAATCTTGTATGTATGTCTTGAATGGATTCATCGTCCTTCATTCTAAAGAGCTCATACTCAGTGGTGAGCATGTCACTCTTAGATTGCTTTACTTGAGTGGTTTTCTCGTGTGCTGTTTGCAAAGCTTCCCATATTTCCTTGGAGGATTGACAGGCTGAGATCCTGTTGTATTCATCAGGTTCTATGCCACACACCAAAATTTTTTTAGCACGAAAGTTTTTCTCCACAGCTTTCCTATCTGCATCGTTGTATTCTTTCTTGGTTTTTGGCATTGTCACTAGAGGGTCTCCGACCTTCGTCGTTGGGATATAAGGACCATCACAAATAACATCCCACAACTCAGAATCTTCTATCATGATAAATTCATGCATTCTTGTCTTCCACCACCCATAGTATTGCCCATTGAACCTGGGTGGTCTGTATGTAGACTGACCCTCTTCGAAATTTGGTGGAGCAACCATGAGGATCCTTTCTAGGTGTTAACCTAATAGAAAAAACCCGCTTTGATACCAATTGATAGAATATATGAGTCTACCAAACTATATAGAGACCAGGTCCTCTATAGGTTTCCACTGGTAGTGCTAATGAAACAGTAAGTAAATGGAACAGGGAACTTTTACGTGGAAAAATCCCTGCTCAAGGGATAAAAAACCACGACCTACATTGGTAGGATTTCAACTTAACTATGAGAAACTTTAGATTACAACCTATGCAATCTATGAATTAAACTCTTAATCCCTCACTAACTTGTAATACACCTATTACAAGCCACTTTGCAATACATATATTACAAAGACTTCAACTCATAACTAACTCTAGTCACGACACAAACACTAAAGGTTTATGGTTTACAAAGGGTTCCTAATTAAAGCTTCTAGATAAGCAAAGTAGGAATTACAATAAAGAACAATTACAAAGTTACAACTCAACTAAGGACATACAAGATACTTGCTGTAGGACTGGTCCATAGTAGTGTTGTACTTTGTTCTTGATGCACTTAAGAATTGAATACTGACTGATGAACGGTTGGAGTGCTTGAATGAATTCTCAAGTGTTCAAAAGATGTTTTGTTGTAATGAATTTTATTAATACAACTTTGATGACATCACTTGAATGATGTAATCACTTGGTTGGTCAAAGGGGAGTAACTGCTGTACTGTGCTGCACTGTTTGCGTGTACAGTGCAGGCAGTCAGTTTCCAGTTGTAGACAGTTGACTTCGTACTGCTGTCAGGGAAACATAAGGGGATCAGGTCCCTGTGTTGATTTTTTATCTTCTGAAGTCATAGCAACTCACATTAGCTCGAGTCAGTTGATTGAGTTGTATACCAAGTGTGTCAGGTCCCTTATCTGGTTCTTTGACAGTACGTTTGTTAGATCATCAAAACATAAAGCTAAGGTACTGTAAACCCATCAAAGCTGATCAAATAAGTCATCAATCATCGGCAATGAATACTTGTTCTTGATAGTGACCTTGTTCAACTGCCGATAGTCTATACACATCCTCATCGACCCGTCTTTCTTCTTCACGAACGACACGGGCGCACCCCAGGGCGAGACACTAGGTCTAATGAAGCCCTTATCTAGCAATCACAGAATGGCCTGATTGTGGCCCTGAGGGTAACCATGAAGCTTAAAGCATTTGTCTATAGTATGACCTAGGCGTTTGCAGTAATCACAAAATGGCCTAGTCCTGTTAATGTTTGGATAGTTAGCATTGGGGGCATAATTGGTTCTGAAGTTATTGTTTCCAAAACTATTGGCGTTTCCTGAAGTGTTGACATGAAGGGAAACAGATTCTGCAGCCAAATGATTTGTAAGTTTCATCTCTCGTTGCTTCTCATATTGAATGAGTAGTGAGAAGGCTTGTGCCATTGAAGACAATA
The DNA here is from genome assembly GCF_001879085.1 of Nicotiana attenuata. NCBI lineage: Eukaryota > Viridiplantae > Streptophyta > Magnoliopsida > Solanales > Solanaceae > Nicotiana > Nicotiana attenuata. The sequence goes on along the minus strand of NC_031990.1, from coordinate 57,217,567 downwards.
GATTCATCATGAGAATTCTACCCCTTACTGCTGTATAGACCTCATTCAATTCCATAAGGAATTGAATCAATCTCCTATCCTGTTCTGCCTTGTGTATATTTTCCTTGGCACCAGAAGTGCATTGATAGCTGTACTGTGTCTTTGCACTCAAGGTGCTCAGTTCTTCCCAAAGTTTATTCAGCTGAGTATAGTAATTAGTGATATCCAAAGTACCCTGGGATAGATCATTGATCTCCTTCTGAATTTAGTACAACCTCGCACCATTGGTCTGTTCATATCGATCTTCTAGTTCTCTCCATAATTCAACTACATCATTAGCATATTCTACACTATCTGCTATTTCCTTTGATAGTGAATTAAGAATCCAAGAGGTGACCATATCATCACAACGTTCCCATTGTCGAAATTTAGGTGACTGAGGATCAGGTCGTTTGCACTCTCCACTGATAAAGCCAGTCTAATTTTTGGCAGATAAGCCACGCAAGACGGCGCGTCGCCATGACCTATATCCAATTTCACTAAAGGCTACACTGACTAACATAGCTCCAGGAATGTCTGAAGGATGTGAGTAGAGTGGATCACTAGGATCAGTTACAGAATTAGGAACAGCTTCCACATTTGCAGTAATACCAGTTCCATCGCTTTGATAGGTAACAGCTATGTCGATTTTTAATGAAATATGTAGTCAAAAATCAAAAGAAACCTAGATCGAGGGCGAAATTAGGCACTTACAAAAATATGATTTGAAAGGAATTAGAACAGAATCGAGAAGCTCTTTTGGACTGAGGGACGACTGATACGAGTGGATCGAAGGTCTCCGTGCTCTGATACCATGTCAATTTACACCATAAACGGATGAATTGTTTCTTGGCTGAGCTCCATCGCAGAGCTCTAGAAGCTTTGAGTGAGAGAGGAGAAAAGGACTGATTTCAGAGATGAGGAAATGAACTTCTCATTTTGTATTACTATATGTTGTACATATATACACACGAGTACAAGACAAAAATAACTAACTCTAACTGACAGCTAAGCTGGCCACTAATTAACACTAACTAACACTATCTAACTGTAACTAACTGTACAATACTAACAGCTAATGGTACAACGTATAAAAGCATATGATATATATATATATTGATGAATTTTTAGTATTTTATGTTTTGATGATCTAACAAACTTGTCATGAAGAACTAGATAGAGCACCTGGCGCACAGGATATACATTTTATGTGAACTAATCGAAGCCTGAAAATCAGCAAAGGGAGGAACACAATAGGGACCTGATGATCTGGTCCTTTAGGGTTCTCCGACACAAGCAAGTCAATGACTGTACGCAATCAAGATAAAGAGGAACACAACAGGGACCTGCTGTCTTAGGGTTCTCTGACAAAAAGTACTAGTCAAGTAGACTACTGGAACATGACAGAAGAAAGTGACCATCTGGCAACTGTTACAGAAGAGGAACACAACTAGAACCCGGTCTGTGGGTGTGTCCTGCCAGGAAGTACAAAGCCCACTATCCAGCTGGAACGCAACTGCCCAGAAGTGGCTGTGCAGATTGTACAACAGTCACTTCTCATTGGGAAGAAGTATACACCTTGAGTTGACATCACTATCTATTGTGCCATTCTTTTGGATAAAACAACCTGGTGCAAGACACACTATTCTTTGAGCATTCAGTGATATTCTCTCAAGCATAACAGTGTTCATCTAGCATTGAAGTCACTGGTGTGTCAAGAACAAGAAGACAACTCCACTAAGGATCAGTTTCTAACCGAGTCTTATGTACGTCCATAGTTGAGTTGTAATCTTGTTAATTGTTCTACATTGTAATTCCTAGTTAGCTTTCTTAGAAGCGCTGTCTTAGGAACAAACCAAACTCGTAAACTTTAGAGTTTATGTTGTGACTAGGAATAGTCATGAGTTAAATCCTCTGTAACTAGGAGAGTTATAGAGTGGCTTGTGGTGGTGCATCACAAGTTAGTTTGAAGTCTTTGCAAAAGGGTGTTTGCAAAGTGGCTTGTAATAGGTAGATTACAAGTTAGTTGAGTTTAAAGCCTACAGGTGTAGGTCGTGGTTTTTTGATCCCCTTGTGTGGGATTTTTCCACGTAGAAAATCTCTGGCCTTCTTTACATTCAGTCGTTACTACATTCTACGTATCAGTCTCATAGAGAACCAGGTACTCTATAGTTTGGTAAACTATAAGTCATCAATATGTATCAGAGTGGGTTTTTCCTATCAGGCTAACACCTAGGAAGGATCCTCAAATGGCTGCTCCACCAAACTTTGAGGAAGGACAATCAACCTATAGACCTCCCAGATTCAATGGTCAATACTACGGCTGGTGGAAGACCAGGATGCATGATTTCATTATGGCAGAAGATTGAGAGTTGTGGGATATTATATGTGATGGTCCACATGTTCCCATGAAGAAGATTGAAGAAACGGGGCAAATGGTGCCGAAAGGAAGAAGAGAGTACAATGACATTGACAGAAAAGCTGTAGAAAAGAACTACCGTGCCAAGAAAATCTTGATGTGTGGCATTGGACCTGATGAGTACAACAGAGTTCTCAGCTTGTGAAACTGCCAAAGAAATATGGAGGCGTTGCAAACCGCTCATGAAGGAACCACTCAGGTCAAACAATCCAAGATTGACATGCTCACCACAGAATATGAGCTCTTTAGGATGAAGGATGATGAATCTATACAAGATATGCACACTAGATTCACCTCCATCATAAATGAGCTTCATTCACTTGGAGATGTCATTCCCAGAAATAAGCTCGTAAGGAAAATCCTCAGCGTCCTACCTGGGTCTTGGGAAAGTAAGGTAAATAACATCACGGAAGCTAAAGATCTACAGACTCTGACCATGGATGAGTTGATTGGTAATCTGAAAACTTACGAGATGAAAAGAAAGAAAGACAGTGAAAGAAGAGAGCCTAAGAAGGAAAAGAACTTGGTGCTTAAAGCTGGAAGGAGTGATTCAAGTGATGAAGATAGTGACATGGCCTATCTTACTAAGAGATTTCAAAAAATGGTTCGAAGAAATGGTGGCATACCAAAGTGGGGCAGTTCAAGTAAAACAAGGAACAACGATCTCTATCACGGATGTGGAAAGTCAGGGCATTTCATCAAAGACTGCCCACTCGCGAAACAGGAGCAGTACAAACAAAATCCTGACAAAGCAGGAAAAAGGAACCTGGTTCAAGAGAAAAGATTCAATCGAATAAGTGCTGCTGACAATATCGTTAAGCAGACTCTTGCTGCTTGGGGAGATTCCTCAAGTGAATCCGAAAGGGAATCAGATGCAGAAAACAGTTCCTTGATGGCAGTGGAAACTGAAGCAACAAAGTACGACTCACTGTTCGCTCTGATGGCTCAGTCAAATGATGATGATGAAGAAGATGAAGATGATGAAGTAAGCCTTCCGGGATGCTCAGAGAAATCTGAAATCCTACTCTTCCAAGAAGCTAAGGTCTTTATCAAATGTCTTAATTGATGCCTACTATAGCCTTATAAACGATAAGGAGACCCTCACAATAGAACTAGGAGAGGCAGAGAAATCGAGAGATGATCTAGTGGTCTGTGTAGTAGACCGAGATGAGACCATAGCTAATCTTGAAATAGAAAAGGAGGCCTTGAATGAAAGAATAACTAGTGTAGAAAATGAGAGAGACGACCTAATTGTAGTAGTTGTTGATCTAAAAGAAACAATAGAAGGCCTTAACAATGAGAAACACACCTTAGAAGAAAAAGTTGCATCTACTGAAGAGGAAAGGGATGACCTGTTAGCAATATGTGCTGATCTAGAGAAAACCATCGAGGGAATCAATAGAGAACATAGGAATGTAAGTCTTGGAAAAGGGAAGGAAGTAGCAAGTGAGGCGTACATCATGCTTGAAAAAGAGTTAAATGTTGTAAAAACCAGTCTTTGCAGTGAACTCGAGAGGAATCAGCAACTCCAAGCTGAGTTGGAGAAAGTAAGAAATGATCTTGAGAAATCCTTGAAGTGGACCTGGTCCTCAGATGCTGTTACTGCCATGTATCTCAACAATAGTGGAAACAAGCAGGGCATCGGGTTCCAAAGGGAGAAAACTCCCTACAACCCACACAGCAAGTATGTCACTGTACCTGATAACTGGCTATGTACCCACTGCGGAAACAATGGGCATTTTAAAGAAAATTGTCAGGCCAGGGTTCAGTCTGCTCAGAAGAACAAAGCGTTCACTGATAGAGTGACTACTAGCAAAGGACCAGGTACCACTCGCAAAAAGCGGATGCTGCCTGCGTGGACTAGGAAATCCCTCATTCATCCTTTTTTTAGTAACAAGGGACCCAAGCTAGTTTGGGTTCCTAAATCTAACCCTTGATGTGCATGTGCAGGGAGCAGTGAGAGGAAGCAGACTGCGATGGACTATGGACAGTGAATGCCTAAAGCACGCAGCTGGAAACATCATGAAATGCTTCTCACTGAAAGCCCTGCAGGAAGGGAATGTATCCTTGGGAAGAAAGTAAAGGGTACATTCTCAGTGAATGAAAAGGCAGAGAGGTTCCCTTGGCACTCGAGTAGGAAAAGACGGAACTGGAAAAATGATGCATGGATAGTGCTCATCGCCTATAGAATCACCAAAATTTTGGGCAAAAGGAATGAACACTGCTCTCTCTTGAGAACAGGTGTCGAACCAGGTCCTTCCTAAATCACAACTCGCCAGGAACCGCCAATTGGAAGAAAATGCCTTGCTCCTAACAACAGGAAGGATCAGCTTGGGAAGCACAATGCGAATAGACGAGTGAAGAAATCCTTCTGGGGAACACCCACAAAACAAGGTCAAAAGGTCCCCAACAAAGGAGGCACTAAATGGCAGGAGATGCTCATGGGGTATTCAACAAGACACTTTTCCTTGCCAAGAAAGAAACGATGATGATCAATATGATGAACCAATTCTGTCTCTGGGAAGTATCTGAGGCTTCAAATAGGGAGGATGATAAAGTGAGCAAGATGAAGGAAACTGGCAAAAGATAACTCAACTTCCTCCACCACGTCTCACACAGAACCTGGTGCACCTGTCATGATTCATGCCTTATCTTCTGGGAGACAAGGAAGCAAAACGAAATGACCTCATCAACAACTGGAGAGAAATTGCAAACACATTGAAGGGTGAGATCATCCTCTGAGGGTCAATATGAAGAAAGGATTGATCGGTGGAAAGCATTGCAGAACAGAAGACCAAACTCCAAATATCTGCATCAAAGCCTCAAGAAGAGAATATTCCGGATAAATCAAGGTGAAGATGGGGTTACAAGAATCTAATGAAGAACCTGATCTTTCATCTGCTGGTTGTGTAAGATACCATCAGGTAAAGGTATCTAAAGTGTTTTCTGACCAAGCCTAACTCACATCAATACCGTTATAGGTAAACACGCATGACGATCATAGAAGCTAAAGGTTGCTATGAACTGCGAGAGGGGAGCTGCTAAAACTTTGTTCAAAAGACTGCTCTGGCATCAGATTCTTGTATCTCAGGTTAGTAGTAATGTGCTTATTCTGCATGCCCTCCTAAAACAAAAAAAAATATGTTTAACAAAATTAATTCAAATGCCACATCATCTGACTTTTCAGCGTCTGCATGTCATGTCTTGTCTTTCAAATCCTTTCATCCCCTCTGCACGGTAATACTTTCCCACAAACCTACCGCTGCTCTTCAGAACTATTCAGAACCTGTTTTGCTCTCCACTCATCATTAGCCCTTCTTCCAGTAAAGCCTTCTTTCTCTCTCAAGGCAAGTCATGAACCTTCATCTACTCTATACAGCTGGGATCTTCTCTTCATCTCTCTCTCTCTCTCTCTCTACTCGTCTACCAAGTATTCATCTAATGGCGATCGAACAATCGTCTCATTCTCCCATCATTGACACTGGCCCCACTTCATCATTATTCTTGAAATCATCCCTAGAGTATCATTATTTCACACCCTCTACCACCTTTCTAACTCCTGGTTCCTCCTCCACACCTACGGTTTTTCCATTTCTGATAAACCCTGTTTACCATTATTTTGAGAATCCTATGTCTAGTCAATCCCACGATCTCATCAAAGATCACACAGGAGGTTTTACTCCTCAAGTGTCAGAAGCCCCTATGGATGATCCTGACTAGTATCTGAACACCTCCATGTTGGACTCAGTGACTCTCAAGGAGTCACCAGAAAAGGAAGCAGCTCATAACATCATGGCTATAGCTGCTGAGAGTCTGATGAATGAAGGAGCATATCTCTCGTCTGAGTACCAGGGGGAAGAAATTCCATTCCTAGGAGATGTAAGAACCACAGCAGTCCTCGAGTCCCTGGCTCATGAGATATTCTCAGAAAAGCCTTCTGATGAACCTGATTCTCTTCCATGCAAACTCACTCCTACACCTCCTGTTCACTCCAAGCTCTTAGAGTCCTCTTCCAAATCACTCACTATCAGGGCACTACAGCAAGAGAGTTCTGAGTCCTCATTTCAAAAAAGTAAGAGGAGTGTCAAGACAAGGAAAAAGAGGAAAATGAATCTAAAGGACTTCATCAAGAGAGTGTCAGTAAACCAAATAGACCAAGATGCTTCCAAGGAACCTGGTTCCTCAGTACAACAACCTATGACAATTCAACAGTCTATGAAAAAGGCCATCGATGAAACTGTTAAGAAACAGAAAGGGTCATCTGTAAAGTACAGTAGCAAGTCTAAACGGAGTCTAACAGAGCTAGTTGTGTGTGAGGACAATACTGTGGGGATGGCAAGCTGGAAAGGAAAGTCTGCCAAAGGGTCTAGCAAACAAAAAGAGGAAACTGTTAAGGAACCTGGTACAATAAAGTCTATGACCCGTGATGGTGGTCTTTGGCAACAGAGATTAAGAACTCAGAAAGTGTTGTGGGGTCGTACATTTGATCCAGCAATTTCGGAGATGACAGGCATGAGACAAATTTTGGAGATTGTGGAATTTAAACAATGGGAACACTTGTTTGAAGAGAGAATGCCTCTGGTGTATGAAGATGCAGTACAAACGTTTTACGCATCTCTCTTCACTGTTGAGGGGGATCACATTTGAGTTCTTGGAAATGGAGTAGACATTGTAATCGACGCTTTGATGTTGGGAAAGATTCTCAGAATTCCGTGTGAAGGTATGTTCTTAGTTAAGGGTGTTGGTAGTGTAAACTTTCGGAGAGCCATCCTGAAAGAACAAGGTATTCAACAGGGGGAACAGGTGCATAAGAAGGTTTTGCTTCCTGAGTACCAGCTTCTCTTTGAACTGGTTAATAAAGTGCTCTTACCCCGCTCTGAGAGGCGCTCTATTGCTACAAGATTGGACATGGTCCTAATGGAAGCGCTCGATGAGTTTGTCCCAATCAATCTACCTGCAATCATGATAGACCATATGCAGAAGGTGGCAAATTTCAAGGGTGGAAATCATGGGTTACCTTATGGCTTTCTCCTCACTCAGGTGTTCAAATTCTATAAGGTTCCCTTGGGGAATCCTAGAGTGGGCACACACAAGCAAACCTTCTCTAAGACCACTCTAGAAGAATGTGAATGTATTGAAAAGGTTGGTGGAAGCATCTCGACCATCTCTCAGCTGATCAACGCTCAAAATGTAACCTCTGAGGAAATAAGAAGGCTGAGGGCTCAAAATGCCATACTGAAAACTCAGCTCAGTCAAGCAGTTAAAGGACCTGATTCTCTACATGAGGAGATTACACAACTGACAAAGGAAAATGAGAGACTTCGGGCTCAATTACTTGAAGAACAATTGTCCCCAAATGCTAGACTGGACCTGGTTCTCAAAACCATGGCCGTCTCTTCTTCCAAGCCTCCTTCCTTTAGTATCCCCTAGGATCCTCCTTGTGTCAAGCTAGTTTTGCTCCAACCTCCTGTGGCTGTTGTTTTACTTTTGTTTGCATGTTTTGTTGTGATGGCATGTTGTACTTAACCATTAGTGCTCCTAAATTACTCAGTCCAATGTAAACATTAATGAAACAGCTTCCTTCTCGTTGCTTGTACAGCCCTGTGTTCCTCTGGCTTCTATTTTCTGTCATGTTGTGTGCACATATGTGGCATGAGCTAGCTGTGTTAGACTTCTTTATGCTTCTTACTTACTGGTACTCTTTTAAATTCATGTCCTTTTTAATGATGCCAAAAGGGGGAAAAGAAGAAGTGTGAGAATGAGGGAGATCTTAGATTAAGGGGGAACTTACGTGTGAGAATGATGGAGATCATAGATTAAGTGTGAAAATGAGGGAGATCTTAGATTAAGGGGGAACTTCTGGCATCTCATCTGGTTATTTCTGCTCTAAACAAATACTGTCCATGCCTAAGTTTGTCATCATCTAAAAAGGGAAAATTGATGGGTTTTCAGTATTTTATGTTTTGATGATCTAACAAAATTGTCATGAAGAACCAGATAGAGCACCTGGCGCACAGTACATACATTTCATGTGAATTAATCGAAGCCTGAAAATCAGCAAAAGGAGGAACACAACAGGGACCTGATGATCTGGTCCTTTAGGGTTCTCCGACACAAGCAAGTCAATGACTGTACACAATCAAGATAAAGAGGAACACAACAGGGATCTGCTGTCTTAGGGTTCTCTGACAAAAAGTACAAGTCAAGTACACAGCTGGAACATGACAGAAGAAAGTGACCATCTGGCAACTGTTACAGAAGAGGAACACAACTAGGACCCGGTCTGTTGGTGTGTCTTGCCAGGAAGTACAAAGCCCACTATCCAGCTGGAACGCAACTGCCCAGAAGTGGCTGTGCAGATTGTACAACAGTCACTTCTCATTGGGAAGAAGTATACACCTTGAGTTGACATCACTATCTATTGTGCCATCTTTTGTGATAAAACAACCTGGTGCAAGACACACTATTCTTTGAGCATTCAGTGATATTCTCTCAAGCATAACAGTGTTCATCTAGCATTGAAGTCACTGGTGTGTCAAGAACAAGAAGACAACTCCACTAAGGATCAGTTTCTAACCGAGTCTTATGTACGTCCATAGTTGAGTTGTAATCTTGTTAATTGTTCTACATTGTAATTCCTAGTTTGCTTTCTTAGAAGCGCTGTCTTAGGAACAAACCAAACTCGTAAACTTTAGAGTTTATGTTGTGACTAGGAATAGTCATAAGTTAAATCCTCTGTAACTAGGAGAGTTATAGAGTGGCTTGCGGTGGTGCATCACAAGTTAGTTTGAAGTATTTGCAAAAGGGTGTTTGCAAAGTGGCTTGTAATAGGTAGATTACAAGTTAGTTGAGTTTAAAGCCTACAGGTGTAGGTCGTGGTTTTTTGATCCCCTTGTGTGGGATTTTTCCACGTAGAAAATCTCTGGCCTTCTTTACATTCAGTCGTTACTGCATTCTACGTATGAGTCTCATAGAGGACCAGGTACTCTATAGTTTGGTGGACTCATATAAGTCATCATATATATATATATATATATATATATATATATATATATATATATATATATATATATATACACACACACATACATCTCAATAATATCTATTATTTTTACAATTTTAATAAATTTTTACACGTAAGTTTTTACTCTGCGTCGAAAGTTATGGATTCAATTAAACTCGTCCCTAACTTACTACATCTGCCCCTGTTTGTGTTCTTCTTATTTTTTCAAGAGCTCTCAATGTGAATGGAGAAATTCTTTGTAGGAAAGAACCTTAAACCCTAAACCATATCTTTTACCTCTCACTCCCAAAAAAGAAATATCAAAACTAAACTCCAAAAAGAACGTTAAAGTAAAGGAAAGATTGCACTCTTACTCCTTGGAATAAGCGCATTAACCTTTAAATTAGAAGGTGTGTTATTTCATCCATTTATAATATGGGAAACATAGGTAATATTTAGATATTTATAGTATTGTATTACTCTCAAATATGACATAACAGTACACGCTTAAATAGAATATGAGTAATTAAAGGACGTACTCTAATAATTTGTTAAATCTATGAAGCTCCACAGAAATTGATCAAAAGTGAACATATCAGACTAAATCTAAGAGCCAGTTTGGACATAAAAAAAATTCACTTTTTCTCAAAAAAGAATTACTTTTTTTCGAAATTAGTGTTTGCTCCATAAAATTTCTAATTTTCACTTGAAGATGAATTTTGGAATTTTTCGAAAATTTGAAAAGCTCCAAAAAGCTGTTTTTCAAATTTTTCACTCATATAACTCACAAAACTTCAAAAATAACCCAAATTTATATTTATTTCCAAACGCAACTCTAATTTTCAAATACCATTTTCGCTTGAATTTTTTTTTTACTTTTTTTTTTAAATTTTACATTTTTTATGTCCGAACGCCCACTAAATGTGTTTAGCAAAAGAATTAAAATAATAGCCCGTTTGGCCAACCTTCTAAAATCAGCTTATTTTGAGAAGTGCTTTTCTTAAAAGTACTTTTTAAAAAAGTGCTTTTGGTGAGAAGTAGTTTGTGTTTGACTAATTAATTTGAAAAGCACTTTTGAGCAGTAATTAGTGTTTGGCCAAGCTTTTGAAAATTGCTTCTAAGTGTATTTTTCTCAAAAGTGCTTCTCAGAAAAGTCCTTTTGGAGAGAAACTACTTTTTTTTGCTTCTCCTTAAAAATACTTTTTTTCCTTCCAAAAACTTGGCCAAACATCTCATTTTTTTCCAAAAGTGCTTTAGGCCAAGAAAAAACACTTTTGGCCCAAAAATAAGCTTGGCCAAACAGGCTATAAGAACATTTAACTTAAGGGATTAAAAGCACAAAATCTAAAGAGGAACATGGTGGTCTCTCGAAAAAGAGCCTGACACAAAAATGGAAAAAGAGAACGCGTTTTATCTTTTTCCGGTAAATACCTCTTAACGCGTTGATACACTGAATACTCCATATATATGCTAGCTCTCACGGGGCCGTCTTTACTAACCCTAGAAAATCGATTTGTCTATCTCCAAATCCGAATCGCTCCGACGTCTTTGATGTTCAGATCTTCCGGTGTTCCTGTCGCAGATGACTTTCGCCCTTCTCTACAACGACCCTTCATACCCCCCTTTCTCAAATTACAATAAAGAAATCAAATAATTCATTGTTTTTCTACTTGGAGGTTTTTTAGTGTGACAAAGGCGAGTCATCTGTGACAGGATAATGGAAGATCTAGTTATCAAAGGCTTATTGGGGCGTTTTCTTCCATGATCTCCAACACTTGTAGAGTATTCTCCAAAGTACTACAGGTAGACATTTCTTTACTACTCCATTAGTTATTGGGTTGCGTATTATTTGCTTCCGATTTGATGTCATGTTAAACAAAAGTAACTATTTTGTTTCTGTGTTGAGATTTGCTTAAAAAGACTAAGCTTTTTACAATTGTTTGGATATGTGCTAGCAGAATTGGACCTTCTAGTGTATATTTGAGTCTCTTGAGTTTATACATACATAGACATAGCTATTTGACTGCTTACTCTGCAGTTTAAGGTGGGTGGGGTACAGATATTAATGCGTATTAGTTGCCTCATATTTCCATAATATGATTTGTTATAAGAAAATTAAGGTATCCTGGCAGTCGTCTTGTTAAATTATTTTTTGATACAGCTTTTTATTATGACTAATGCACAAAGTTATTAGGTGTCTCTCAAGCAAGACTTGAATTGTGATTCCTTCCCCGCTGAATTTAATTGTTGATTTGGACAGATCTTTGATAGTTGTCATGCAATTATATATAGTATCTGAAAAGGGATGAATGGAGAAGGAAATCAATTTAGACAATTCTATATTTCTATTAGCAAGGGAAATGATGAATGATTGATGAAAAGGCGTCTTAATTTAGTGGTTGTTGAAGTGTTGTGGACACTGAGGTACCCTCCTAGGATGCCAGATTTGCTCACTGTTTCACTGGGACTGGGATTATGCTTACCATTGATAACTTAATCAATAGACAAAAGTTCTTGCAAAGCATTGTGCACATGAACCTCCATGGTTTGATTCATTGTCAACCATTTTGTGATAAGACAAGACTAAGGGTGTGTTTGGTACGAAGGAAAATATATTTCGGAAAATGTTTTTCAATTTTCCCATGTTTGGTTGGCTTAATTGTATTCCCTATCAAAAGAAGGGAAAACATTTTCAGAACTCTTTTTCAACTTTCTCCACCATATTCCCCATCCCACCAACCCACCCCACCCCCAAACCACCCCTACCCTACACCCCACCCACTCCACCCACCCCAACCTCTCCCACCTCCCACCCTAAATAGAGCTTATAAAGAGTAGTTTCTTTTCATATTGTAGATAGAGTATTTTTTTCACTCACCTACCAAGCAAGGAAAAATAAGTGATAAAACTACTCATTTTTTCAAGAAAATACTTTCTAAGAAAACATTTTCCATGGAAAACATTTTCCTTCTTGCCAAACACACCCTAAAAGTCTTGCCTTCCGTTCCCTTTTTTTTCAGGAGTCAATGCATCCTTTATAGCTGCTGCTAGCAACATATCAAATTATCTATCTCATGTTGGTTGAGTATGAGGTTAATTATCAATCATTTGGTTCATGTTTAGCTGTGGTGATGGCGGAAATTTCAGAAAATTGTGGGCAAGAGCTTGACATTTCTCTCCTGTACTATTGTTATTACATCCTGGGCATGTTAGCATTTCTCTGAAGGTCCAGGTTTTTCTTCATCTGTGGTGTGTGATATATCATATCCTATTTGTATAAGATAGCCAGTGAAGCCTTTAGTCATAATGTTCCCCAGGAGTATTTTCTTTCGACTGACGAAGACTGATTGAAAATTAGCTAGTTAGGCGGGTCAAATTAGCTTAGACCGTCAAGGTTTTGTTAGTTTGCTAGTTTTGTAGTTCTTAAAAGAATATCTACACATCTGCTCTTATATTGTGTTAAATCAAGTTTTTGACAGTCAAAGATATGATGTTACCTTGTCTAACCAAATCCTCGACTGCCAGATACTTTTTTTGTTCGAGTTTGGTGCCACTAGTCAGTTTATTGTTCTCAGACAAGAACACAATTGCAATGATATCATTATAATATTACAACAGGTCTCTATATCAAGTGTACAACTCTGAGTTTTAAAATGAAGTTTTGGAGCTAAACGGCTTGTGTAGATGCGCAATAACAAACTAAGAACTGAGAGTTTTGTTCAGCATCTAAATAACCAACTGCTTCTAGACTATTAACCTTTCTATATGCCAACACATTGTCTTTAGTGTTTCTAAAGATATCTTATGATTCTCTTGGTTGCGACTTGCAACCCAATGATCATGACTAGGATTAAGTACCTGTCGAGGAAATTTACTGTGTAAGTTAAGATATTCATCTAAGCATATATCAAATTGTTCACAGCACTGGCATAAGGAACATATTTCATAGGTTCTCTTCATTTTATTTTTGAGGCACTTCTTCGCCCTATGATTTGTCTCCTTTGACCATTGGTACATCTTCAACCTTGCAGCATAGTTTTTGGAAAATTCTCGCACATAAGACTTCTGAGATAACCTAAAAATAATGCAATATCTATTATCCTCAGAACATGATCTATTACAATGAATCTCGATGCTTTACTACTGGCAAGCAGAACATTATCCACATGAAGTATGAGAACAATGGATCTTCTCCCAGTAATCAAACATTTTATATATCAATTACTTGTCCTGACAAAACGTAGTGCATCAATCCATCAAATTACTCATTTGTTCAGTAGTTTCTGAATTAATCAAGTTTCTGAATCTCTACTCAGAAACATGTAGTTTCCATGTAAATTATTAGTTACAGCTTACAAACTATGTAGTCGCTCTAGTACGATGACCAAAAACCTTGATACCGTCCCTGTCATGAACTTAACTTAATCGATTCTCCAGCAACTTATAGAGTTAATCCATATATAAGGGTCAACTATTCATTCACGAATTCATCCAATAATCACCAATTTAATGCATTCAAAAATTTGATACCCATATCATGGATCAATCCTCCAATTGACGAATTTCACAATTCTATAACGCCCATTGCATTACCCATTGAATTTCCATTACACCCTACGCTATCCATCTAATTTTATGGCGCGTATTGCATAAGCCATCCAGTTGGACTTTGGAAATCCAAAATCCCCAATCCTATACATGGGTTAAACCCTAACTCATCAATAACTCTACTATGATGACAATTAATTATGATTTCCATTTTATACTAGTCTTAGGTTAATTAGACGTTACATTTGCAAGTCAAAAATTTTAAAGTGAGAAGTATCTGGGATGCCCTTTATATGTGCTGTTGGAACTGCTAGTCCATCAGTTGGCAGCTATGTAGCCACGCAAAGGAACTTTGAAGCTAATGGAAAAACTGATAGCCAGATTCTTTTGGACTGGTGGAGATTCAACAGGTAGATATCATTCGGCTTCTTGGAAGAAGTTGTGCTTTCAATATAAGAAAGGAGGAGCCAACTTCAAGTGGTTAAAAGATATTTACTATGCATTTATAGCCAAGCAACGGTGGAATGTGAGGACAAAAGATTCATTGTGGAAAGAATACATGTATTGCTCCAGGTCACACCTTGTGAGGAGAATGCTACAAGGGGCACATTCTCGAAGTTGCAGGGCAATGTGTAAGATGACGAAAGAGTTAGAGAAAGGCATTAGATGGCTATTTGGAGATGGTAGAGCTAATTTCTGGTATGACAATTGGTCAGGAGAGGGGGCCTTGGTGGGGCTACTAGAGGAAGGGGCTAAACTTAGCGGTCTGGCGTTGTTATAAAGCAGGGAACGTGATGTCTGAAACAGAAGCAACTTTGCAATAACCAAGAGCAAGACATATTGAAGAACCGAGTTCCAGAAATTAATTCAAGTCTAGTTCGTTTTGTCTTGATGTTGTCATAGATGTTTTGAGTTGTAATCTTATTTAGCTTGGACTCAATTTAATTTGTAAGAACACTTGAGTGACAATCTTTTGTCCTAGACTAAGAAATTAATTTGGAGCGAGTAGCTACGATCAGTAGGATTGTAGACTGTAGGGTGACTAGATTTAGTCCCGAAACTGCTCGTTGTTTTCGTGAAGTTTGTAAAAACAATCTCGAAGTTGGATCATGAATAGGGCTGTCAAATTTGGCCCAAGCCCAAATGACCCGCCCAAGGTTGGGTTGGTTATTGACCCGCCCATTTATTAAACTTAGCCCATCTTGACCCAACCCATCTCAACCCATTTAAAGTTGGGCTAATTTTTAGCCCAAATTGATCCATGGGTAAGTTTGTCAAAATATCTTAGAAATAATTTTATTTTTTGTTTAATATTTTAAATATGACCATAACAAAAGCAAAAAGCCTTATTTAGTAATTATACAATTTATAAGGAAATAACACATATTNAACTTGAAATAAATGCCTCAGGTAAATAACACATATTAATTAAAGTTTAATAAGAGTTGGGCGGGTTGGGTTATGACCCGAATTTTAACCATCTTGACCAACCCATCTTAGCCCAAGTAACTTTTGGGCGGGTCATTTGACCCGCCCAAATATTGACTCAACCCATTTTGACCCGCCCATTTGACACCCCTAATCGTGATTTTTACTCCCTTGAGCAAGGAGGTTTTCCACGTAATATTTTTTGTCTTCTTTATTTTCTGCATTTATTAGCTACAGAATCGCAAGACCTTGTTCTAAGGAAAATATAAAATTCTTGTAGAAAATTTAATTGGTCGATATACTATTTGCCGCCCTCCTAGTGTATAAGTGGTGTATAATTTTAATAGGTATTAGAACAAACTCTTAATTACCAGGCTTACACATCTGAGAGATTCAGAAGATGAGTGCACCACCTGGATGAATGAGGCCAGTCCACCACATGCTCATCTTTGTTCAATGGCAAGTACTACAGCGGGTGGAAAGTGATGATGGTGAACTTCTTAATTGCTGAAGAAAACTAGTTATGAAATATTATTCTGGATGGACCAACTATTTCAATCAAGCTTGGTACTAGAGGAAGAGAAGTTCCCAAGGAAAGAAGTGAATTTAGTGATATTGATCGCAAACTCATGGAAAAGATACTTGTGGCTTGGGCCGTGACAAGTATAACCAAATTTTTGTATGCGCCGATGTAAAGGACTGGTACTCAAGGCATCCAAAGATGCTGGTTCTGATGAATAAGAAGAAATTAATATAAGTCTACTGGCAGACAATTAAAGAAGTTTTTCAAACACTCAAAAGGAACGAGAAAGAGAGAAGCTCCTAGCAAATTAAAGGCTCAAGAAACGACAAACTTTAATGGCTGCTATAGATATGGAAAGCTTGATCACATAGTCAATGATTGACCACAGTAAAAAAAAATGAATAAAAAAATAAAACATGTCAAGAAATAGAAGAATGACCTAAAAAGCGACTGTGGACTTGGTTCTAGTTACAATAAAGCTCATATAGCTAAAATAAATGCTGCAGAGGAAGACATGAAGCAAGAATTTCTGGCTGCATGTAAAGATAATAGTGATGACAATAAGGATGAAGATGAAGAAACTAATGAGGCATTGTCCTTATTTGTGAATGAGATAATCAACAAACTTGGCCAGAGGGAGATCCAATAAATTGTCCACCCCCACGTACTAGACAACACTTTGATTGGTGGAAGGATATAATGGAAACCTTTCTGCAAGCTGAAGACTTCGACCTATGGATGATTGTGAATCAGGGACATTTTATACCAACAAAGATTGATAATGAAGGAAAGAAAGTTGCCAAAGCAGAAGAAGAATTCAATGCTGATAGCAAGATGATGCTAGAGAAAAATGCCAAGGCTAAGTTGATTCTATATAATGTTCTAAGTATTGAGGAGATATATAGGGGTTTTAAATGCAATATTGCTAATGAAATCCGGGAAAGGCTACTCGTAATGCATGAACCAACTCACTCAGACATGGCACTAATGGTCTTGATAAACACTGATCTGAGAAGGTTAATGCTAATGTGTCCATGATAGGTAGGAGTGGCAAACGGGCTGGTCTGGTCGAATATGGTTAAGGTCGAAAATGGGTAATGAAAAAATGGATAAATTATCCGACCTGACCCATATTTAATAGGGATAAAAAATGGATTAACCGGCGGATAATATGGATAACCATATTATCCATGACTTTTTGCATATATGATCACTTTTGGGAGAATTCTTAGTCTCCCTAACTTGAGGAACCCTCAATTTGAGGCTTTACAAATGTAAAAGTTAGACCTATTGGTTATACATTGGTTACCCATTGGTTATCCATTTCCTAAATGGATAATATGGTTCATATCTATATTTGACCCATTTTTAAAAAGCTCATTATCCAACCCATTTTTAGTGGATAATATGGGTGATTAACTATTTTCTTTTAACCATTTTGCCACCCCTAATGATGGTATAAGTGACTCTGAATCTGAAGAGGAAAACGAGGAGATAAATATCCCTGACCTTAAATATAATCTTCATCTTTTTCCTAAGACTGTTTGTCGTGGTGCTTTTATTAAATACTCCCTCCGATCCACAATAAGTGATTTTTTGGTTGTTTTCACACACATTAAGAAATTCACCTTTTAATATTAATTATCAATAAAATTGATCATATTAACCTTTACTATCTCTTCACATAAACACTCCTAGCATATACTCCAACACTATTTACTCCAAGGGCAATATAGGAAAAAAATTCATTCTTGAATTCTGAAAAAGTCACTTATTTTGGACCACAAAAAAAGGTCAAAAAATCACTTATTGTGAATCGAAGGGAATAATCAGGTTAAAAAATTGAGTGCTGAAAATAATAATAATTTACTAATTTTTAACTGCTAAGTTTGAATGCCATAATCTTTTGAGAAACAAGGTCTTATTTTAAAATCTAAAATTGAAGCACTCAAATTTGAAAATGAAAAATTAAAGAAAGCACCACGTAAAAGAAAATTTGAGATTAGTGATATACAAAAGTCACTTGAAAAGGAACTAAAATTGACCAAAGAATACGTGTGCAACTAAGTTGAACGTAATAAAGTAATTCAAGAGGACTTGAATAAGGTTAAATATAAACAGACTAGAACCTCCAAGTGGGACAGGTCCTCAGAGGCTCTAGAATGGCCAAACCAAAACTACAGCAGATATATAACTTTCTTACTATACTACAAACCTCCCCCTAAGGTTGATCCTAAGTATGTAACCTCTGCATCTAGTAAGCTGTGTACATATTGTGGAAATACTGGTCACTAAAGAAAAACTTACTTAGCACTGCCCAATGCAGAAAATAAAAGGGTTCCAGTTCAAAATCCGAAAGAAAGAAAGAAAGACTTATGTTGTAATGAACTCAAATTTATCAAGCTGGACTAAAAAAATTATTTGATTCATCCTTTTAATTATAAGAAGAGACCTAAGCTAGTCTGCGTTTCTGAATCTAACACTTGATTTATATTGCAGGCTAAAATAAGAGGAAACACCCAAGACTGGTATATTGACAGTGGCTTCTCAAGGCACGTGATAGGTAGGAAGAGAAATTTCCTTCAACTAACAGCCTTTTAAAGGAGGGAGCATGGCTTTTGGGAATGGTAAAAAAGATAAAATCACAGGAATGGGTAAGATTGATAAGTCATTCCCTCAAAGTCTAGTAAATGTGTATTGTGTGAATAGATTAAACTAAAATCTGCTGAGTGTCTCCCATATATGAGACAGGTGGAATCGGGTCCTGTTTGACTCTACTGAGTGTCTTATCACAAGTGTAAAATCTGGTGAGATAATACTTAAGAAAAAGAGATATCACAATGTGTACGTTGCGTCTATTGTATTTCTACCTGACAATGAGGTTATATGTCTCGATATGCTTGATGGTGATCCTCTACTATGGCATAGACTACTAGGTCATGCGAGTCTGGCTCAACTTAATGAACTAGCATCAAAAGATTTATTTGTGGGATTACCAAAAATTGGATTTAAAATAATAAAGTGTTTGATGCATGTGTTAGAAGCAAGTATGTCAGGTTCTCCTTTAAATCTAAGAAGGTTATTAGTAGATCTAGACCTCTGAAGTTGTTCCATATGGATCTTTGTGGTCCTATGATGGTTATGAGTTGAGGTAGTAAAAGATACATTCTGATTATAGTTGATGACTACACTAGATATACCGGACTCGGTTTCTTTCCAGTAAAGATGAAACCTTTGATATTTTTTGCATATTTGTCAGAATAATAATAAAAAAACTAGACTTCAGCTTGTTAGCACTAGATCTGACCATGGTTCATAGTTTGAAAATGCTAAGTCTACTGAATTCTGTAGCATGCATCTCATTGATCACAATTTTTCTACCCCAGAACTCCTCAACAAAATAGAGTAGTGCAGAGAAAGAAAAGAGATCTAAAGGATATGAGAAGAACCATGTTGATCTCTAGTGGGCTGGCCAAATATTTTTTGGGCGGAAGCTATTAATACTCTATGTTACTTCCTAAATAGATGCATGGTTTGACCCCTATTAGATAAACCTCCCTACGAATTTCTTAAAGGAAGAAAATCTAACGTATCACATCTTAGAGTATTTGATTGCAAATGATATGTTCAAAATAATAGCAAGAAAGCTCTAGAAAAGTTTGATGCTACAAGTGTTGAGAAAGTGTTCTTTAGGTTATTCACCACATAGTAAGGCATATAAATTTTTTAATAAACGAACTATCAGTGTTGAAGAAAATATGTATATTGTATTTGATAAGTCTGATTTTTCTGTTGAGAAAAATGTGTAGTATAATGATCAAGAGCTTAGTCTTGTAAGAAAAGAGAATTTTGATCCGGAGATTCTCTTGAAAGTGAAAAATATGAGGAAAGACAAGCCAACATGGGGGAGATGAAACATCACACTCAGGGGGGACTTTAATTCTACCTGATGAGGAAGAAGAAAATGGGCTAAAAGAATATGTTCCTCCTGTTGGTCTTCAAAATAAGCATATTCCTCCACTTGATCTACAAATTGAGCAGGTTCAGCAACCTTAAAGGAAGTGCCGGAAACATCAAATTTCTCACACTTTTGAGAACATAATCTTCGATCCAAATTCAGGAATCCAAACTAGATCATCCATGAGGAATCTCCGTACTTTCAATGCATTCTTATCCATTATTGAGGCAAAAATATAAATAAAGCTTTGCAGGATGCAAAATTGATGGTTGTTATGCATCAGGAATTGCATTAATTTGAAAGAAGGAAAGTATGTTATCTAGTTCTAGAACAATCATTGGAACAAAATGAGTCTTTAGAAATAAGTTGGATGAATAAGGAACTGTTACAAGGAACAAGACCAATCTTGACGTCCAAGGCCACAATCAGAAAGAAGAAATAGATTATGATGAGACTTTTTCTCTAGTAGAAAGGATAAAGGCCATTCAGATGTTGATTGTTTTTGCAGCCTACATGGAATTCACATTGCATTAGATGAATGTGAAGAGTGTTTTATTGAATGGTTATCTCAAGGAGAAGTTTATGTAGCTCAACCTCCTGGATTTTAGCAGCCAGGGATGGAAGAATATGTCTACAAGCTAGACAAAGCCTTGTATGGACTGAAACAAGCTCCCAGACTTGCTATGAGAGACTGTCTAAGTTTCTCCTGGAAAATGGTTTCGCTAGAGGTAAAACTGATAGTACCTTGTTCCTTAGGAAAAAAAGGTAAAAGTCTTTTAATTGTGCAGGTATATGTCGATGACATTATATTTGGTGCTACTGATGAGTCTTTATGCAATGCGTTTTCAGGACTGATGAGTAAGAAATTCAGAATGCACTTGATTAGAGATTTAAACTTCTTCTTGGGATTGCAAATTAAGCGAAATCTTCTGAGAACTCTGATTCATCAAAGAAAGTATATAAAAAGGTTACTAAAGAGATTTGGGTTGGAAAATACAAAACATATTGACACTCCCATAGCTTCAGCTACCAGACTAGACATTGATGAACATAGGAAATCTGAAGATAAAAAAAAAGTACAGGAGTATCATTTTCTTTTTTACTTAAATGCTAGTACGCCAGACATAGTATACAATATAGGATTGTGTACCAGGTTCTAATTTAATTCTAAAGAATCTCACATGAAAGTTGCTAAGAGAATTCTCAAATATCTAAAAGGGACTCAACCTCTAGGACTGTGGTGGTATCCTAGGATTGGAAACTTTGAACTTGTTGGCTTTGCTATGCAGACTATCTGGTTTATAGGAAAAGTACCTCTGGAATGGCTTATTTTATTGATCCTTTCCTAGTTTCTCAGGCCACTAGAAAAAGAATTTAGTTGCTCTTTCCACCGTTGAAGTTGAATATGTATTTGCTATGTCTTGTTGTGCTTAATTTTTTTTTAGCTTAAGCAACAATTAGAGGATTATGGCATCTTTGATTAACTTCTTTTGACTACTTGTATGATTACTCCCAAATTGATTGGCTCGAAATAGATTTAATAATGATCTTACTGCTGGTTAAAAGTCTTTCTTAGTCTTAAACTGTGCTTAACACATGCATGTCAAACATTATTTTCGGGGAGCTGGGCAGAAGGAAAAGAGGCTCCTAGCTAAAAGTAGAATGTTTCGTCCAGGAGGTGAGAAGAGTTAAGAAAAAAGTAATGAACGGGTGCGTAACGCGTGGGAATCTGCCGAACAGTTCAGGCCGAATCCCTAAGAAGGTATGCGTTCAGACCATGAAAATTATGTTCTTATAAAAGTCTAATGATGTTACCCTTATGGTCAAGAATGGAGATTCTTTGCATAGTCAATTCCCGCCTAAATTACACACTGCCTTAAGTTCCCTAAAATCTAACCACCCCTGTGTCACTTCCGTTGCAGTCAAATTTATTTTATTCAAATCAAATAATATCAACTCTTTCTCACAACAGGAAAGGTACTTCAGCAAGTTGTGTGCTCAAGGTTGATCTTAGGAAGGCCTATGATACACTAGATTGGTACTTTCTAAAAAGACTACTGATTGAGCTGGGATTCCCACACAAGTTTATTGAGTGGATCATGGAGTGCATAACAACTATCACCTGTTCTTTGACTCTTAATGGTGGTCTTACTAAACCCTTCAAAGGATAGAGGGGAATAAGTCAAGGTGACCATATGTCATCTTACCTGTTTGTTCTTGCTATAGAATATCTGCAGAGGGAGTTTGATCAGCTGGTCTTAAACAAGGAGTTTCACTTCCATCCTAGACGCAAAAAGATGGGGGTGATCCATGTATGTTTTGCTGATGATTTGTTGATGTTTTGCAGAGAAGACCTCCCTTCTATTAGGATGCTTAAGCATGCATTTATGAAATTCTCAAAGGCCTCAGTGTTACTGGCAATTGTAGACAAGAGTTCTGTTGGCCCAAGTTCAAATGAAGTTTTGAAGAATGACAAATGAACTCAGTCATGGACCAGGTCCATCATGTGAGGCACAGTATCTATCAACCTAGACATGTGAGATACACGTGAAGGAGATAAGTCTCAGTGATCAAGCAACAATATCTCCTGAACTAATCGAAAAGGTTGCATATTGGATGAGGAGAGAAAGTATTCTCATGGGAAGAGGACACAATCCGGATAAAGGATAGGATTGGAGTTTGTATTGTTCAAGGACTCATCTTCGATGGAAGATCAGCAATTGAGTCTCAATCAAACTCTGATTACTAACTCATTAAATAACAGTTATTGTTCTCTTTTACAGGAATTGCACAAACGAAGAAGTTAAGCTAAATTGAGAGCAAAAAAGTGAGGCAATTTTGCAAGCAATTTATGTGAGATTCAAGTGTGCATTCCTGAAGCTACTTGGACAAGATAGAAGAACCAATTCCATTGTGTCTTTCTTTTATTTTAGTTCAATTGTAGTAGGTGTTTTAAAGTTGTACCTTTTCAGCTTTCATAGAAGCAATTGTATTAGGTACTTTGAGTATTCAAGTTAGAGTTAACTTGAAGGTGTCGCAACAGTTGAGGCTGTGTGCTACACTGGGATTAGAGTTTAATCCTTAGGTTTACAAGAGTTTTGTAAATGATGTTTGGCTCAGTGATTTTAGTGGAAGTTTGGGAAAATCCTACTGAGTAGTAGGTCGTGGTTTTTTCACCTTTTGAGCTAGGTGTTTTCCACGTAAAAATCTCTGTGTTCTTTATTTTATGTACTCTTAATTCCGCAAACAGTAGTAGTAAGTACACCTATGTTACAACCCATATTCACATACGTTAGTTCATGCCATAAGGTCGTCGACGTAAATCCATGAAGAGATTATCTTTGAGATGATAAGAGATTAATCCTATTGGTCTTAAATGATACAAAGGTGTATAAGGGTGGTTAACAAGTATTAGAAGTTAAACGAATCAAGGATGTTGTCAGCCGTATTTTTGGGTAAACCTAGGGGTGCTTAATACTCTCAAGAGGTCGTATTTTAAGGTAGATGAATCATAAAATATCCGTATCATAGTCTTGAAGTCAAACGAGTTATGAAACAAAAGTCGACAAGAGTTGTTGCAACTTAAGTTCATAGTTTTACTTAAACTTTAGGTCAAATATTATTAAGCTTTTCTCCCAATATACTTGGAATTACGGGGTGATCTACCCACCAAATTGAAGATCTATGAGTCTAGTTTCCAACGCATTATTTATCAATACGACATTGGAGTAGAGAGATATAGACATTTTTGCGAGCCTGCACAAGCTGCTAGGTGACAAGTAGGTGGGTCACCTACTTGGTTAAATGATAGCCCAAAAAGAGGCAATTTCGGGTCAGACAAAGAGCCCATTAAAAGGCTTATCTTCTGCAATATATCCCTCATTATATTTCACAAATAACCAGACCTAAACCCCTGCAAACTTCCTCCCAAAAATTATCCACAAACCCTAATTGATTTTTCCTCTCTTTCAAGTTCAAATTGGGGGTAAACCCTAGAGTTTGAAGAACCAAGATAAGGGCTGAGTTATCCAACAAGTAAGGTAAGTTTACTGCTATCTTTCATACATTTATTCTGCTGTGAATTCATGGCAATTCGTTCTATACATGTAAGAACTCACGGGACGGTGATCGGAAGCGGAGTTCGAGTTATTCACTTGTAGCGGACTGTTTTGTGGACTGTTTTGTATTGCTGTTGGGCTGCGTGTTTTACTACTGTTTTGTGGAGTTTTGGAGGAGGAAGGGTGTGTAGAAACACCATATAGATGTAGGGTTGTGGGCTGGTAGTTCTTCGTAACATTTCCGGGTCGTTTGACACGACTACGATGGCCGTCGTATGTATGAAGTGATTTGGTTGTGCCTGGACTGTTTTGGGGGGCTCAATATGATTATTATTGATGTTGTTTGGTCTGTTTGGTGATTGTTTGGAATTGTGTGAAGTCATATATATAGGGGAGGTGCTATCCGTTTCATCATAAAATAGGTTGTGGTCGATACATAATAGTTATGACGCTTGAATGGTAACTATAGTATCGTTTCTCTTATTGTAGACTAAGGAGTCGTGAAAATTGCTTAGCTTGAGATTGGGGTAGTATATACAAGGTATGTGAGGCTATCCCTTTCCTTCTTTTGCACGACTCCGATTGTGCATAATGTAATGAACGAGCTTCCAAAGATACTCTACTCTTAGAAGCTAGCAGTACTTACATTGTTTCCCCTCTTATGGAACGATTGATGTTGATATTGCTTCTCTTATTCTTATGTTATCAATGTTATTGGTACTTCCTGATTCTTATAAGGTTCATGGTGAAGAGTTAGTCCTAATAACGTGTACAGAGGATACCGACCTTACGTCACTCCGAAAGGTTTAGAACGTGAGTCCATGAGTCGAGCATGCATTATATATATGTATCTATTTTACTCTACCGAGCCGCGCTATAGTCGGCCGGGTACGGCACCTATTGTGCAACCACTGATCAGTTGGGTTTTACCGAGCTCCACGTGGCCGGGTACATTTTTACCGAGCTTACCGACGCCGGCCTATTACGGCCGGGTACGATATGATGATGATGATGCCCACAGAGGCGTATGTTTTAAAAGTTTATGTATATATACATATGTATCACGCATTTCATGTCAGTAGCCCTTAGAGGTACCCAGATGTTACAGGTTGTTTATTCTCTATCCCTGCTTACATTACTGTTCGTACTTATGGTTCCCTGCCTTACATACTCAGTACTTTATTCGTACTGACGTCCTTTTATTTGTGGACGCTGCATGTCGTGCTGCAGGTCCTGATAGACAGGCAGGCGCAGCTCCCCCACCATAGTAGGCTGTCCAGTTCAGCGGTGATTGGCGAGATCCCTTCTTCGGTCTTGCCTTGGTCTTGGTATGCATTTTTGTTATAGATATTATGGGTATGTCGGGGCCCTGTTCCGGCTATGTTGCAACACTTATGTTCCTTTAGAGGCTCATAGACAGGTGTCGACTCATGTATAGTTTGGTAGGCCTTGTCGGCTGGTTTTTGTTGTATAGTCTCTTATGGTAGTGTGGTAGCTCGTACCTTATATATAGTTTCTTGATTGTCTAGTCATCCCATGTTATGTATGTTCATGCCATCATATTTTATTGTTGGTTGTCCATGACCCATGTCTACCATTTATATTGATCTCGTCAGCCCTAAAAGATAATAAAGAAGGTTAGATAAAATGTATGTTGGTGCTCGGTAAGTATGGTCGGGTGCTAGTCATGGCCCTCCAGTTTGGGTCGTGACAGAGGACTTGATTGTCCTTACCTTTTGACCTCATTTGAGGGCAACGCCGGTCATGGGAATAAGGAAGGGATCTCCTCCCGTCGTTTGCCGCTAGATGCTTCGACTCTACGTCTGTCACGGGGTTTCACATCTTAGGGGGAGCGGGGCTAGAATTGCGTCGCGGGTGATGTATTCGCCGTTGTCTGTACAAAGCATATGCGCTCTGCATCGCTTGACATACTAGCCCGAGCTCGGGCGGGCCGCTCAGGGGGAGCGATTTGGTCATTATGGCAATCGCCATTGGGGACATATCAGAGGTCCGGCCCTAGAGCGACGTTGGTCCGAGTTGTCCTATTGGCTTTTGCCCGACATATTCGGTATAACTTTGGTTGATACACATGTAATCATAAATGTATGTTTTATTTGAAATGAGTTTGAATGAAAGAAGGGATTACCAATACATTAATGTGATGCCGAGGTGGAGTCTCGGCGTCCCTTTCCTCGAGCGAGAGGGTGTCCTTGGGAAGTATTCCCTGGGGTCATCCCTTTCTTGTGACGCGCACTTGCATTCTATGTTCTACGGATCTTAGTGGGGTGCCTCCATCCTTTAATGGTTGTGACGATATGCCGCAGCTTGCCGGCTCTACTTTGTTTGATTTCCCCTTGGCTGCGGAGCTGGATCCGGGTTCGCTTGCTTGGCGATGCTTTGTGGTTACCTTTGTTGGATGGTGTAGTTGCTGCTCTTTTGGGTCTGTAACTCCGAGCATTTCGTGATTCTCGTGGTAGGCCAAGTTTTCCTTAGAGGGGTTTTGGTTGAATAGATCAGAGCCACCCGGAGCTCCCGACTTCACTTATTATGACCACTATGCTTGGAACTGAAACGTTGAAGTCGAGCTATATCGGGCGAGGTTTCCTTGCCGGTTGCGTCTTGTTGAATTTGGTACCATTGGAGATTCCTCGAAGGTGTCGTCTTCGGGCTACTACCTTGTTGTTGCGAGATGCGCTGTACCTCGGATCGTCTGTTCCGTTCGTGTCATGTGGATGATGGCTCCATTCATTCAGTGTCGGCTTCTCTGTTGGGAATCTGCCTGGATATGCCGATCTCGAGGAGGTTTTTCGAGGGTTCTCCACGGCTCTGACTTGGGTCTGGTGTTGGTTGTTGGTATATGACCAAGCCTCAACCGGATATTCGACTAAGCTTTGCTTGAACTGCTCCGGAGCCACCGTTATGCTTTGTTTGGGTTTTGGGCGAAGGCCCGTGCCACCCCACTATTCGGGACCAGGAGCAGTCTTGTTCATCTTGTCAGAAAGCGGAGTGCGGCTTCCCATGATATTTTATTTCTTCTTCTTCTCCTGGCCTTCGGTGCATTGAGCCCTTTTTTGCATTATTTTGATGGTGTTGGCGTGTGCTTCCACTGATTGTGCTAGTACGGTGAGCAGGTCCCCAAGATTAGATGTCGAACAATGATGCCGCGTTGTGGTTTCTTCCGGGGGAATTTCTTCAAATCTCCCCATCGGGACGGGCCCGAGTTCTCCATTTTGGAGGTCATCATTCCTGGACGGGCGTGCGTGAGTGGTGATGCACCCGCGGGACTTAGAGTCCTGTCACTCCCAGGGAATTTTGATGTTTCTGACTTCCGCGAAATAAGTCCTGGGATCGTATCTTCAAGAGATGGTTGCTGTAGGAGTCTCCGCGAGCATGAGTCGATCTTTACGATAATATCTTCCAGAATCCTCACTGTTACAGGATAGGTTGTTGGTTCGTCGTTGCCCGATACCTCGGGCGCTGGTTCGGAGCGAGGAGATATTATGGGTGTTGTTGCGCCAAGAGTCTTCGGGCGGCTCTGTAGCTGTGAGATAGCCAAATGCTGTTCCTGCAACATTTCAAAGATAATACGGAGATTAACTTCCCATTCTGCCGGGGCTAGGATTTTTCGGGCTTCCTATTGGTTAGCGTGTTGCGCGCCGCCATTGGAGTGCAAGAATTCGTTACCCTGCTGTGCAGCATATGAATCCGCGTCCGCTCGAACCGATCTAGATGCGTTACTGAGGTCATGTGGTGTCGCGCCAGCTGTTAGGACGGCCATATTGTTTTCTTTGCGATTTTTGGGGTTATCGTCCTCGATTTCCCTTATCGAGATGATCATTAACATGAAATCGAAAGATCTTGGGCAAGAAAAAGTGTGAAAGATATCGTGCGGTTGAAAGAGGAAACTAGCAAGAAAATAATCACTATTATTTTTATCCCCACGGTGGGCGCCAAACTGTTTACCGTGAAAATGGTAACAACAATTAAATTTGTAAATGGGATTCTAAAAATACGTTATTTATTCCCGAGCTAGGTTGTAAGATTGATTAGTCTTAAAACATGAAGTAAGACGATAAGGATCGAGTTAGCCAAAGCGATAATCGAACCAGTAAGGGGACATTTCCGGGCTTAGATCAAGCCAGTAGATACCTCGGGGCCAGGCCTCGAGTCTATCTCGGTCTTATCGAGGGTAGTCGAGAAGGGGATAACAGGTAAGGATACAGATAAGCAAGGATTTATACCATCAATCTTAAAGTAAATAATAAAGAACAAACGAAGAACAATAAAATGCTAGGGCGACCTCGGGGTCGATGAACAATGATAGCTTAGAAGAAAGAAAGAGAGAGAGAGATATCATTGCATTATGGAGAAGTGGAGCAACCTCAGCCCCTTACAAGGTGGGGTGATTCCCCCTTATATAGGAGAGGGGACTCAGTAAAGTACATCTATATTATTTACAAGAGTAGAAAGATGGGACGGCGTAACGCACGTCCTCTCAGTAGGCTACAGATAGACCGGCCCTGTCTGGTGTAGTCATGTGCTTCGGAGACCTCTTCTCTCACCCTGACCTAGGGCCCTGTTTCCTTCGATTCGGACCTCGATGAGCCTAAGGCCGGGAACTCGATCGTGGCCTTCCACCCTCGGGGTATCGGGGAAGGCTTCAAAAATTGTCTTGATAGAAAAAATCAAGTCTTCTGATTTTACCGCGTACACTATATATCTAGGTTGTTGTGTGATTTTTCTTCTTTTCCTTCCGAGTCACTAACTTTGTTTTTGAATTGCTTTTTGGTACGAAAATGGCTCTCAACAACGAGCCCACTGGGAATATGCCAATGGGGGAGGACGTGGATGATGAACAAGTGGATGATGTTCCTCTTGAACCTCAAGAAAATAGACGAGGACGCCCGCCTCAAGATAATGTTCCCGTCCCTCCCCCACCTCCACCAAGATCAGTAGCTCACCCACAGTTACCAAACGAGGGTAATTCAAGTGTTATAGTTCCGCCCCGTATTAGGGCGGGAAACTTCCAAATCACTAGTGTGATGCTTACACTACTTGAGCAACAGGGATTCTTCAGCGGTGCTCTGAGTCAAAATGCTTACAAGCATCTCAAAGGGTTCGTCGATACTTAGCAAACCAATGTCTCCAAGGAGCACTGCGGTTGAGGCTATTTCCCTTTTCTCTACGGGGAAAGGCATCAGACTAGCTAGAGAGATTGCCCCATCATTCCATCCATACATGGGATGAGTTGGAAGAGAAATTCATTCCAAACTCTTCTCTCCGTCACATATGGAGACACTTCGGGATGAGATTCTTGCGTTCAACCAAGAACCCAATGAGGCGTTGCATGAGATTTGTGAAAGATACCGTACCATGGTTAAAGAGTACCCGAACAATGATATAACTGGGGCCATTATCCAACAAACCTTCTATAGGGGGATCAACAAACCTTCTACAAGGGGATCAACAGAAAGAATCAATGTGTGGTAAATCAACTCGCCGGTGGAAACCTCATGGACACGCCTTATGCCGAAGCTTGTGAAATTATTGATGAAATGGCGAATACCTCATCGGCATGGTAAAGTCGAGCCAATGTTCCTCAAGGTGACCCAACTATCATTCACCTACACAAAGAGCTACATGATCATGGCCAAGCTATTGCCGAGTTGACAACTACAATGAACCAAATGGCCAAAACTCCGCTTCAACAAGTTCAAGGGCCAAAACAAGTGAATGCAATGGAAGGGGTAAATATGATGATGAACAAGAGACGGCATCAAGTTCAACAAATGCAAAGCCGTCTGGAAAAATTCATGCAAGATAATAGTGGTTATGATCAAGGTGATTTGTTCAATGAGAAAGAAGAAGAAGTTCAATATGTCAACAATTATTGAGGCCAAAGAAACAATGCTCAAGGACAAAATCAACAACAATGGAGGTCACAAGGAAATCAAGGCAATTGGAACAACTAAGGACACCAAGGCAATTGGAGTGGTGGTAACAATAATCAAAGCAATTGGAATAATCAAGATAACCAAGGAAATTAGGGTGGCAACAACAAAAGAAATTTGGGGAGGTAATAACCAAGGTGGGTGGAACAACAACAACAACTGGGGGTCAGGTTTTCAAAGGCCCCTGATGTTCCAATAACCAAGAAACCCACCTCTATATCCTTCTCAAGGTCCGAGATCTTCTAACAATGAGATGGGTAGAATTTAAAATATGTTTAAACAGATGATGGATAATAATTCCGACTTTGATGCTCAACTAGCCTCTCACAACACTTCTATTGGCAATTTGGAGGTTCAATTAGGCCAAATCTCGCAAACGTTGAACACTCGTCCTAAGGGGGCTCTACCTAGTGATACGGTGGTGAACTTGAAGGGTGAGAATAATACGGGACTTGCTATGGCCGTGACTACTAGAAGTGAAAAAGGTGAAGATGCAACCGCCTCAAATCAAAGAAGAATTGTGGATAAAGATGTTGTGGTTCAAGAAGATGAAATCCCAAGCAATGTGGTTCAAGCTAATGAAGAGATGATAATTTATATTGATGAAAATATGGAGGAGACATAAGAAGAAGTGAACCCGTCTAGGGAACATGTGAATGATGTGTCAGAACCTGTAGTGCCAAAGGCTAAGGCACCAATTCCAAGACCTCCTTCTCCATACCTTCAAAGGCTTGCAAAGCAAAAAAGTGATAACCAATTCAAAAAGTTTATTGATATGACGAAGAATTTGTCCATGAATGTGCCGTTGGTTGAAGCCTTGGAACAAATGCCAAGATATGCAAAATTAATGAAGGACTTAGTAACCAAGAAGAGATCGATGAATTGTGAGACAATTAAGATGACACATCAAGTGAGTGAAATTTTTCACTCAATGGCTCCTAAGTTGGAAGATCTGGGGTGCTTTCACAATTCCTTGCACTATTGGGAGCGCCGATTTTGCCAAAGCCTTATGTGATCTCGGGGAAAATATCAACTTGATGCCCTACTCGGTGTTCAAAACTTTGGGAATTGGCAACCAAGACCCACATCCATGAGGTTGCAAATGGCGGATCGAACAATGAAGAGGCCTTTGGTTATTATTGATGTTGTGTTGGTTCGAGTTGACAAGTTCATCCTCCCGGAGGACTTTGTGATTCTTGATTGTGAAGTGGACTATGAGGTGCCTATCATTTTGGGAAGACCTTTCCTTCCTACGGGGAAGGATCTTGTTAATGTGGAACCCGGTGAGCTCACTTTCCGGGTGGGTGACGAAAAAGTGGTCTTCTATGTGTGCAAATCTATGAGGCAACCGAATAGTAATGAAGTTTGTTCGTTCGTGGGTTTGGTGATGAATGTGACTGTTGATGATGCTAGTGCCATAATAAATGTTGAGGACAAATTGGAAGCCGTGTTTCTCAATCTTGATGATGAGGAGGAGGAGGAGAATGATAGCTATGTGGAATGTGTGAATGCATTGCAAGGAATGGGGCCGTACACTTATGAACCCCGCAAGCTATCCTTGGATCTTAAGAACCGACAGACTCCTCCAATAAATCCCTCAACCGTGGAGCCTCCCACATTTGAGTTAAATCCATTTCCTCCACATCTCAGGTATGAATTCCTTGGCCCTTCTTAAACTTTACCGGTTATTCTTTCCTCTTCTTTGACTAACATGCAAGTAAAAGTCCACATTGGAAGTGCTAAAAAGGATGAAAATAGCAATTAGTTGGACATTGGCGAACATCCGGGGAATAAGCCCCGCCTTCTGCATGCACAAGATTATTTTGGAGGAGGGTGAAAAACCCTTCGTTGAACGTCAAAGGAGGCTAAATGAAGCAATGCAAGAGGTGGTGAAGAAGGAGGTAATCAAGTGGTTGGATGCTGGGGTTTTCTACCCCAATTTCAATAGCTCGTGGAACTCTCCGGTGCAATGTGTCCCAAAGAAAGGGGGCATGAATGTGGTAACATATGACAAGAATGAATTGATCCCCGCAAGAACCGCCACCGGGTGGAGAGTGTTCATGGACTATTGGAAGCTCAACAAAGTCACTCGGAAAGATCATTTCCCGCTTCCATTTCTTGATCAAATGCTTGATAGGTTAGTCGGACGTGCTTTTTATTGCTTCCTTGATGGATACTTGGCTACAATAAAATTCTTATTGCTCCCGAGGACCATGAGAAGACCACTTTGACATGTCCTTATGGTACTTTCTAATTTTCAAGGATGCCATCGGGTTGTGTGATGCACCGAAGACTTTTCAATGGTATATGATGGCTATTTTCACCAACATGGTAGAGGATATTCTTGAGGTCTTCAAGGATGATTTTTCCATGGTTGGGAATTCTTTTGAGGATTGTTTGAACAATTTGGATAAGGTCTTGGATAGATGTGAGGAGACAAATTTGGTGTTGAATTGAGATAAGTGTCACTTCATGGTCGAGGAAGGCATTGTCCTCGGCCACAAAATTTCAAAGCATGGTATTGAGGTCGACAAGGCCTAAATTGAGGTAATCACCAAAATCCCTCCCCCTACATCCGTGAAGGGAGTGAGGAGCTTCCTGGCTCATACGGGTTTTTTATCGCCGATTCATCAAGGACTTTTCCAAGGTGGTAAACCCGTTGTGCAAACTTTTGGAGAATGATGCCATGTTCTATTTCAATGAAGATTATATGAAGGCATTCAAATTGCTTAAGTTCAAGTTGACTACTACTCCTATTATCACCGCACTAGATTCGAGCTTGCCTTTCAAGCTCATTGTGACGCTAGTGATTTGGTGGTTGGAGCAGTATTGGGGAAAAGAATCAACAAAATCTTCCATCCGGTCTAGTCTGCTAGTACGACCATGAATGATGCCCAAGTCAACTACACAGTGACCGAAAAAGAGCTATTTGCTATTATTTTTACTATGAGAAGTTCCGACAGTACTTGATGGGTACAAAGGTGATTGCTCACACCGACCATGCGGCTTCGGTATTTGATGAGCAAGAAAGATTCAAAGGCAAGGCTGCTCGGTGGGTGCTTCTATTACAAGATTTTTATATAGAGATTCATGATCGCAAGGGTAGTAAAAATCAAGTGGCGGACCACTTATCCCGATTGGAGGAGGAGGGGAGGCCACATGACGGCCTTGAGATCAATGATTCCTTCTCCCACAAGCAATTGCTAGCTATTTCAATGACTGGGATGCCATGGTTTGCCGATTTAGCCAACTATCTTGTGAGCGGCATTGTACCAAATGAGTTCTCTTCAAACCAAAGGAAGAAGCTCAAATGGTATTGCCTTGACTATTATTGGGATGAGCCGTATTTTTTTTGGATATGTACCGATGGTGTGATCCGGCAATGTGTGCCGGAAGAAGAACAAATGGGAATTCTTGTGGCTTGCCACTCTTCACGTATGGTGGTCACCATAGTGGAGCTAGAGCAATTACTAAGGTGTTGATTTGTGGATTATATTGGCCTACTCTCTACAAGGACGCTAGTGAGCTTGTCAAGTATTGTGATGAATGCCAAAGGGCCAATGGAATTTCTAAGAAGAATAGATGCCCTCATGTCACGCCCCAACCTCGGGAGGCGCGACCGACGCTCGATCGAGTGAACCCAAACTGAGCAAGCCTTATTAATACTTTTCTACCCAAATCAATACGGTTGAGGGAAATACGCTATCACTTATTTAGACAATAGCAATATTTGAACACTCACATTTTTAAACCATTTTCATGCCACAAACCTTAATCCATGGTTAAGTTTTCAAGATTTCATGCAGTTATAGTTTAGTAGAGCTAAAGTACAAAGTTACAACATGGTTCATTGACCTATCCAAACACCCGTACATAACCCACACAAATGTCTACAGAGCCTCTAAGGATACAAAATACAATAATGACAATGCCGGCAACAAGGCCCCGGCAATACCTCAAAAGTGAATATCTATAACAAAAGGTGTACAACATAACCCCTTGAAGGAGAAAGGGGCTCAACAAGACTTTGAGAGGAGGATGCTCCACTATGCGTGATCGGAACTATCCGCTATGGAGCCACCTACATTCATTTAAAAATGTAGCGCCCCCAGCAAAAGGGACGTTAGTACCATAGATTAGTACTAGTATGTATAACTAAACACCATCCTGTTACAAAGAACAACCATACGAGAGTAAAATGGGAAATCATAAAGACAACAAAGATTCAAATAAGCACCACATCAAAAATATAAGAGGTTCGCATAGTTTTCGCAAAGTTTTTGAAATTATAGATTGGAGCATCCCACATTGTTGCATCATTATCCATATTGCCACCGCTTCCTCGAGCGAAGTCCGATCACGGCCCGATCGGCTAAGCCGTCTCCCCGAGACAATACCATTATTTCATTTCACTTTCTAGTTTCAATCATCAATACATTACCACCACGTGTATATAACATGGCGTCCGATCACGGCCTGATCGGCTAAGTCGTCTCCCCGAGACGTTAGCATTTTCCGTTAATCATCTCACTCCAATATTTGGTTACACATGTATTAGCTCATCGGCACTTGGTGCCACAATTACCACATTCCATAACTCACGTGTCACATTATTCCCAATTTCAACATTTACTTTGCCACTTAAGACCATAGGCACATACAAAAGCAAGTTAGGTTATAAGCATAGAGAGGAATTTATCTAGTTCGGCATATCGATCCCAATGCAACCTTGACTTGATATTTAGGCATTTAGCACATAGCTCATGTTCAATTCACCACACATCCTCAATTCATAAGGAGTAACACATTAAACACACGAAGAAGTACCTTCCACAAACGTTTTCACAACGTCCATTCATTTAACATAACAAGTACTGCGTCAATCAAGTTCCGAACTTATAACAATTTCACGGGCACCATGGAAGCTCAATTTCTAAGAGGATGGGGTTTTAGCCATACATACCTCAATGGAGCTTTCCTTAAATCTTTATAATAAATTAGGGGACTCTTAGAACTTCAATCTATTTTATAAAAATTGCAAATCTAATTAAGAATTAGAGACATGATTAGGATTCTAGCTCATTTGAGCATATTACCAAGCACTAAGTGTGCACAGTGATTCGAGGACTCTTTTCTGAGAGGCTTCTATCATTTTATACCCCAATTGCTATGTTCTTAATTCACAACCTCCAAATACTCTATGATCTTATATGCATGCAAGAAATCCATTTTCATACCCATGAACCCCCAGACTAAGCACTCATACTAGTGTGAATTTCGAAACTAAAGATTTGGGCTCAAGTTTCTTACCTCTTGGGTGAAGGCCTAACAAATTTTTGCTTGAGAGTTCAAGGACTTGGCAAAGATTGAGAGTTAGCTTCTCCCTCTAGAGCTCCCTCTAGAGCTCCCTCTCTCTCTATTTGCAATAAAAATCACATAAATGAGGTCTAATGGGTGTTTTTAATGGGATGGGGTCGGGTTCTAAAAGTTAGAAAATAGGACCCCTGATGAAATGTCTGATCACATACCCGACATGCGGCTCGC
The DNA here is from genome assembly GCF_001879085.1 of Nicotiana attenuata. Taxonomy (NCBI): domain Eukaryota; kingdom Viridiplantae; phylum Streptophyta; class Magnoliopsida; order Solanales; family Solanaceae; genus Nicotiana; species Nicotiana attenuata. Next base: position 57,182,117 of record NC_031990.1, on the reverse strand, counting down.
AAAATGGACCACAAAAATGGTCCCAAAACCTAAACACACTGCCTGTGTATGCGACAGGAATGCGGTCCACATACCTGTTATGCGGTCACATAATGCACCACAGAACTGCCCCTTACAAAATCCCAAGGGGATTATGTGATGACTATGCGGCCTGCATAGTGGTTATGCGATCGCATAATTGGCTGCATAGTTGACCTTAAATTATCCATCACATTAACTGACTCTGCGACAACTATGCGGTCCGCATAGCTATTCTGCGATCGCATTGTGAACCGCAGAAACGCACTTTTCGGGAAAGTATTATTCATTGACTTTTTAGTGCATAGATCAGTCCAAAGGGTCCGAACCGCACATTTCTAACACATATTTCCAATTTGGCACTACGAGCTTTCGAGTTTTGAGTAGAAGTTTTCACGGGGCCATACATCCTCCCCCACTTAAGATCATTCGACCTCGAATGAGGATTAAGGTTCGCTTATGAGCAATCTTTATGCGACCTCAGGTTTTTACGACACGAAACATAATGATAACCCCAAATTTGGTTAACTCCCTAAATTTACAAATATTTTGCCATAGTTTCCTTTGCAACTAGGCCTATCCACCCGTCAGAGAGCACCCGAAACATAATCTAATAGCATATACATGTTCCACAGACACAACGTAACCGGTACAATACCAACCATGGCCGCATAGGCAACATATAATCAAGGCAGAACAGTTTTACATATATCAAAGCAAGAGATAACAGTTCCTAGAGACCAAATACATAAAAAGCTATTACATGGCTATACAAACAAATGTGGGTACTTCTTTCTCATTTCTTCCTCGGCTTCCCAAGTGGCTTCCTCAACCTGCTGGTTCCGCCATAACACTTTTACGGAGGCAATTTCCTTATTCCTTAATTTCTGAACTTCCCTATCGAGAATGGCAACTAGAACTTCTTCATATGACACTTATTCATTAACCTCAATAGTTTCAACTGGCACAATAGTGGACGGATCTCCTACTACCTTCTTCAACATAGACACATGGAAGACTGGGTGTACCAATGACATCTCAGGTGGCAGCTCGAGCTTGTATGCCACCTGACCAATCCTCTTAATGATTTTGTACGGTCCGACGTACCTTGGACTCAATTTTCCTTTCTTCCCAAACCGCATGATACCCTTCATGGGGGAAACCTTCAGAAATACCAAATCATATTCTTTGAACTCCAAATCCCTGCTACGAATGCCCGAATAAGACTTTTGGCGACTCTGAGCAGTTTTTAACCTTTCCGGAATGATTTTAACTTTCTCTATGGCCCGGTGCACAAGGTCTGGCCCTATTAATTTCAGCTTGTCCAACCTTGAACCACCCAATGGGAGACCTACATCTCCTACCATAAAATGCCTCAAATGGCGCCATCTGGATACTAGCGTGAAAGCTATTGTTATAAGCAAATTCTTTGAGCGGCAAATTGTCATCCCAGCTATCTTTGAAATTAATAACACAAGCACGCAACATGTCCTCAAGCGTCTGCATGGTCCATTCTGCTTGCCCGTCGGTCTGGGGGTGGAAAGTCATCCTAAGATTCACCTACGTGCCCAAACCTTGCTGAAATTTCTTCCAGAAGTTGGTCGTGAACTGAGCCCCTTGAACTGAAATGATTGAGACTGGGGTACCATGCAACTTGACTATTTCCTTGATATACAACTGAGCATATTGTTCCGCTTTGTCAGTAGACTTGACTGGCAAGAAGTGCGCTGATTTGGTGAGTCGATCAACAATCACCCAAATTGAGTCAAACTTGCGCAAAGTACATGGCAACCCTACCACAAAATCCATGTTGATCATCTCCCATTTCCACATTCGAATTTCTATGCTTTGAGCCAGTCCTCCGGGTCTTTGATGTTTATCCTTCACTTGCTGACAGTTCGGACATCTAGCCACAAATTCCGCCACATCCCTTTTCATGTTATTCCACCAATAAACTTCTTTGAGATCATGATACATTTTCGTAGAGCCTGGGTGCATGGAATACCTAGAAGTGCGAGCTTCTGCCATGATCCTTTCCCGAAGACCGTCGATATCTGGAACACATAGGCAGCCTTGGTACCGTAGAGTACCATCATCCATGACAAGGGAAAAAGTATGGTCTTGTGTTTATGAATCCCCTCTTTCAGTTGTACTAGAAATGGGTCGTTGAATTGTTTTTCCTTCACCTCCGCCACAAGTGACGATTCAGCCCTATTCTGCAGCATTACCCCTCCATCATTAGAGTCCGCAAGGAGAATTCCCAAACTGGACAATTGATGAACCTCCCGGGCCAACGACCTCTGATCTGCTCTTAAACGAGCCAAACTTCCCATAGTTTATTGACTAAGAGCATCTGCCACAACATTAGCCTTTCCCGGGTGATAGAGAATATCAATGTCATAATCCTTGAGTAACTCTAGCCATCTTCTCTGCCTCAGATTCAACTCCTTCTGCTTGAAAATATGTTGAAGGCTCTTGTGGTCTGTGAATACATCCACATGGACCCCTTATAGATAATGTCGCCAAATCTTTAGCGCAAACACCACTGCCGCAAGCTCTAAGTCATGAGTTGGATAGTTCTTTTCGTGATTCTCTAGTTGCCTGGAAGCGTAAGCTATAACCTTGCCATGTTGCATTAACACACACCCAAGCCCGATCCTTGAAGCATCGCAATACACCACAAATCCCTCTGTACCCTCTGGTAGGGCTAATACCGGTGTTGTAGTCAGTCTTGACTTCAATTCCTGGAAGCTCCTTTCACAAGCATCGGACCAGTGGAACTTAACTACGTTCTAGGTCAATTTAATCAAGGGAGAGGCAAGAGTAGAGAATCCCTCGATAAACCTTCTTTAGTACCCAGCCAAACCCAAGAAACTGCGAATCTCTGTTGGAGTGGTAGGTCTAGGCCAATTCTTCACCGCTGCAATCTTTTGAGGATCAAACATGATTCCTTCCCTAGAGATGACATGACCCAAGAACGTGACGGATTCAAGCCAAAATTCACATTTCGAAAATTTTGCATACAGTTGATGTTGTTGAAGAGTCTTCAGAACTGCCCTGAGATGGTTAGCATGATCTTCTTGACTTCGGGAATATACGAGAATATCATCAATGAATACTATCACAAAGGAGTCTAGAAAAGGCTTGAAGACTCGATTCATAAGATCCATGAAAGTTGCCGGGGCATTTGTTAGCCCAAAAGACATCACCAAAAATTCAAATTGCCCATATCGAGTCCTGAAAGCTGCTTTTAGAATATCCTGCTCCCTTATCTTCAATTGATGATACCCGGACCGCAAGTCAATCTATGAAAAACACATAGAACCTTGCAATTGATCAAACAAATCATCTATTCTAGGTAGGGATACTTATTTTTGATTGTGACTTTGTTGAGTTGCCAGTAGTCAATACACATCCGTAGCGACCCATCTTTCTTCCTTACAAATAAGACCGGTATGCCCTACGGTGACACACTCGGCCGGATGAAACCCTTTTCTAGCAAATCCTTCAGTTGTTCCTTTTAGCTCTTTCAATTCTGTCGGTGCCACTCTGTAAGGTGGAATTGATATAGGCTGCATGCCTGGCTTCACATCGATCCTAAAGTCAATTTCCATTTCTGGTTGAATCCCAAGGAGCTCATCTATAAAGACATCCAGAAATTTATTCACAACAGGTACAGAATCAAGGCTAGGTGCCTCCGCATCGGTGTCCGTAACATGGACTAAATGATAGATACACCCCTTCTTGATCATCTTTGCGGCCTTAAGGTAAGAAATAAACCGACCTTTAGGAACTATATTATCTCCCTTCCATTCAACCACGAGCTCATTAGGAAACTCAAGCCTCGTAGTTCTAGTTCGACAATCAAGCTTGGCAAAACATGAATGGAGCCAATCCATTCCCATTATTACATCAAAATCCACCATTCCCAATTCAATGAGATCGGCCATGGTATCCCTACCACGCACCGTGACAACACAACTTCTATAAACTCGAGTAGCCAAAATTGACTCACCAACCGGAGTAGATACCGAGAATGGTTCATGAAGCTGTTCTAGTTCTATCCCGAATTCCATAGCAACAAAAGGGGTAACATAGGACAGGGTGGAACCGGGGTCAATAAGTACATACACATCATGGGATTGGACAATCAGAATACCTGTAACAACATATGGAGAAGCCTCTACAGTCTGGCGACCACTCATAGCATAGAACCGGCTGGGTCCTCCTGAACTCTGCGCACCACCCCTAGCTGCACCTCGCCCTGCGGGTGGTGGGGTACCTCGAGTTGGAGAAGGGGATAAAGATGTAGCAACTGCTGGACTGGATAAATGTACCGTGCCCCAACCCGCTTCCTGGCGGGATGCATGACAATGCATCTGAATGTGGCCTCTCATCCCGCATCCATAGCATACGGGTAACTCCAAGTAGCAAACCCCTAAGTGCATCTTCCCGCACTTGGGGCACGGGGACATCTGTTGCTACTGGTATCTCTCTCCTGACCGACCCCGCTGATGGGATCCTCTATTGACCTGACTGGGCCTGAAATGACTCCACTACTGCTGCTGGCTGGGCCCTGATGGCGGTGCACTTGCTGAAGACTATACAACAGACTAGATGGCCCTGATGTCCCTCCCAAAAAGCTTCTTCCCCCACCTAGTGACTCACCCATGTTGCTCGTAGACCAGGTCTTTCTGTTACCCTCTCTCTCCATTCTGTTCTTCAATTTATGGTTCTCTGTGGCCTGAGCAAACGCCACCATCTTCCCATAATTCAGGTCAGAATTCAATGCAGTTGTAGAAGCCTCGTTAATACTTAAAGGATAAAGACCCTAAACAAACCGGCGCACCCTAGCCTCCATTGTGGGCAACATGTGAATAGCATACTTGGACAAGCGGCCAAACTCCATATGGTACTCCCACACACTTCTGCTACTCTGTTTTACATTTTCGAACTCCGCTGCACGGGCTGCCCTTGTCTTAGCAGGTAGGAAACAATCTATAAAGGCATCAGCGAACTCGCTCCACCTTGTCGGAGGGCTCTCCTCCTCGCGGGAATCTTCCCATAACTCAAACCACGCTAGGCCACCCCTTTCAGACGATAAGCAGCCAACTCTACTCCCTTTGTCTCAGTTGCACGCATAACCCTGAGGGTCTTGTGCATCTCATCAATAAAATTCTGAGGGTCTTCTTCTGGATTGGCACTCGTAAACACTAGAGGGTCTAACTGAAGAAATCTATTCACCTTGGAACTGGTGGAATCCCCTTCCTGGCTAGATAAACTAGGTGCAGCATTTGACCTCTGGGCCTGAGAGGCCATTAGTTGTGTCAACATCTGAATAGCTCCCCTAAGGTCCCCATCAGAGATACCAGAACCAGAAGTTAGGGTTGGAGGCGGGACAAGAGTATCAATGGGAGGGACATTAGTATCCTCCGCAAGTGTAGGAACTGGGGTAGTCTGCTCTGGGATAGGAGAACCAAGTAGGGTGATAGCAGGACGACTACCCTCACCCGCAGTATCAAGCAGTGATTCATCAGCCACTTCTGAGGTGGCATTAGCTCCTTGTCCAATTCTCGCTTTCTTCTTAGGTGCCATTAATTGAAAGATAGAGCAATGCACTAGTTAGAGGGGAGAATAGCTTCACAATTACCGCACGATCCAGATTATCAAAGAAGGGTGTTATTCCTAATGCCCAAGTAGCCTCCAACTTATAGATGTGGTCGACTTCACAGTGATAAGAAGGACTCTACTAGACATGGCTCCGAGACGTCCTAGTACACATTAAAACCTAAGGCTCTGATACTAAGTTTGTCACGCCCCAACCTCGGGAGGCGCGACCGGCGCTCGATCGAGTGAACCCCAACTGAGCAAGCCTTATTAATACTTTTCTACCCAAATCAATATGGTTGAGGAAACTAAGCTATCACTTATTTAGACAATAACAAAATTTGAACATTCACATTTTCAGACCATTTTCATGCCACAAACCTTAATCCATGGTTAAGTTTTCAAGATTTCATGCAGTTATAGTTTAGAAGAGCTAGAGTACAAAGTTACAACATATTTCATTGACCTATCCAACACCCGTACATAACCCACACAAATGTCTACAGAGCCTCTAAGGATACAAAAGACAATAATGACAAGGCCGGCAACACGGCCCCGGCTATACCTCAAAAGTGGATATCTATAACAAAAGGTGTACAACATAACTCGTTGAAGGAGAAAGGGGCTCACATTGACTTTGAGAGGAGGATGCTCCGCTATGCGTGATTGGCACTACCCACTATGGAGCCACCTACATTCATTTAAAAATGTAGCGCCCTCAGCAAAAGGGACGTTAGTACTGTCACACCTCCTTTTTCGCTACTACACCCCGTGAAGGGATATAATAAAGGGAGTTTTTCCAATTAAAGGACAATCGAAATGGGATTCGTTTTATTAAAAGATTCAGAGTCGCCACTTGGGAGATTTATGGTGTCCCAAGTCACCGGTTTGAATCCTGAATCGAGGAAAGGGTTTGACTCTGTTTAACAGTCGCGAACCAGAAATCTGGGTAAGGAATTCTGTTAACCCGGGAGAAGGGGTTAGGCAATCCCGAGTTCCGTGGTTCTAGCACGGTCGCTCAACTGCTATATTTGGCTAAAAATTGATTTTTATACATGTCATCCTATAGTGCAATTTTAGAATTATTTACCGCTTTTAATTAAACTTTTAAGAAATTGAACGTCGTTTAAAACATGTTTTTGGATCACGTCACATGAAATGCACCCGGATCCTCGACACATTTTATTCAACATTTTGGGATTTGGATTTGGGTGGCATGAAATGCACACCCAAATTTAGGAAGGTAAATTATTAAAGAACGTGCCTAATGTGACTAACGTGTTATTAACTTTGCGAGAGGCCATGAAAATTCGCTAAATGGCACGTCCCAAATTCTACGTATTTTAATATAAACATTTAAAGAGGGCCACGCAATTTCGGAATTTTATTTGGCGCAGCGCACCTCATTTTTATTTTAAAGGCCAGCCTAACAGAACTACGATTTTCTATTAAAGATTGTCTCTAAAGATGCCTTAATTAATTAGCATTGTTAATTGCTATTATTAAAAGTAATCAAAGAAGTGGGGCCTCAAGTTCAAGTCCACACTTGAACAAGAGGAAAACCTCTTAATTCAAGTGTGCTACTTAACTCAAAAAGCCCAAAACCTATGTTGCAAAATTAATCCCATTAACCTTGGGGTGAATTTTGCCTTCAGCAGTTTTCTTTGGGCTTCAAGCTTAGCCCAGGAAGAAAGAATACACAATCAGATTCATGTTGGGCTTCGCACGGATGAATTTCAGGCCCAAACTTAAAAATTGGACTTAATAATTTGCAAGTAGTTGAACTATTTCAAACTTATTCAAATCAATGCCTGCCAATCTTAAATCTAAACACACTTATTTGAACATTAGCAATCCCTATATTGAAATACTAATTTTTGTTTTTTAAACCTTTACACATGGAATTTCGGACCTCATTAAACTTAATCATCTAAATAAAACCCAAAAGGGTTAGACATCTAAACCAATCAGATTTGATTTTTAATTCCAAAGCTCAGATTTCCCTATCTATTTATCTATTGGTGAGTTTCTGGATATCAACAGTGGTTTAAACTTCGTTTACCACTAAGGGTTAAAACTGGAAACATGGACTGAGTTTAACAAAATAATCGTGAGTGTAAACATCAAGTGTATAGACTAAACAGCTCGATTACATAGTTCAACTATTATGACCTTCAAATCTTACTAATATAGCTATTTAGTATTCCAAGTAGTGTACTAATTACAACTATACATGAACATGTTAATAGCCCAAATCCAAAGCAGAACAACTAAACTCAACATTGAATCAACAACTAACATTTGAGTTGATAGAATTCGACTAGAATTGAAGAGGAAAAATCTGAACATAAATCCTGCCTGAATTAATCTAACAGACCAAACTAAACAAAATGTATCAACTACAGTCCATTGTTTATGTTAGTACAAACCAAAGCTGAACTAGATTAAACAAATACATATCAATTAGCATCTATCTAGCTATTGACAGATAATGATCCAAGCGAGTACATATCAGGAAGCCAATTCGTGAGTAGGTTTTATTTCAGTTCCAACTCAAATCTACGTAGAGGCAATTTAAGGTGTGTACCTGTCAGTTGAAATACAAATAAGAAGAAGGAGAAATCAGCAGCAGTGGTGAGCTAATAGCAGTGTTAAACAGCAGGTAACAGCAATAGCAATTTCAACTTTGAATCCCAGAAATGACAACCTGTAAACAGACCAAAATCGACTCGAATAGACCAAATTCAGCTTGAAATTAAACCAGAAGCTCTTTAAAACCGCAATCACTGAAAGCCGGGAGATGTTCAGGCTATCCTGGACTTTAGACAAGCTATGAATTCCACTGAAGAGCTGGAACTACAAATTACTATGAAGAAATCTTCAATAGAACAGTATTTTTGAGTTTTGTGCTATTTTTTTTTGGTTTTTGAAGAAATTTGAAATTCAAACTTTTAGATTCAAAACTTGTAGAAAAGCTTTGGGGGGAATTTTCAGGTGCAAAACTTTGTAGAAACTTTTGGGGGATTTTTTTCAGATGCAAAACCTTGTGAAAAAGGCAGTAAGGACTACCTTTTACAGGCAGGAACTAAGGGAAATTTTCAGATTTTGCATTTACCCCCTTGCCCCCTCTTTTATTTTAAGTTTTTATTGATTAGTCCCTAAGGTTTTTGGCTTGTTGCCCAAGCTACTACACTAAGTTGCTGATATTTCAACTAAAGCCCTCTTCTAGAAGATTCTAGGAGGTCCTAGTTTCAACTACAACATTATTCTCTACTTAGGAATGTCTATACTACCCTTCATTTAATCTGAAATTATTATCTTATACCAACTAAACCCTAGTCCCTTTTACCCTAGTTAAAATTCAACTATAGTTAAATTCAAAGAATCCTAATTCAGCTATATCCAAACAAACTGAAACTAATAGAAACCAACTAACAGCAAAATAAGAAATTACTGAAATACTAAAAATTAAAATCAATGAAACAAAAACACATATCTAAACAGGTTCGAAACAAGATTAAACTAACACTAAACATCACAAAACAGGATTAACCAAAACAAAATTAATCAAAAACAGTCACAAAAACAAAGATTAAAGAAAATCGAAAACTCATGAGAACAAAATCAATTAAATCAGGTAAGGCAAGAAGAAATCACATAAACAGCAGGTGGCAAAACAGAAATGAACCATGTGATTATAACAAAATCAGAAACCTATAACTAGTAATTCGAATTATGGGCTAAGAACACAAAACAATCAATTAAAATAAAAGAATGACTAAATAAAAGAAAACTTACTAATTTTGGGCTTGAATGATATAAATCATTGGTTCTTTGTGATGAACGGACGAAAAACATCATCCCAAGATGAAACAGGCCAAGGCTCTTGGAACGTGCGAGTCTTCTGATTTTCAACCTAGAACCTGGGACGTAGATTTGAAATTCGAAGATTTTTGAGGGGATTCGTAGGAAGTTAGACAGATATTTGGGATAAGGGAAGGAGGAGGTCATGTGGTGTGAATTTGGTAGGGTTTGGGTGACGGCGCCGCCGTGTGCGGCGCTAAGTTTTGAATTATTTGAAGGTTTTGGTTGGGATTTGAAAGAAACCAATTGTGGATCTGTAATGGGGAGGTTGAGATGGTGTAGGTGTGTAAATTTGGGCGAGTTTGGAGGCTCGCCGCCGGCGGAGGCGATTTCTGGCCGGCGGCGGCGGCGGAGGACGGAGGAGCAAGGGAGGCGTTACGCCGGCGTTAGAGGGAGCAAATGGGAGACAATTGAGGGGTAGGGGCGGGGCTTTATCCGATATTTATATATTAAATTTACCCTAGTCTCTGGCCGTAGGATCAAAGATCCTCGACGGCCAGGATCACACGCCGCTGAAACGGTGGCGTTTCATTACAAGGGGGGTTGGACCGGGTTTCCTGAGGCGGGTTGGGCTAATTTGGCATGGGTTTTGGGGTTTTAAACTGGGCTGGTGTTATTTATTTTAAAATTGGCCCAAATTAACAAACAGCCTATTGATTCTTTAAAAATCTTTTTCTTTCAATCTTTATTTGTTTTTCTTTTGCTTCTTTTTCTTGTTTTAATTTTAACACTAAAAATAAAACTCACAATTAATCCAAAACACTTAATTAGGGCCCAATTAATCCAATATCAATCTAAGAAATTAACAAACCTAAAACAAAAAATTAAAAATCAAACCGAACAAATTAAAAATTCTTTATGATTTTTTGGTATTTTCGTACAAGCCTAATTGCTAATTAATCCTAAAAATAAGTAAAAATTCAATCCTAAATGCTCATGTAGTAATTTTGTATTTTCTATGAATTATCATTAATAATGCACACAAAAATGCAAACAAAACAAGCATCATGCAATTAATTCCCTAAAATCAAACACTAAAGAAAAACCCTAATTTTAAGAGTTATATAGGAATAGTTCAAGCGAGGCAAAAATCACGTGCTCACAGCTGCCCCTCTTTGCTCGGAGACATGAAGGGTTTTCGGGCAAAGATAAGTGAGCAACTATGAGAGATTTTTGCCTGCTTGGCACTCCATGAGAAGCATTTTTGAAAACCGTCTGACCGAACCCTGCTTCAAAGGTTGCCTACATATCCTTGGCTATAAAGGAATCAGGTCAGTGTAGTTCTGGAAGGTTTGGTAGATGGGACTACTAGGAGCTGTGATTTCACTACTGTTGCTGCTGCTACTGCTTGCTGACCTCCTTATTACATCGTGTTGAAATAAAAAGAAGCTAGACTAAGCTATGATCTATGAATTACAAAAGTCCCATCTATGTCTTCAAACTTGCTCTTGTAGTTCTTGTTACCTTGTTAACTTGCATTTCTTCTAGTGGGATTCCTTTGTTGTTGCCTTGAACTGTGATCAGAGATGTTTTGCCATTTCTTTGAGTGATGCTTGACTGCTAAAATTTGAAATATATGCCTCTATTCTCCAGGCGGGCTCCTGACTGCTAAAACTCGAAATAAATGCCTCTGTTCTCCAGGTGGGCTCCTGATTACTAAAACTCGAAATAAATGCCTCTGTTCTCCAGGCGGGCTCCTGACTGCTAAAACTCATAATAAATGCCTCTGTTCTCCAGGCGGGCTCCTGATTGCTAAAACTTGAAATAAATGCCTCTGTTCTCCAGGCGGGCTCCTGATTGCTAAAACTTGAAATAAATGCCTCTGGCGCTCCTGATTGCTAAAACTTGAAATAAATGCCTCTGTTCTCCAGGCGGGCTCCTGATTGCTAAAACTTGAAATAAATGCCTCTGTTCTCCAGGCGTGCTCCTGATTGCTAAAACGTGAAATAAATGCCTATGTTCTCCAGGCGGGCTCCTGATTGCTAAAACTTGAAATAAATGCCTCTGTTCTCCAGGCGGGCTCTTGATTGCTAAAACTTAAAATAAATGCCTCTGTTCTCCAGGCAGGCTCCTGATTGCTAAAACTTGAAATAAATGACAAAATTTCCTGCCCCAGTTTTGGTGGCTGTTTGGTGCTTGTCCTTTCCCCCTTGGCAAATTCCTATAAAACCGACAAAATTTCTGCCCCTGTTTCAATCAAAGAAAAACCTTGTTAATATAAAATGGTGGTTAGTTGGTAGCATTCTTGCTGGGTACATCCCTGCTGCTGAGCTCCGCTCCGACTTGCTTCCCTGGACTTTCCTTGAACCGCCTCGACTTCCTGACCGTCTTTCAACCCCATGACTTTGATGACCCATGTATTCTATCCCATATTGTTGCTTTTATATTTCTGACCCCTTTTATCTGAAACTTTGCTTCTCCCACAAAACTATCTGATCAATCCAACGACGAAACTTCCGGTCGTCCTTTGCTTTGCATTTTGACATCTTTGATATATTCCGTCCTTTTGTGCTTTGCAACTGGGAAACTGGTAGTTAGCCTTGACATCCCTTCTTCTTTTTTTCGAACAAGACCGACATTGAAACATCTTAAAGAACAGACCTCAAAAAATGACATGCAATGACCTCGAGGGTTAAAGATAAAGAGAATCCAAAACCAGACGATTTGTAATGAAGAAGGAAAAGGAAAAAAGACTTATCTGAGTGGAATAGCTGGTACCATTGATCATTCCATGCATTTTGGATTAAGCGGCCCAATCTGTCCAACCAATCAACTTTTAGTTGCCACGTTTTGTTGCCCCAGACTTTCATAACCTGATTTCTCACCCAGACCCTAACCTCGTTCATCTTGCCATGTCTTGAACAGCTTTCAACCATAGACTTGTCTCATTTGCCCATCTGAAAACTCACCTTAGCCTTTAGGTGCCCGTGAGGGTTTTCACCAATAAGGCTCTCTCATTTTTAATTTCTCTCAACTCATTTTGCCTTACGGTGCGCGTGAGGGTTTCACCAATAACACTCTCTCGTTTTTTATTTCTCTTCAACTC